>NC_050450.1:67067251-67417979 GCF_903995425.1 Onychomys torridus
AATGAGTCCCCTGCGCCCCCCACACACACACTGTTGATCTATGAAATTTTGACATACTTTCCCCTTTCTCTTTGGTTGCCAGGAAACTCAAAAGCCAAATTCACCAATGAATCCCATAATTTCAGTGAATGCATTTTATTTTTTCTACACATCTTGTTAATCTATTCTAACTTATATTTTTCCTTAGTCCTGGTTGTATTTTTCTGTTTATATTCTGCTGTATTGTTGAATGGATGTCCCCTATGTTGTACCAAATCCTTTGTGCAACCAGGTGAAGTAAGCAAATGCAGAAATACTTCATATGTAGTATTCATTCAACTTTTAAGATCAGTACCTGTTACATGCTCAATCCTGTAGAAGATTAGTGGTTGATGCAGATAAATTTTACTTAAACATTTATTACCTATCATATGCTGGGTGTTATGCATCCGACCTTTTCTCATTTTCTGACATACATAATTAAGTGAACCCCCACAACGTGTTTAGCCCTGTCCTAGCTATTCTTTTTGGAGGGAGAATGTTGAGAGCAGGATCTTGATCTGTAGCCAGGCTATCCTTGAACTGGGAACCCTCCTGACTCAGCCTCCAGAGTGCTGGGATTGAAGGCCTGCACCACCTCCAGAAGTAGCAATTAGCAGATAACACTAATGTGAATATGTGTACCTTCATAAGTTTATGTACACCGCATGCATGCATGCAGGTGCCTGAGGAGGCCAGAATAGGGTTTTATCTCATGGAATTGTAGTTACAGGCACTTGTGAGCTGCCTGTTGTAGATGCTGGGAACCCCACCCAGTTCTCTGTAAGAGCAGTAAGTACTCTCTCTTTTTTGTTTGTTTGTTTGTTTTAGTTTTGGTTTTTTGAGACAGGGTTTCTCTGTAGCTTCGGAGCCTGTCCTGGATCTCACTTTGTAGACCAGGCTGGCCTCAAACTCACAGAGATCCGCCTGGCTCTGCCTCCCGAGGGCTGGGATTACCATTGCCCAGCTGCAGTAAGCACTCTTAACCACTGAGCCATCTCACCACTCCAGCTCTACACCCGTGGGAGTTTAATGAACAACGAAACAGAACCAAAGCTGAGAGCCTGGCACGTCAAGGTGGAGCACGCCTTCCTTACTGCATCCAGTAACTACCTCTTCGTCTCTCCACCGGAAGCCACTCCGAGTCCATCCGAGTCCATCTGTGGTCCCTGTGCTCTGGGCCAGGCCTTACCCTGTGTGCAAGTGACCCAGATAGGGCCGTTAGTGCTCTGTATTCACCACCAGAGTTGGTTCAGCATGTAACATGTGACCCACGTGGGTCCAAAGTGAAGCCTAGGGTCCGTGTGGGTGTGACTTCGAGGAGTGTTGTTTTCCTTACCGTGGTGTGGGAGTCTGACCATATGTATGACTGAAGTTTGGGCAGCCATCCTCCTACCCTAAGCAGATGCCCATGGGGGGCGGGGGCAGCATACAGGAAGTGGAGTCTAGAGGCAAAGAGAGGAGTGATGACAGGTCCTGGGGATTTTATTTAGTTGCCTAGATGTAACTATACCAGAAGCCGGCATGATCTGCGCTGGATGGATGGTTCAGCCTAAGCCAGCAAATTCTCTTTCTCTCTCTCGATCTCTCTCTCCCTGCTCTCTAACTGCAGAGACAATGTGACCTTCTACCTCATGTTCCTGCCACCATGCCTCTCCTACCATGATGGATGATCCCTCCAATTTGTGAGCCAAGGGCCCTTTGTTCCTTAACTTGCTTTTGTCACAACCATGAGAAAAGTTAACTACTATAGTTTCTAATTGTTTATAACAAGAACAAAACACCCTAGCTTATATACAATCCTCAATAACTTTTCATTCCCACTTACTGGACCTGCCCAATACTGAAGCTAATAAGTGCCAGCGTGCGTATTTGTAGCCAGTTCTGGCTGCAAGCCTGTGCACATCATGTTCATAGAAACACTCAGTTGGGGCGTCAGACAGAAACAAATGAAACAGGTGGATTCCGCATTACTAAGGACGGCTGGCCGCTCTGTAAGAGCTGGGGCACCTTCTCTCTGAACTGTCCTCCTCAGAGCTGTGTGAGGCCTGGGAGAAGTGCTCATGCAGATTCACAGACACACCTCTTCCTCCTGGACCAGGAGCTCTGATCTCTGCTCTCTTAAAGGAGGACACCCCAGAAGCAGCAAGAGACTCCATGATCACGGGCTGAGGGGGATGAAACAGAGGGTGGACACTGTGAAATGTTCCCCAAAGGCTCATATGTTTGAATGCTTGGTTCCCAGCTGGCTGAACTTGGGACAGTCATGGAACCTTTTGGAGGTGAAACTACCCTGGAGGAATTGGGTCACTGGAGACCAGCTTTGAGTTTTTACAGCCACGCCCATTTCCGATTTGCTGTCTGCTTGCTAAGTGTGGCTGCAGTGTGATCACAGGTGTCAGAGTTCTACCATTCTTTTCCCTTCTCTGATGGAGTGAGTATTCCCCACTCTGAGACGGTGAGCCAAGCAAACCTTCTCTCCTAACATTGCCTCTCTCAGGTATTCCATCGCTGTCATGAGAAAAGTAACTAGTACTGTCACCCAAGGACTCTGTCTGACCGGCCAGCTGAGTGCAGCTTTCTCACATGTCATTACAGAAGCACTCAGAGGTTAGGGTTTGAGTTAGGACCTGACCTGAAGCCATGGTCCAAGGGGATGCAGCTACAGCTTGAGCTGGAGCAGATCTTCCATGTGGTCATGGAAGCATCATCCGTGTGATGCTGGCTTGGTCGGTGGACAGACTGCAAGAGTTCACTCGAATTTCAAAGGAAAGACCCAGGAAGCCAAGCAGTGTATGGCAGAGGCTGAGTCTCTGCAGGCAGCCCATGAGAGATCAAAGCATGATGCTGTGAAAGTGAAGCCATAGGTGCGATAGAGACCCCAGGAGAGGAAAGATGGTATTTTCATGGAACCTGCAGGAAAAGAGCATGGCAAGCGTAGGACAGAAGCCATGTGCACAGCAACCAGAAAGTCTGCATGGGCAGAGCTGCCTAAGCTCATCGGAGGTCATATCAGGAGTATGTACTCCAGATGCCAGGCATGGAGCTATAGCATTTGAAGTCTTCCCTGCTGTCTTATTTTGATCTCATCCCTCCTTCCTAGGCTCTTGTTTCTTCCTTTGGGGATAAGAATGCATACTCCGTGTTGCTGTATATTAGAAGCACAATTTACTGTTTTACAGGTGCTCACAGAAAATACTTTTGCTTCAGTCTCAGAGGAGACTTTGAACTTGAATCTTTACTTAGTATTAGAACTATTAAGAGCACCAGAACCCTTGAAGATAAACTGATTATATGTTGCATATGAAGTAAGTGACCTTGAACCTTTTGAGGACCCAAGTGGAGAGTTATGATTAAGAAGATATGTTTGGGTGTTGAGGTCATGGGGTAGATTTGTGATGGTTGATATTGATTGACAACATGGTTAGGTTGAGAACCACCAAAGTCAGTAAAGCATACCTCTGGGTATGTCTGTAAGGATGTCACTAGAGAGGACTTACTAAGTCAGGAGACCCATCCTGATTGTGGGCAGCACTCTACACCTCTGATGCTTGGGGTACAGATGGGAAGCAAGGAGAAAGTCTGTTAGCAACAGGCTTTCTTTCTCCCTGTCTGCTCCTGGCCACCATGGTGTGAACTGTTCTCTTCTGCCATGCTCTTTCCAGTGACGGACTGAACCTCTCAAAACTGTAATCCAAAAATAACCCCTTCCTCCCTTATACTATTTCTCTGGGGCATTTGTCAAAGAGACAAAAAAATCTAACACACACCACACAGCTGATCTCTTTGGCTGAGTCATTGCCCTTCCTAAGATGAGCATCTTCATTGTAAAAGGAAGATGCCATTTGACAAATGAGGTACAGATGAGACCTCATACATCACTTGACCCGCAGGCTGCAGCAGGACAGCCCTTTCTGGGCAGCTGCAGGCCTGGGTCTCCCTTCTCTGGCATATCAGGGAATTCTCAAGGGTGTTTGTGAATGGACCAAGCTCTGTGGTTCTGGAAAGATTCTGCTCCTCTGGTGTGAGGCTCTGTGTTGCCCACACTGTCACCAATGGCCACTTCTGGGTGAGAAGGCAAAAACTTTGTACCCCTGCTTTTTGTGCCGTGGTAACCTTGTAAGAAAAGAGAGCACGGTGAACTACTGGGAAGAGTGTGTCCCTGGATCTGCAAGTACTGCCACTTATGGGGCATCTCCTTACCTAGGGAAGTACACCAAGTTACCTGGCAGAAGGAGAGAGCCAGAAGCCCACTTGCGGACATTTGTAATGAGTGTTACAGGAATCATACTCAAGAGAATCTGCCCGTTGGGACAGAATTCTGTTAAATGGTTGTTTGACCAGTCGTGCTCACTCCGGGAAAGACTCAGCCCAAATCTTCAGCTAGAGTGGCCTGTTCAGAATATAAAGAGCAAAGAGATGGTGAGGGCAACATTTAACAACCAGCTCTAAAGGCTGGGGAGATGCCTAGGTGGGCAAAGTACTGAGTAAGCATGAGGACCTGAGTTCAAACCCCTGGCATCCACATTAAAAAAACAGACATGGTGGTGTCTGCCTGAAATCCTAGTGCTGAAGGGGCAGAGACAGGAGGATCCTTGAGGCTCACTGGCCAGAGCTCACTTCAAAAGATAAATAACTTGGAGAGCAACAGAAGATCCATGAAGTTGACCTCTGGTCTACCCACAATCACACACAGACACAGACACAGACACACAGACACACAAAGAGGGGCACAAGTGTACACACAGAAATGAAAACCAACAATTTAAAAAGTGCTTACAAACACTAGCTCTCTAGAATAACAGAATTCGTGTCTATTTATATACAAGCACTTGTTACTATTTGTGCCCCCCCCCAGCTTTTACATTGAACCCTACGTCCAGTGTCACTGTACTACAAGGCTTAAGAAAATAATTAAAGATATATGAGGCCATAAGGATGAAGTCCTGATCCAAAAGAATTATGATCTCATAAGGAAAGACTCTAAGAGGAAAAGGCTATGTGAAGACAGAGAAGGTGGCCCATCAAGCCAAGAAGAATGACTTTACTAGAAACCAAATTAACTAGAACCTTGATCTTGACGTTTGTAGCTTCTAGAAGTAACTAATTTTCTACTGTTTAAGGTTCTCAATCTGTGGTATTTTGTAATGGTGGTTTGAGCTTCTGAATATATATGCACAATATACAAAGAGAAAGAAAATTACAGGGGCTGGAAAGATGAGTCAGTGGTTAAGAGTGCATGCTGCTCTTCCAAAGGACCAGAGTTCAGTTCCCAGTGTTGGGCAGTTCACCACTGCCTGTAACTGCAGCTCCAGGGAAATGGGATGCCTTGGCCTTCATGGGTACCCGCATTCATGTGCATATACCTGCATGCAGACACCACACACACTCATACACACATGCACATATTTAAAAATAAAAACAAAAAATTTAAAGTATAGAGTCTTTTTAAGAAAGAAATAAAATTACATTATTTAATTGTAAATTCCACATTGCCAATTAAATCTTACAGTACTACTCTTGCCTGTTGCTAAACTGTTGGAACTAATTCAACCATGATTGGACAAATCTCTCTCTCTCTCTCTCTCTCTCTCTCTCTCTCTCTCTCTCTCTCACACTCACACACACACACACACACACACACACACACACACACACACACACACAAATGTGGGCCAGTTGGCAAAGAAGGTGCTTCTGCCATAGGTGAGTGAGCCTAGTTCCAGAATATTCGGCAGCAGAGTGCTTCTTTAGCACTTAAGAAGCCTGGAGTTCAAGCTTTAGCACTGAAAAAAAAAAAAGAAAGAAAGAAAAGAAAAAAAGAAAAAAAGAAAAAGAAACAGTGTTTAATAACAGCTAACCAGTTTGTGGCTGGCCTGTAACTCCAGCACTTGGGAGGCCAGAGGCAGGGGAATGAGTTCTAGCCAATTTGACATTCTTATCCAGACCCTATCTCAAAAAGCAAAACAAACTCCTCCACCATCAACAAAACAGCTTGCAAATTTTCTGAAATTTTAGCAGTTGGCTCCTGTGAGCTGTTAGAAGCAGAGCTCCACCTTTCAAAGCAAACGAGATCAATTGAGCAGCATGTTAATACCAAGTGAGCTCTGAAGGCCAACTCTACTTCCGTAAGTGACACTGTTAGCTATGTGACTGAGTTATTTGGCCTAGTGTGGATCCCCTAGGCCAGTGCCTCTTAAAATGTCATCCCTGTACCAGCAGACTCAACATCACCTTAAACTCTGTACAAACGCACTCTGGCCTACTACGGACTACTGAATCTGGGTCTCTGGGGACAGGACCCTACAATGCGTCTCTGATGCTTCTGGTGCTGTTCAAGGTGTTTCTGATGCATCTTCAAGTTTGATGTTTGAATTATTCTGCTCTTTGGTGGCTCATACATTGTTCTTGCACCCCTGCTGTAGGTGACAAGTGTCAGCTTTAATATTCAGAACCCTTGTTACTACTCCAGGCCTGCTCACACAGCGGTGGTTAGGAAAAGAGTTCTCATCAATTGGTGACTGTGTAAGGCTTCACCTCCATCCAATAGGCTTTGCAAAAACAGTGCCGGAGCAGAGAGCAGCTCTCGCAGTCTTTCTGGCCCCAGGGCTCACGCATGTGTCTGTGTTCTCCAGCACTGTGAACACAGCAGGAGCTGTTTAAATTGTTGGCAGTCTGCAGAGGGGCTTTCTGCTTAGATTCAGAGCTCACTGCAGATGCCCCACTTATTCTGTCCTGTGACCCGGACTCTGCTCTAAAGTGGAACATTCTTTTATTTGCTGCAAATGAGCTGAAATCAGAGAAACCCTGGGTCAAATCAACTTAAATAAGTCGTCCTGTTATTTTCCGTGAATACCCCTGCCACACACACATACTTTTTTTTTTTTTTTTTAATATTGCAATGCTTGGTATCAAAACCAAGATTTGCACATGCTCGGCAAGCAGCCTACAACTGAACTACTCATCCAGCTACTATTAGTTTTCATAACTTAAGTTCATGGGCTCCACTGTCTTTTAAAATTTTTATTTATTTTGTGAGGGCCATGTCATATCATTCATGGGGCGCCAGAGAACATCTTATGGAAGTAGTTCTCTCTTTCTAGCATGTGGGGCCTAGAGATCAAACTTGAGTTGTCAGGCTTGGTGGCAAGTGCCTTTACACACTAAGCCAGCTTGCCTGTCCTGTTTCGAGGGGATGTTATGTGAGTTGAATCTTAGGATTTAGAATGAATAGCCAGGAGAAAGAACACGGAAAATTGCCCTAGAATGCTGGAAATACTGCAAAGGCCAGAGACATGAAAGAACAGGCTGTGTATGTTCTAGGAGTTTCATATTTGCCAAGAGAGAGTGATGAAGAAGCTGGGGTGGTGTCCTGGGGCACCAACATAAGGCCTGATATTGGTGTTAGATTTTTATCTAGGTGCATGGTGCACCCCTGTAATTCTAGCATTCTGGAAGCTGAGGCCGGAGGATCATGAGCTTCAAGCCAGTCTGAGCTGTATAGCTAGTTCATGTATCAAAGAAAGAAAGAAAGAAAGAAAGAAAGAAAGAAAGAAAGAAAGAAAGAAAGAAAGAAAGAAAGGAAGGAAGGAAGGAAGGAAGGAAGGGAGCCTAAAATGTAAAATTGACAAAAGAACATGACCTAAACTGAATGATGGTACACACCTGTAATCCCATCAAATGATGGTACACATCTGTAATCCATCGCCACAAGGTAAAGTGAGGGAGATCAGGAGTTCGAGGTGGTCATCAGCTACAGAGTGAGTTCAAAGCCAGCCTGAGCGTCTCAATAAAAATAATAAGTAAGTAAGTAAATAGATGAGTACATCAATGTACATCTATCAGATGAACAGGCAGTCCTGAGGGTTTTAAGCACAGTGCTAATGCGATCCTATTCGTTCTTTCTGAAGGATGATTCATGTTAATGTAGTGGATAGACAGAGGAAGATTGGCAGGAGGAAGGCACTTCTGTCTTGAATATTATTAAGGACCAGCCAAGCCGGGCCATGGTGGCGCACGCCTTTAATCCCAGCACTTGGGAGGCAGAGGCAGGCTGATCTCTGTGAGTTTGAGGCCAGCCTGGGCTACAGAGTGAGTTCCAGGAAAGGCGCAAAGCTACACAGAGAAACCCTGTCTCGAAAAAACAAAAAACAAAACAAAACAAAAAGGACCAGCCTCTATAATCTTCTTCTCAGGGGCCCAGAAGAGAAGCTATGAACAGCGTGGATTATTTTCGGGAAATGAATCTAAGTACATCGAGCTCTTAGTCCGTCTACTTTATTCCTCTGGGATAAAATCCTATCTACACAGCTTCAGTTCTGTTCATGTGCCTGATTTCTCTCTACATTATCTGCTGTGCCCTCCAGGTTCTATCTTAATTCTCTCATCTTAGTTCTGCCCCATCTTGGTCTTTCCCATCTCATTCTTCCCCATCTGGCTCTTCCTCATCTTCCATCTCATTCTAGTTCTCCAATCAAAATCCTCAGTCTCTGAGGTTTGCAGTTATACACCCATGCAATAGCAGTGATCTAGTCAAACCAAGGTCACCAGGCTTGAATTCTTACAGGGCCATGAAGGCAGAGAAGAGTTTTCCTCAGGCAGTGACCATCAGGCTTTCCTTTACAACCCAAAAGGAGAGTGGTAAAGGAGGAGGTCAGCTGAGAACTAATATCGGTTAATATATCAGAAAAAGGGAATTTATGTGCTCAATCTACATTCCTAGAAGTGGTCAGGTAAATGTTAGGAGCCTATAACGTTAGTATAAATACCACTAAGGCTGTGTAAGAAAGGAGGGTCTGAGCTTAATTTACCTTAATTCAGGAGATTGTTTGGCCTTGGATGCTTGGCCAAATAGGTATTTCAGTTAAAATACACTGTTATGAGTTCTTGGAAGCATACATAGCATACAAGGAAATCATTGCAGGAATTGGCTAATACAAAAGCTAAAATATCACCAAGACTTCTTAAGCTATAGCTTGACCTTTGGGGAAGTCCTTGACTTTTCCAAGCAGTAGCTTTTGTGACAGTAGCTGAATTCCATTACGTTTTCCTGCAGCTTGCAGCACTTGTAAACCCACTAAGCCAGGGGTGGTAGTCCAAACTGAGGTGACAACAGGGACTGGAGAAGAGAAAACGGCATCCACAGAGCCTGTTGGACACAGCACAGTGGTGAGGAAAGTGGTTCAGTCCCAGGTCACCGACATCTGTGGCTTGGGCCGGTGGCGGGTCGTGGAACCTCTCACAGAGTCGTCTGGGAAGGGGGTGCAGCTGGGCCGAGAAGAGCCAGAGCTGGACTGGCAGAAAAAGGACCCCGCTCCTTTCTTCCCGAGCTCCCCTCCCGACATTTACACAAGCCAGGGTGTCCTCAGCATTCCAGGGTTTCCCCTGAAAGCGTCGAGCTTCCCCAGCTTCCCCCGAGAAACGTGAAGCTGAACGCTCCAAGCTCTTGGCAGAAATAAGAAGCGATGAAAAATGGACATGCTGTAATTTTTGATTAATTGCTCCAAAGATGTCACACACACACACACACACACACACACACACACACACACACACACTAAAATAAAAACCACTCATTCTATCTCCTAGTGTACCAGGAAAGGAAGACTTGCAGAAAAATAAAATAAAATAAAATAAAAGTTTTGTAATTAGGGTCTTTTGAATAAGTGTACAGGGAGCCAGGTATAGGGGCACACTTCTTTAATCCCAGCACTGGAGAGGCAGAGGCAGAGGTGGGTGGATCTCTGAGTTCAAGACCAGCCTGGTCTAAGAGTTCCATGGCAGTCAGGGCTACATAGAGGAACCCCATCTCAACAAAAACACCCCCAAAAGAAGTGTTAGGGAGGTGACACACAGTACCTTACAAGGGGGTGCTAAGACCTTACTGTGGTTTCATTTTGGTTCCTGGTGTGTGTGTGTGTGTGTGTGTGTGTGTGTGTGTGTGTGTGTATTATTCATAGAGTGAAATCAGACTCAAAGGAGCGTTCACAAATTTACAACGGGTTCCTGAACCAAGGTGCCCAACACCTTACAGAGTGAATGATCAAGGCACTAAGAGCCTGGAACCCCAGCCTGGAGAGATAGAGGATAATTGCTTTGCCCTGTGATTATTGTGCTGGACCCCATGTTCCTGTAGAGCATGGCATGGGGGGGGTGCACTGCAAAGTGTTTGCCAGGGGAACCTATTCCAGGGTGAGTGAAGGCCAGAAGGACAAGAGCTGCTGATGTCCATGTTAAGAATCAATCACGTAAATTGGGGCTCTTTCCCAGGGAGTGCTCCCCTGACCCCTTCCTTCTAGTTCAGCCTTTTCTTGTGATCTTGACTCCTCTTCACCGCTTACATACACCCAGTATTCAGAGTGTACACATGACGTGAGCCCGCTGAGCCAAGTCTAAGAATGGCCATTATTAGTCCCTTCATGTGAGTATTCATCATGCATGTTGCTGGGTTGTTGTTTTGTTTTGTGGTGGTAGTGAGATGAAGCAACTGTACTTTTTGTTTGTTTGAGAAAAAATTTTGTTTGTTTGTTTGTTTGTTTTTCGAGGCAAGGGTTTCTCTTTGTGGTTTTGGTGCCTGTCCTGGATCTCGCTCTGTAGACCAGGCTGGCCTCGAACTCACAGAGATCTGCCTGCCTCTGCCTCCCGACTGCTAGGATTAAAGGTGTGTACCACCATGCCTGGCAACAATTGGGATTTAATTTTTTTTTAACGTTGACTTATTTTGTGTATATAAGCACTCCTGCCAAGGTGAGTGTGGAGGCAGGGGGATGACTTGTGGAAGTCATACACTTCTTCCACCACATAGGGCTGGGAGTAGAACTCAGGTCTCCAGGATTGGCAGCAAGCGCCCTTACCCACTGTAAAGCCTGTTTAACTTTGAGACGGGGAATTCTCGATATAGCTCAGGTTGGTCTTCACACTGGCAGTGCTGGTCTCATTTGGCCTCTGCCTCCTGAGCACTGGGATTACAGGCATTCACCAACGTCCTATTGTTTGAGACTCAAGCATGCACGCACACATGCTGTTAGCTGTGGACAACATTAGCCCAGGTCCTTTCCGAAGAAGACGTCTGGCCTGAGAGAGCATGTGCCACAAGATGTTACAGGACTTCATTATTTCATAGGTCCCTTCAACCCGACTTGACCTCGTCTGGGCTTCTTAGATTTCTTCCTATTTTCTGATCTCTCACTGGGGCCTTTGGGTTGGACAAAATGTCCCAGTCATGCTGGCTCTGTTTGCAATGATGACAGGCAAAGGCTGGTGCCTCTCACATGACTTTGGCTGCTGGAGGTGGAGGCGGTGGTGGCTGTTGCTGCTTTAGATGTCACCTGGGTGGGTGCAGTGGTGTTGAGACCGGTGGATTCTTTCGCACGTCATGCACTTGTGAAGGCGTTTCGTGCCGAGAACTGTTTGTTTCTTCGCCTTGCAAGCTGCCTTCTCTCTGCAAAGCTGATTCCCAAGCATGTCACCCTGCTAAGCACTGCCTTAGCGACTTCTCTTCCAAACAAGCCTGCCTCATGTGGCTCTCACTCTCTCAGTTCAGTGTCTCTTGTCCAGCCGGAAGCAGGCAGGCAGGCAGGCTGCTGCGGCTTTTTTGATAAGGCTATACCACAAGTCAGAGAGGCAGGAAGTGCCTGGAGGCAGAGGAGCATCAGGCAGCTGGCTCCAGGGATCAGGAGCGTAACCAGAGGGTACCTCCGGTAACTCTTCTTCATGGGCCCAGGCCACTGGTGCTTCCAGCCTTGGTAGTACCACCTATTGGGTGGTTGGAAGGAGATTGGTAATCTGAGGGGAGTGGAGATGCCAAACAGTAATCTCAAAGTCTGTTGTACAGATCACCACTGCCGTTGGACCTGAAATGACCGCTGTCTCAGGTCGGGCAGACCCAGAAGCCTGCCTGCCTGCCTGCCTCCAGTTTATAAAAGGGCCTGGGATTACATAAACCCGAGAAATACTGAATTAAATAAAGCAAAGCCTACTTATGTAGTGGCAGATCTCCTCATCCTTCACCGAAGAGCACTGTCAATCTTGAGACAGGGATGCAGGGGTGTCTAACCTCTTGACAATGAGACTTGATGGTGTCATGTACAAAGTTCACACTTTAAAAATGGTGCAATCCAGTTACCAAAAGAAAAAGTAATAATAATAATTTTTAAAAAGGTCTGAAGCTGAGTATGGTGGCACATGCTTTTAATCATTTGGGAGGCATAGACAGCTAAGTTCAAGGCCAGACTGGTATACACAGCAAGTTCCAGGCCATCCAGGGCTACGTAATGAGACTGTGGCTCAAAACAGCAACAACAAATCTCCTAATGTTGTGAGTAAGGATGATTTTGTTGGATTGTATCCACACCTGTATGTTTCTCGTTGGACTGTGAGAGCCTTTTCTGATATAACATCTCTTAGAGGGAGTATTCCACAGTTTCATTTTTCGAAACACTGCCCCAGGCTTTCCTTATATTCCAAATGTATACAACCAGCCAGGGTGCTCAGATATTGGTGCCAAGATGTTTGATCTTTGAACCCAGCTGTTCATGGTCTTCCTCTCAGCCTTCAATTCTGGTATGTCTTGTGCTGTGGAATAATCCTTCTGTACACTGTGAATATGTGTTACTGTCATTGATTAATAAAGAAGCTGATTTATCAATGGCTAAACAGGATAAAGTTAGGTGGGAGAGCCAAACTGAGAATGATTGGAAGAAGAAGTTAATAGAAGCCTCAGTGTGTTTATTTAAGAGTGGCTGCAGGACAGGAAAACTCTGCCTAAGCCTTGTAATTCTGGTTAGTGAGTGTGCCACAGATAGTCCCATAGGAACCCAGACTTGCTAATATTTAAATATGATGTCGGGGCTATCAAGATGGCTCAGAGGATAGAAGCTCTCCCTGCCAAGCCTGATGACCCTGAGTTTGATCCCCAGGACCCACACGATGGAAAGAGAGACAGATACAGAAGGCAGGTGGGCAGGTGGATGGATTGCCGTGGTCTGATGAGTGTCCCCTGTGTCCAAATTCATATGTTGGAGTCCTACCCTCAAGGTGATGATATCAGGAGGTGGGTCTTTGGAGAGGCCATTAGGTCATAGGGAAGAAAGCTTCATGAATGAGATTAGAGTCCTTATAAAGAGGCTTGAGAGAGCCCTCAATCCTCTCTCCACACGAGGACATAGTGAGAGAAGGTGACATGTAAGAACCAGGAGACAGATTCAGATAACAATTCTGTTAATGTCTTGATTTTGGACCTCTCAGACTCTAGAACCATGAAAAAGAAATGTCTGTTGTTTATAAACTGCCTAGTCTCTGGCGTGTTGTTATAGCAACCCCAACAGTCTAAGGCGATGGAGATACCTTGTGTACTGGATGTGTGAGTTGAAGGGAGCAAGAGGCAGCATCACACAGAATACATTTCCTTCTGTAGGTTGGGCCAAGCTGACTTGAATTTTGCTTTCAGCAGTCAGTGTACTGAAGGAAGAAACCACTGACATGCAGTTAACCTTAATCTTCACTTCTTGGAATCTAGACTTGTTAATATGCCAGGTAGTTCAGCAGCTGAACTCTAAACCGGAGAAGGATTGCAGCCACCATACAATCTAGAATGGGTATGTCAGAGGGAGAGTAGAGGTCACTGCAGTTTGGGATGACCAGAACCCAGTGAACTGAGCAATGAGATCACTGATTCCCGCTCTGGCTCTAGAGTTCCCTCTCATCCTAGTGGGAGGAAGGGCCTTAGTGGGCCAGGCATGAGCAAGCTGAAGAAATGTTCTTAGGGATCAAAATGAGGCCTGGAGGTGGTGAAGCGGTTTATACCACATAAACAGACAGGGAAGAGGCCAGCTGCTGAGCTAATAAGGACACATCCGGCCAGTTTCAAAGAGCCTTGGAGGCGAACAGGCTGTGTAATATGGGTTCCAGTGCACAATGCCTTGAGCTCTGCAAAGGTTCTTTCAGGGTGTGAAGGCTTCAGCCATGTTGAGCTCAAGCCAGAAATAGCACCAAGAGCCAACTTCCAACACCATGAGCTTTCCTATGCTCGAACTCGCTGAATTCTCCCAACCCTTCATGTGTGTGGTAAGGAGTCTTTTCATTATCTCCACTTTGACAATGAGGAAATGGAGCCAAGGACTGGTTAGCTTATGTGTTAGAGGTCCTGGTAGTGTGAAGAACTAGGATCTGAACTCAGATAGTGTCACACCAGTGTCACAGGGGTGCTCAACTCCTGGGCTACTTTGGGGCTTTGGAGCTCAGTGGTAGGCAAGGTCACGTGGAGGAGCCAGGAGTATAGGCCCCTTGACTACTTGGTCTGAGCTCAGGCTGTGGTGGGGAGCAGACTAAGGCTCAAGGATGGGTTTAGATGTCTGAAGTTCAATGTCTTGTAAACAGACATGAAGCATCCTTAACTGGGTAGGGGTGGGAGCCTGTAATCCTAACACTTGGGAGACTAAGGCAGAAGGGTCATGAATTTTAGGCCAGGCCAGGCTATATAGCAAAAACTTGTCTCAAAAAATGAGACAGTAGGAAGAGCTAGAGGGGGCAGTGATGTGTGTGGGAAGCAGAGTCGGTTACCTTCACCTTTTCTCCCATTCATTCAGCACTGGTTGAGTACCTCTGGCCTCTAGACCTGCTTCGCTCCTGGGCTGCTTACTCAGCCTCATTAATGAACAGCACGCTTATCAGCTACGTGGGTTTCTCCAGCCACCTAACTTCTCTAGACTTCAGGTTCTACAGCGGTCTCCAGGCTTAGAAGACACTCGCCTGCCATGCAGCAGACACACAATGAATACCCTGTCTTTCCTCCTGTCCAAATGTGTGCAAAGGGAGGTAAGCAGGACCAAAACTGCCAGCATTCAGTTTTGTGTGACTCTGGGGAGGTGGAAACGCTCCCAGAGGCTCACCTTTGTCTCCTCTCGTTCTGTTAACCCTGCCTGATTCAGTTATGCATCGTTATGAAGTGACTCACCCTTAAACCAACAGCCATCGGATTGTTACCCATATGTCCGCAGGCTAAATGTGCTTGATAAAGTGGTTCTTGTTCCCAATCTTTCGGCCAGCTGTGTCTAGGTGTTTGCTAGAGTGGCACCTTTTCACAGCCTTCCTCACACGTAAGACTGACACGGATGCTGGCTATTGGCTAGAACCCGTCATGTGGCCTCTCCATGGAAGTATAGCAACTGGGCTGGGAGAACAGGAGTTCCCAAAGACCAAGCAGAAGCTAATGCTTTGCTTCTGTTCTAGTCACAAGTCGGCCTAGATCCAAGTAGAGGGATGCAGGCCACACCTGCCACGGCAGGCAGGGCCGGAAGTGCCACCGTATGAACATTTGTGGGATGGGAGCATTAGTTGCAGCCATCTTGGACAGAACAATCTGCGACTGTGCCCCACTAGCAAGAACTTACAGAAGGAAGCCTGTGACCCATCTTCTAGGGCTCCAGTCACCAGTGCACAGAAAAGTGTGAGACCTCTGAAGAAGAGGCCTTCAGTGGAATCCAGGAAAGAGAATTCAGTAACGCCAAGTTGTTCTTTTAAAAAATTATTTAAGTTGTTTATGTATTTAGCGTGTGTGCAGATGCCACAGCCCGCATAGAGAGGTCAGAGAAAAGCTCTGTTGGAGTCGGTTGTCCCCTTCCGCCACATGGGGTCAGGGGACTGAACTCAGGTCATCAGTCCCGGTGCAAGCACCTTGTCCCACTGAGTCACCTCACAGGTCTTCAAGGTTGTTCGTGGAATTCTGGGACTTCAGAGTTAGGTGAGCTATTCCCTGAGGACTGTGGGCAAAACTCAGAGAAGAGGTGGAGCAATAAGGCCTGGCATTCTGGGGATGCCCTAAGGTGAGGGAGGAGCCTGTGTTCTGGGATGCTTCCAGGGACCAATGAAGCTACATGGGGGTGAAGGGTGGAGCTAGGAGCTGGGGATGTGGAACTACTCTTGGGTTGGAAGTCATTGGCACTGATTTTGGTGCCAGGTGAGGCTTTGGGCCTTTCCTTAGCTTATCTGCCCTACCCCCCAAAGCGGATGACCATTTCTATGGAGCAAAAAGAGATCAGCTGGTCTCCTCTTGGGTAGGCTGGGGACAAGTCCACATCCTGCATAAACAGAAGTTTGTCATCCCTCCCCCATCCCCACCACACACACACCCACCCCATCCCACCCATCCTTACAAACTTAACAAAAAAATGACAGTGACTTTGAATCTTTAAAAAAGCAATTCCCCAGGAGGAAGCAGAATGTCATCTATGGAAATACACATGAGCCGGCGCCAGTGAGACACAAGAACAGAATCTGCCTGCTCCACCCCCATTGAATGAGGCAGAGATTAATCCCCTGAAATCAAGTGCATAAATTATACATGGATGGGAACCGGCTGGGGAATGAGGTGTCTGATAGGGTGCTGATGGAGAAGAAAATGAGGCTTGAAAGATCAATTCTACTTTTGAATCGGCTCCAAGTCCCACTGAAGGCCCTGGGCTCGATGGCAGAACACCTCCACTTGCCACCCTGGAACATACCCTCCTCCTCAAGCTCTTCAGACACCTACCTTCGGAAGTAATTGCTAATGTTTTGAATGATATTTCTGTGTGTCACTGGGAATAATAAAAAGGCAATAAAGGTTTGAAGGCCCATATTTTTTGCGTCCAATGGCTGATATAAATCAACTTCTGAGAGGCAGATAAGAAGTTTTATGGCATGGCTTGTTGCCCGCCAAGGTAAGAGATGGGTGGGCATAAGTCTGGTGACAGTCATCACTTGCAATGTGGCCATTGCTGTATGTCCCTCAGCACTTTAACCACTCTGAACTAACTTACTGCTCTTCTATTCATTGACTCACTTAAAACTGTCCATTCTGTGAGCTGTGTGCTTACGGCGTGACAGACACTGTGCTGTGTACATATTTGGTCCTCAATAAACAGCGCCGATACAAGAACTTCTGAGTCAGAGGAACACGGCAGATAAACTACAGTGTGGTGCCTGCCGCCTGGTCAGTGTTTACCCAAAGCAGGGCAGGAGGTTTGAAGGCAACCTGACAACGAGCAATGATGGTCCGGCTGCAGCCTCAGGACACCCTAGGAGCACCTTTAGGATGTCCTCTGCTGAGAAAGATGCTGGAGGAAACGAGCTTCAACCGCAGGCTGAAGCCATGAGGGTGAGATGGACCAGTGAGAGAGCTGTGGCTGAAGTAGCTCCACGAGGTCAGAGGCCTTGGTCCCCAGACGTGTCGCAGAGCCTGGCTGCTAGAAGGTACTCCAACACTTTCACAGAGGAATGTGCAGACAGTGCCTGACCTGGGGTGACTTCAGGCCAGAAAAGACCGCACTGCTGAGGTCAGACTTCTGTAAAAGGCTGGCAGGGGAGGGTGTGGCCGTTCCTTGCCTGAGATGCTGAGCATCCTACTACTCATTTGAGCTGAATGGCTCACTCTTTTTGTTCTCATTTCATGTTTTTAATTGTGGTGTGTGTGTGTGTGTGTGTTCGGTGTCATTCTCCACCTTCTACCTTGTTTGACAGGTTCTCTTATTAGACGCTATGTGTGCCGGGCTAGCCCACAAACATCCAGGGATTCCCCTGTCGCTGCATCTCATCTCACGGCAGGACACTGGATTACAAATACATGCTACCATGTCCAACTTTACATGAATTCTGAGTATCCAAATTCAGGTCCTCATGCTTGTGAGACAAGGACCTTACCCACAAAATCTTCACTCCTTTCTAAAACAGCATGATTGAGCTGGGGCATAGCTCAGTGGGGAGAGTGTCCACCTAGCAGGCACAAGGCTTTGGCTGTTATACCCTGCACAGCACAAAACCAAGGGTACTGGTCCAGCCTGTTATCCATTGCTTAGGAGAAGAAGACTGGTGGATCAAAAGTTCAAGGTCATCCTTGGCTACACAGTGAGTTCAGGGCCATCTTGGGCTACAAAAGACCTTGTTTCAAAAATATCAAATAAAGTGAAATTAATTCATTTCTTGACTAAATGGTTTGGTTGAGGGTGCAGTGTGCACATAGAAAAGTGTATAAATCTGAAGTAGACAAGCCAATGATTGTTTTAAATGGAGATACACACCCACGTGACCACTCTTAGATCTAAATCTAGAATATTCTTGCCCTTAAAGCCTTCCTGTAATCATTCTCTGACTTCTGTGCTAACTCGACTACAGATGCTGCTTCCATTCTATCCTATAAATGAAAAAGATAGTCCTCTTCATCCCAGTAAATAACTCACAGGTTGACTGTTTATTCCTACCATCCTTAGAAAACAGAGTGATTAGCCGGGCGGTGGTGGCACACACCTTTAATCCCAGCACTCGGGAGGCAGAGGCAGGCGGATCTCTGTGAGTTCAAGGCCAGCCTGGGCTACAGAGCGAGTTCCAGGAAAGGCGCAAAAGCTACACAGAGAAACCATGTCTCGAAAAACCAAAAAAAAAAAAAAAAAAAAAAAAAGAAAAGAAAAGAAAACAGAGTGATTAAATCTCAGTATGTGCCTCCCCTTGACTGGGAGCAGGCCTCCCCTTCACCATCAAGCTGTCCCATGGTCTCTTCTTGAAGAGACACTGCATTCGTGTGTGTGCACGTGTGGTGTATGCGCACATGAATGCACACAGAGGCCAGAGGAGGGTGTTGGGTGTCCGGCTCTATCACTCTGCCTTTGAGGCAGGGTCTCCTGAAGCTGAGCTAGGCTGGGGACTAGCAAGCCAGTGTTCCTTTTGTTGCTGCCCTCCACAGTCCCAGAGTGACAGGCGGGATCGGTCCTGTCTGGATTTTCCCCCCATGGGTGCCAGGATCCAAACCCAAGTCTTCATGTTTGCATAACAAGTGATCTTATGGTCTAAGCCATCTTCCTACTTCCAGTTCTTTGCTTTTTTGAGACAGGGTCTCACGGATCCAGACGGCCTCTTTCTTCTTATTTTTTATTTTTGTTTATTTTTATTTTTCCAGACAGGGTTTCTCTGTGCAGACCCAGCTATCTTGGAACTCACTCTACAGACCAGACTGACCTTGAACTCACAGAGATCACCCTGCCTCTGCCTCCTGAGTGCTGGGATTAAAGGCATGCACCACCAGCGCCCAGCTGGCCTCTAACTTTCTTTGTAGTTGAGGATCCTCCTGCCTCCACTTCCTACATGCTGGGACTACAGATGTATGCTACCACACCCAGTTTATGGGAGGACCCGCGTTCTAGGTCCAGAACCTATATAAGAAAAGGCCGGGTTGGGGATTTAGCTCAGTGGTAGAGCGCTTGCCTAGCAAGCCCAAGGCCCTGGGTTCAATCCTCAGCTCAAAAAAGAAGGAAAGAAAAGGCCAACTATGACAACACATTTCTCAGTGCTGTGAGAAACTGAGGCAGGAGGATTACTGTGAGTTTAAAGCCAAGGAGCTCAAGACCAGCCTGGGATACACAGAAAGACACCGTCTCAAAAATAAAATGACCAAACAAATAACTGACACCAGGGACTGAGGTGAGGTCTCAGCGGATAAATTGATGGTTGCACAAACATTTGGATTCCCTAACATCAATGAAAAGGTCAGGTGTGAGGACACAGTCTGTAACCACAGTGCTGGGGTTGTAAAGGCAAATAGATACTAGGAACTGCCTGGCCAGTCAACCTGGCTTGGTCGGTAAGACCCTGGGCCAATGACAGACCTGACACAAAATAAGTGGATGGAACCTGAGTGACGACATGTGAGGCTGTCCTCTGGCTTTTACACATACAGATGTATACACATGTGCACCTGTGCACCCTAGATGCACATATTAGATGTAATGGCTGTAATCAAGGGCACAGTAAGGAAACTACTGAGGCTGGGTGGTGGTGGTGCACGCCTTTAATCCCAGCACTCGGGAGGCAGAGGCAGGCGGATCTCTGTGAGTTTGAGGCCAGCCTAGTCTACAGAAGTGAGTTCCAAGACAGCCAGGGCTATGAAGAGAAACACTGGAGTGGGTGGATTTCTTGCATTAAACACTGTCTCTGAAAGCCCAAACCAACCAAACAAAAAAACCAGAGATGACCACTCCATGATTAGAGGAAGGTTTTTGTTTTTTGTTTATTATTGTGGATAAGATAGACAGCATCCAGGGGCATCTGCAAGAGTTCAGAGCAGAAAGCAAAAGAAGCAGATGAGATATGACAAGGGCCAGTGAAGCAGGGCACAGGAGAATGGTGTGGTTTCTGAGAAGGATGAGTAGCTTGGGGAAGGGAAGCCCAGGAACTGGAGCAGCCTCAGTTTAGGGTGGAAGAGGAGGTGAGAAGGGCCTAGACACTAGCGTGGGCTTTGAGATGCATAACAAGTACCCGTGAATAGGTACTGGAGGAGTCTTCAGGCTAGCATTAGCTTTGGTGAGCACCACAGGTACCGGGCAATAGGGAGCCAGGCGCCTCAGAGAAAGGGGAGATAGGGAAGTGGCTCTTCCTGGCAGACAGAAACAGTTTCACAGATTCCTGAGAAATGCTGAAAGTATCTGCCACTGGGAGCTGAGCCAAGACCGTCCTTTTGGACCAAATTGGCGGGCCTGCCCTTTTGGGGTACTTGGGGTTTTTCCTTCAGACCTAGCAAAGACCACTGTGGAAACTCTTCATAGCTTCTCCCACCTGGAGCTGGAGGTGCAGTCGAGAGGTAGGGACCTCAGATTCCTTTGTAATTCAAACTCAGTGCTCAGTGGGGAGTTGGGAACCACACAGGCTCAGTTCTATTACCCAGGCTGTGCCAAGACTCCTGTGGATATGGACCTGCACCTGGAGGGGGCTCACTGTTCAAAGCCTCAGGCTGGGAGGCCACTGAAGAATAGAGGTGCTGGCTAAAGCTGCCATGGGTGCCTAGTGGATGCCTGGGCTATTTTGGCTCCTGCTGACCCAGGGCTGGGAGCCCTTCTGGCCTCCACCTTTCTGTTCCCTAGACCTGGTGGCTGCTGTGCTTCCCAGCCCCCTCCCTGACAGCACTAATGACATCCAATTAATTCATAATTCGGCTCATGCCAAGCCCTTGGGTTGGCGACAGTGTTTCCCACAGTGCAGCGAGGTCCTCTTGGACTTTCTCAAATGGGCTCAGAGTCTAGAAGAAGAGGGGGCTGAGTACCGTGTATCCGGCCAGCGGATTCCAGGGAGTTATGGGGAGTCAGACACAACCCAGGCTGTGCTCACCCTAGCAAAGTATAAACTTCCTGGCACCCCCACATCCTTGGTTAAAAATACAATGGAAACTCAGGCATGGCAAGACTTACTAGAGGGAGTATCAGGCCATTCTGGGACTGCCACTAGGCACCAGCTGGGGAAGCCCATTCTGCAGTGAAGGAGCCCCACGTGATGACCCTGAGAGTTACCATTGCAGTATGTGAGAGCAGGGGGGCTCCGATGTGACTGGTAAGGTCTGTCCTTGGGGCTTTTTTCCCCCCTTGGCTTTTCAAGACAGGGTTTCTCTGTGTAGTTTTGGAGCCTGTCCTGGAACTCACTCTGTAGACCAGGCTGGCCTTGAACTCACAGAAATCCACCTGGCTCTGCCTCCTGAGTGCTGGGATTAAAGGCGTGGGACACCAGGGGTTGGGGATTTAGTTCAGTGGTAAAGCGCTAGCCCTGGGTTCGGTCCTCAGCTGGGGGGTAGGGAGAGACACATGTGCCACCACTGCCGGTGCCCTTTGGGCTCTTTAGTCAGGAAGAAAAATTGTAAGTGTAGCACAACCTGGTCAAGCAGGTGGGGTCATGGAGGTGGCTGGCTCTGGGAGAGGGTTAAAGGGAAGAATCTAGGTGTCTAGAGTCAAGTAGGCAAGGCCCGGACTCAGCTTTCCATCCTACAATAGTGGTCTTTGAGCTCTGAATTATCTTTGATCATAAAGAGTAAGGTAGTAAGCTGGGCAATGGTGGCACATGCCTTTAACCCAACACTTGGGAGGCAGAGCCAGGCAGATCTCTGTGAGTTCGAAGCCAGCCTGGTCTACAGAGTGAGTTCCAGAACAAGAACCAAAACTACACAGAGAAACCCTGTCTCGAAAAAAAAAACAAACAAAAACAAACAAACAAACAAAAGAAAATGGCAGTAATCCTCCCTCTGGGTCTAACAGGGAGGGTGGGACAGGTTATGGGGGCTATGGATGTGATGGTTAAGAGGATAAGCCCAGTGGACAGCTTGGGGTACAATCCTGGCCTCTTAAATCTCCATTTCTCCAGGTTGCCCATATGTGCTTCACAGGGGTGTTGTGGTAATTTGATAAAAAAAAAAAAAAAAAAAAAAAGGTGTTGTGGGAGTTTGATGCAACAGAGCCAAAGACCTTAGCAGGCCCTGAGACCTTAGCACAACTGACTCCATGAAGGAAGTACTATCCAGGCTGTAAAACTCAGCATGTAGACAGCACCATCTGCCAACACTAAAACAAAGGCCTGATCCATCAAAGTCCATAGCTCTGGGAAAGTCCCTAAATGAACTAAGCTTTCTTTTTGGCTTCTGTAGTTCTGCTTCTGGCTAACTGTTCTTGTGAACTGAAGTATGTCAACCCAGGACATGGTTTTTGTGGTCAGAAAGACTCAGGGCTACCCTGGGAGCCCGGACACCCAGTGCAGTCGCTGGCTGGCAAGTACTTTCTATTGACTTAAATCCATGTCCAAGCAGTCTTTTCTGGTGAACACCTCACAGCTGGAGGCCTTCCCACAGCAGCTGGAGGCCCTCCCACAGCAGCTGGAGGCCTTCCCACAGCAGCTGGAGGCCCTCCCACAGCCTCTGAGATTCTTCTATTTCTGGACAAGTCTCTTGTAACCCAGACCGGGTTCCTCAAGCTTGCGGTGCAGCCCAGGATGACCTTGAGTTTTTGTCTCACTGACTCCGCCTCCCAAGTGCTGGGATTACAGTTGTACACCGCTGCTCTCAGTTTAGACAGTACTAGGAATCGAACCCAGGGTTTCCTTCATACTGGGATAGGCATTCTACCAACTGAGCTACATCCTCAGTCCCATATAAACTATTATTTCTACTATTAATTATGCAGAGCATCTATCTGAAACGTCAAGAAGAGTCTGAGATGCTTTTCGCCCCAATGACTTAGAGTCCTTCTTCATTTATTCTGAGACAAGTTCTCGATATGTAGCCCTGGCTGTCTTGGAACTCTCTTTGTAGACCAGGCTGGCTCAGAACTCCAGAGTTCCCCCTCCCTCTGCCTCCTGAGTGCTGGGATTAAGGGTGTACGCCACCATACCCAGCGGATGAGTCCTCATTGATATAGGATATTAGCAGATACAACAGTGCGCATCCACAGTCTTGCTTGATTATCCCGGAGTTAGAGGCAGGAGGATCATATGAGTCTGGGAGTGTGGCATCAGCCTAGGTAACATAGGTAACAACGTTATCCGGAAGCCCCAAACTCATCTCAAGCAAGATTTTCCAGAGAACCTCTTGTGAGAACTCTCCTGAGCCCACCTTAAGGACACACTGCCATTCTGACTCTCCGGCATAGGGGTGCACCATCCTTTGCCAGGGGGATCCCTCAGTATCCCTGTGCCCTATGTCTCACCTGAAGCCAGGTGTCAGGACACTAAGCGAGGATCCCTGGATGAGCTAGTGTGAGCCCCAGGACTATGCATGCTGGCGGGGGTGGGGGACGACACCTTTTAGAATGTATGAAAAGGTACCTGGATAACAGCTTTGTGGAGAGGATCCCCAAGACTCCCACCACCCAGAGCTCCAGCTTGCCCCTTTCCAAGGCCAAAGCGACACATCGGAGGAGAGGACTGACAGGAGAGGAGGACACCACCTTGCCCTGCTTATCCCTCATCCTCTGCCTCACCCTGCATTCTTAATTAATCACTGAGTCTGCAATGTTAAAATCCCTAGAGAGCTGTTTCAAACCCCAAGTGTCTAGGCACTACCCAGACCAATGAAATCAGAAATCCCTACCCATGAGGCCCAGGCATGCATGTTTTCTTTTAAAGTCCCCAGGTGATTCCAGTATGTAGCTGAGGTTAAAAATACCAGGTCACCAGGGAAGGTATCATTGTCTCGTCTTGGGAATGACAAATGTGAAGGGCTGTATCCAGGCAGCTCCTTTGAGTCACACACATCCTGCGTTGCTGCTTCGGAGAATTGCCATTTTACTGGGCCTTCACTATGTACAAAGCCTGTAGCTGGGTGCTGATGAGACAGAGCCATAACCCATCCAAAATACCCTAAGAACAGCATTTATGATGTGCCTGTTGTATGCTAATCCTTATGCAGATTTATAAACCAGTTCCCCTGTTTTAGAAATATGTAAGCTGGGGATAGGGACCCATGCCTTTGATCCCAGCACTTGGGAGACAGAGGCAGGAAGATCTCTGTGAGTAAGAGGCCAGCCTGGTCTACATAGTGAGTTTTAGGACAGCTAGAGATCCTTGCCTCAAAAAGAGAGAGAGAGAAAAAAAAAAAGGAAGAAAGATGTGGTGGACACTGATGTTCTTCCCATAGTCCCCTCATAAAACCCAAAGCTGCAGGCACTGGTGAGTTTGAGGGGAATTTTTGTTGTTTCAGGTCAAGGGAACATGTTAGAACTACTCGCAGAAGCAATGGGAGGGCTGGAATATAGCTCAATTGTCAAGAGTGTTTGCCTATGTCTGAAGCCCTGGGTTTGATCCCCAGTGCAGCATAATACCTGAGTATGGTATGGTACACTTGAAATCTTAGCACTCTGGGAGGTAGAGACAGGAGGATCAGGGTTCAATCCTCAGATTTATAGCAAGTTTGGGGCCAGCCTGGGCTACATGAGACCCTGTCTGAGGGTGGGGAAGAGAAGGAGGAAGAGGAGCTGGAAATGAAGCAAAGATGGTCTAGTTATGGATAAAGACTTCAGGGTGTCACCTCTGCCTGGGACAGCTCTGGGTTCTAAACCAGCAGTCTTACATTTGGCTGATCACGAGATCCCCTCCACTCACACCACCACCACCTCAGAAACAGAAGAAGAATCCAGATGCCAGGCTACCCCTGCACCAACTAAATTCCTACCTTTGGCTGGATTGGGGTGTGCACAGACTTTACAGGCCCAGATGTTGCTGTGTTCAGCTGGGCCAACAAAGCCACTGTGTGGCACCCTGCAGCCAAGGAGGCCTGTGTGGGTTCTCTCCTTTCCCCACAAGATACTGATGCCTTCCTTAGTTAGTGTTCTATTGCTGGGAAGAGACACCATGTGTGGGGCTTGCTTACAGTTTCAGGGGTTTAGTCCATTAACCTCATGATGATGAGTATGGTGGTACGCTGGCAGACATGGTAGCTGAGATTTCTACATCCAGATTTGACAGCAACAGGAAGAGAGAGAGCCACTGGACCTGGCTTGGGTTTCTGAAACTCCAAAGCCTACCCCCAGTGACATACTTCCTCCAACAAGGCCACACCTCCTCCAAGAAGGCCACATTTCCTAATCCTTTCAAATAGTGCCACTCACCAAGCATTCAACATTTGAACGGATGGAGGCCATTCTTATTCAAACCACCACACTGGGGCTTCCTGGAACCCCTTCCTGATAAACTTGAGCTTTGGAATCATGGTTTTAGGATTCAAAGGAAGCTGTGATCTTGATAAGTGAAGTGCCTTGCCAAAGCTCAGGGCTGGACATGGCAGAAGCCACATTTGAACTCTTGTTCTCCAAAGCCATTTTCATGATTTTTTTTTTTGGAGCTGAGGATCGAACCCAGGGCCTTGTGCTTGCTAGGCAAATGCTCAACCACTGAGCTAAATCCCCAACCCTCTCCAAAGCCATTGAGTATGAGGGAGAAGGTGGGTATTAGGCAGACTACGGGACAAGGCAAGAGGGAACAAAAGGCCAAACAAACTTGTGATGGCTATTTTTGGTTGTCAACTTGACTATATCTGAAATTAACTAAAACTCAAAAACGGGGCATACTTGTGAGGGATTCTTACTTAATTTTAAGTGGGAAGATAGACGTCTACTCTGGATCTTTGAAGTGGGAAGACCCACCTCTACTCTTGCTGGAAGCCTACCAAAGGACATGGAAGTAGAAAGCTTTTGCTTTTTGCCTGCTTGCTCTGACCTTGCTAGCAAGTTCATTTCTTCGCTGGCATTACAGCCTACTTCTTCAGGATTCCAGTGTCTGCTGAAGACCAGCTGAGACATGCAGCCTCTTGGACTGAATAATTACTAGATTCTTGGACCTTCTATTCATAGGCAGCCATTGTTGGATTAGCCAGACCACAGCCTGTAAGCAATTCTTTTTTCTTTTTCCTGGAGCTGAGGACCGAACCCAGGGCCTTGTGCTTGCTAGGCAAGCACTCTACCACTGAGCTAAATCCCCAACCCCTGTAAGCAATTCTAATAAATCCCCTTTCTATATATATGAAGAGATTCATTGTATAAGTTCTGTTACTCTAGAGAACCCTGATTGATTTACATGCCAGGGGAACATTCAAACAAACTAAAAGTCAGGCATGGTGGCTCACCCCCATAATCCCAGTGCACTCGGCTGAACAAGAAAATCGCCATGTGTTTGGAACCAACTTGGGGTACATAGTGAATTCTAGATACCCCTGAGTTACAGTGAGGTCCTGTCTTAAAAATAAACAAAGAAACACCCCTACCCCACAAAACCTCGAATGAAGCCAAGTATGGTGGCAAATACCAATAGTCCCACAATTGGGAGATGGAGACAGGGGGATCAGGAGTTCAAATCATCCTTATCTACATAATGTGCTTGAGGCCAACTGGGGCTACATAAGACCATGTCTCAAAAAACAAACAAAACCAACCAAACTAACTGGTGGTTCATTCTAGCAGGTTCTAGAATCTAGACTTGAACCCTTTAGGAATGCCTTAAGGACGACCAGGGTCAGGGATCAGGAGTGTCTTCACCAAGCTGGAATCCTTTGCACTGAGCAAATGAGAGGGTTTTCCTAAGTGAAGGCGTGAGACCATCACCAACGTTAGATCAGCAGAGCTGAGACCCAGAGATGAGTCCAGGGCAGAGTGCATCAAGTCAAGGTGGGCTGGGGTTGAACTAAGCTAGAGGTAGGCTAGAAGAGAAAGGTGGAGTGGATGACTCCTGAGGATCAGAAAGGACCTCCAGCCTCCAGGGTCTGCCCTAGCCTTCCACACTGGCACTGCCTCCAAAGCATGGCTGGGTAGGAGGAGTTCCAGAGTCTGGAATCTTCTACCCAGACTGTGGGGGCAAGGAAGCACAACCCAAATCTGAGTCTAGAGTTGTGAGCAGGAGAGGGAAAAAAAAGACAGCCCAATGTCAAGTCCTGTTGGTCAATATGGGTTGTCCATACAGGAGAGCCAGCCCAGGGGACAAGGGTGAGGTGCCCATCAGATCTCCTCTCCTCTATCAAAGTATGTAAGCCTTCTTACGGCCCAGGAGGCCAAGCATGTTTGTACCTCAGGGCCCTTGTCTCTGCTTAGCCCTGTCTTGAAAGTTCTTCCCTCAAATCTCAGACAGATCAGTTCCTTTTTCCCACTACTGAGAAAGCTTCTGAAATGCCATGTCCTCAGAGAAGCCCTCCTGGGCTTCCTTCCCTCACCCGCTCCCTACAAGTCTCTCACATAGTCTCATTTGCTGGCCTTACTGCACACAGTATATCTGTAATTCACCTTAGGTCTATTTCTTATATCCTCCCTGTCACTCTCCCTCTAGAATATGTGATAGGAGGAGCTTTCTGTCTGTCGTGGGTAGGTCTGTCCCCTAGCTCCTAGGACAGATAATGGTTGGACTGGGTAAGTCTATAGAGCCATGCAGGAGGGGGTCTGGGTGAGTTCTGAGAGCAGGTGAGCGGAGCTCAGTAGTCAGGCTGATCTAATGAGCTGATCTGAACAGGGACCAATCAATATAGACAGAGAGCTAAATCAGGTTACCACCCATCTCTCCCTGACCGTGTCATACCATAAATGGCTTCACAGCCTCTCAAGGTCAAGTGTGCTGCTCTCACCCTGCTCCCATCCCCCACTGCCTTCCCAGGAAGCCCACACATTCTGCACATGTGCATCCCACACTGTTGCTCTGACTGCCTCTTCTTCCTCCTCATCTCACGCACTAGAATGTCCTTTCCCTCCGCGTTTTTATTTCTGGACCCGAGGTTTGAGGTGGTCACGCACACTCTGACATTTAAAGGCTCAGCCTAGAAATCAATCATCATGATCTGTCCTTCAGCACTTGGGGAACCTCCATGGCGGAGCCAGGGCCCTGTGGCTCACAACTCATTGATTTGTAATACAAGCTGTGTGTGCTAAGGTGACGGGAGACTATCTCGAGAAACACAAGGGACCATGGAGCAGAATGGCCAGGAGTCCCAGGAGCCAGAGTGGTCAGACTGAAATACTAGCTTCTGTCATTTGCTGTCTGTGTGACCCGCGCCACTTACTCTACATTTCTGGGCCTGATTTAAAGGGCAATGATTGTAACATCTGCACCATGGAAGTCACGGTGACAGAAGAATGAGCCAGTGGCCCTGGGCATGGAGAATAGCATCTGCCCCATTCTGTCTACCAGTGGTCACTGTTGCTGCAATCTGCAGGATGGGGATAGAAACTCACCTCCCAAGACTGTCAGCACGAAATGAGGCTGCTCATACATAATCCACTTAGTGTATTGCGCATATTCTAGAGAGACCAGCTCAACTCCACAGTAGAAGGGGACACTGTCTGAGACTATAAACAGGGGGTAAAGAGTCTCTGAAGTGGCATGCATGATTGGGGTAAGAAGATCTGATTCATGCAATTAGGTACTTCCCAACTTTCCCAGGACCATTCCCCTGGGGAGCAGATGGAGCCTGTACCTGGGAGTCGGGCAGTGTGCTCCAGCTTCATCCAGCTTGCACATCCAGGGAGACACAAGACCATCTGGGCTGGGGTCATGGGACCTCATGTGACTCTGCAGACCTGATTAGTGCTTGTGGGAGGTAGAAATCTGACCCACGGAGCTCTGGGCTCTGGGCTCAGATACAATGTCCTTTTCATATCCACCCTGCGTCTGGGGCCAGGACCCGATCATATGCCTGTGTGGATTGAGGGCAGAGGGGATGGAAGCCCTGAGGAGAGAGAGGATTAAGAGTCACTCCAGGTCCAGAACTGTGACCGGAGATAACCCTGAGCTCTGGAATGTGACAGGAGCAGAGACCGCTTGTTGCCCAGCAGAGGGGAAGGGGACCTGCAGTAACTGAGCTCTGAACTGAGAGGGTCGCAAATATTTGGGGCACAGAAATGATGCTTCTCAAGTCTGAAGCCCCAGCATTAATAAGAGGAGATGCTGGCATTCGAACTGAGTTTCATGGATTCCCGAGTCTAATACACTGATGGTGTGGGTGGGTACCCCAATAGTGAAGGGGAAAGACAGCCACAAGAGCAGGCTGTGAGAGACTGAGAGAGCCTCATGTTAGGAGAGAGTAGGGTTCTGCTACAGGTCAAGGCCAGTGTAGTCCTGATGGGCACTCAATGCCTAGGATGCTCGGTCCCCTCGACTTTTGTTCTTTCTCATCTTTAGATTGGATGAGTTTCCTAGGGACTTGTCAGCAGGTGCTCGGGGCCTTGTTGCTGGCAAGACTCACTTCTCATGCATGACAAGTTTTGGACTGTGTGGCAATGTGGTGAAAAGAAGATTCTGGCTTTTCCAGTCCGTTTTTCTGTATTCATGCGCTGGCTTATTCTTCCATCTCTCTAAGCTTTGTTACCTTCCTCTACAAGATGGGGTTTAATAACACCCCCACCCCCTCCAAGGGACTAGTGCAATTCTTCCTGGTATAACTAAGTACCTGGTGCACAGCAAGGCTCAACAACAGCTAGATTTTTAAATGCAGGGTCTTACTATGTAGACCTGGCTACCTAGGAATCCAAGATCCTCCTCTGCCTCCCAAGTGCTGTGATTACAGGCATGCACCACCATACCTGGCTTTATGGTTAGATATTTTAAAACATACTGATGCAGAAAGTTGTCAATCAGTTTTTGGTGAGTTGATTGCACAGCACGGGGTAACAATTCTCAAAGTGAGAATTCTACCAGGTTCTTGAAATCTAGGCTAAAAAAAAAAATCCCTTGGGAATGATTTGAAAACAAGCAGGCCAGAGCTAGGCTCACCGCTGTGGGAGTATGGACTGGCAGGCTAAGTGGTCAGAGATTCTGGCCACTGGATGGTTACCTGAAGGAGCTCAAGGTGGCCTGAATGGAAGAAAGGACAGAGGAGTATCTGAAGAGAGCAGGGAGCCAGGGCACTTCCGAGTCCCAGGCTTTGAGGAGACCCTGAAAATGAACCAGGAAGAGGCAGGAGGTTCAGGAACTCAGGACCATGGGAAAGCATCAGCCACTGGACAGCCCACTCCCTGCCAACCACTTGCTTGCGCACGCACAGTCCTGGGCGAGCCTCAGAAGAACAGATTCCTGAGGCCCGCCCTGAGCCCCACCCTGAAAATTCTGATCAAGTAGATCAGGGTTGAGGCCACAAACTGTAGTTTTAAAACATTCTCAGAGAGGTGGCTGAGGCTCAGTGGGGAGAATGCTTGCTCAGCACGTTGAAGATCCCTGGGTTCTAGCTCCAGCATGCAATAAACTGGGCATGGAGGTGCATACTGGGAATACTTAGGAGATGGGTCAGTTGTTCAAGGCCTGCCTGAGCTATGAGAAACATTCTCTGTGAAAGAACATTGTGCATGTATACTTCTACTTAATACACGTAGAAATACACACATACACATACATCATGGACTAATTCTCTCTGAAAGAATATTCTAACAATTGCCTATGGGGAGAACTTAGCATCGGCTAAAAGAGGAGTCTCCATCTGTGGTACTGGAATTTTCTTTTTCCTTTGTATTATATTGAAATAATTATATTAACACAATTAAATTTTTTCTACATTTTTACTGTGTGTGTGTGTGTATGTTTATGTGTTTGTATGTGTATGTGTGTGTATGTATGTGTGTATGTGTGTATGTGTATGTGTGTGTATGTGTGTGTGTGTGTGTGTGTGTGTGTGTGTGTGCCATAATACTTGTAAGGAGGTCAAAGGACAACCTGGGGGAGTAGGTTCTCTCCTTCCATTATGTGAGTCCTGGGTTTTGAATTCAGATCGTCAGGCTTGGCAGCAGGTGCCTTTACCTTCTGAGCCATCTTGCTGGACCTAATTAACATAATATTAAAGATAATTAATTAAGGTAGAATTCACATCATAAAATTAACCTTACATTATTATTTTTTTTTATCCGAGCTTCACTCATGCTTTTAGTCCCAGCACTTGGGAAACAGAGGCAGGGGGATATCTTTGAGTTTGAGGCCAGCCTGGTCTACATAGTGAGTTCCAGGACAGCCAGAGCTACATAGTAAGGCCTTATCTTAAAAAAAGAAACAAAAAACAAGAAACAAAACACAAACACTTTTTTGTTGTTGTTGTATTGGGGATACTCTGCAAGGTCTTTACCACTGAACCACACAGCTAACCAAAAAGGCACGTTGAAGTGAACGATTCCAGAGTGTGTCATATATGATGTTGTACAACTGTTACTCCTGTTTAGCTCCAAAACACTTCCATGATTCCAAAATAAACCCTGTATTCAATGTGAACCTTTCCTTTCCTATCTCCAGCCCCTAGCAACTGTCAATCTTCATTCTGTGCCTATGGATTAGCCTAGCCTGGATATGTCATCTAAAAGGAATCACACCACACACAACCTTTGTGTCCGGCTGCTCTCAGCATCGTCTCTTCAGGGTGTGGTCGTGTGGAGCAGGTACCACTATATCCTTCATTTTTATGTCTGAATAAAACTCCATGGTATAGCTATACCACAATTGGTTTATCCATTCATACATTGATGACCATTTGGCTAGTGAATAATGCTATCACAAATATTTCTTGCATGGGGCGGGGGGCTTGAGACTGGTTTTCAGTTCTTTGGGGACTATACCTAAGTGGTGGAATTGTATTGTACAGTAATTCTGTGTTTAATTTAAAGTTAATCTTTTGTCCACGTGTGTGCATGGTCGTGTGTGTGTGTGTGTGTGTGTGTGTGTGTGTGTGTGTGTGTATAGGAGTATAGGTGTGAAGGGCAGAGCTCAGGAGTCAGTCCTCCCCATCCCCCTTGCTTAAGGAAGAGACTGTTCGCTGCAGTGTACTCCTGGCTAGCTGGCCCTTCAGTTTTTGGGATCTCTCTTGTCTCTGGTCCCCATCTCTTGGCAGGAGCACTGAAAGGGGAGTCACTGAGCCCAGCTTTTCCATGGGCTCTGAGGATTCGAACCCAAGTCCTTGAGGTTACATGGCAAATACTCTACCAGCTGAGCCATCTCCCCAGTTCATCCCCAACACTTCTCTTGTGTTTTATGATTTAGGAATAATGGTTTATTGAGTGCCCTGAGAGAACAACAGTGGGGCAGTCGCCATTGGCCACAACACCACCTGAATCTACCCTATTTCATTATTCCGAGATCACGGGAAAGGTTTCATGGGTCTAAGAACAAAAAGAGGCAGAGGGAAAGGGTTGGGGTGAGTTAGTGAATCAGGCTGAGGCTCCTTTTAGCGTTTCACGTCCTTCCAGATTCCGCTGTTCCTCGGCAATTATATTCATCAATAAAATTGCTATTTCCATAATGAAGGAGTCCTTTTTTTTTTTTAAGCGTATATTAATTGTACGGAGTAATGGGCCTCATTATGACATTTCCATACATGCCTATAATATACTTCGATTATATTCACCTTAAAAATTTAAAGGTACTAAAGGCTTTGTACGCAGAGGGCTCTTCTATTCTTGTTTTCTAAACTGAAAAACTTTCACCGTTTCCCTAAAATCTAGGCAGGCGCTTAGCCCGCCGTCTGTCTGGCCCCGAGGTCTCTGCTGGCACAAAGAGCGGGGCTGGCTGCCCACCCTCCTCCTGCCCACCTCGCCCTTGCCCTTCACACACAGTCACTTGTAACTTATTGTTACTGACTTTGAATGGAAGCTTTCAGCTGCTCCATTCTTCTCTGTTTGCTGAAGGCCTGTCAATGGGATGGGAATTACAACCCTGGCTGCTCTTATCTGGATCTGTCGTCTGGCTGGCTGGTGTGTTACTGACTGCATGTCCCGGGAATTAATCCCCTAAGTGTGGATAGCAAATGATGAAAACCTGGCGCATAAATAAGGCGGCAGGCTGTGCTGCACCGACAAAGCCCCGCGAGTGACAGTCTTGTCCCTGTACTGCGCACTCAAGGCCTCTAAGCTCTGGGCCATTCATCTGCAGGAGACAGCCAGGCTTCACTCATCCATTCTCCAGTGAACATTCGTGGATCTGAGCCCTGTGTTAAACTACAATGGTTTGTTCTTATTGTTACTTCTGGTGCTGTTGTTAATTTATTTATTCTTTCACAATAAATATGAAATATAATTTGATCATATACCCTCATCACTCTCTCTTAAATGTTTTTTACACGTGTGTGTGTGTGTGTGTGTGTGTGTGTGTGTGTGTGTGTGTGTTGGCACACATGTGGAGGTGAGAATACAACCTTTAGGTATTGGTTCTCTTTCTAACCACATGGGTCCTGAAGATCCAACTCAGGTGACCAGGCTTGATGGCAAGCACCCTAACTCACTGAACCATCTCCCAACCTCCCCAAGACCTCCTGTTACCCTTCCCTCCCACAACAAGTTTCCTCCTACTTGTACATTTGTTTGTTTGTTTGTTTTTCGAGACAGTTTCTCTGTGTAGTTTTGGTGCCTGTCCTGGAACTCACTCTGTAGACCAGGCTGGCCTCGAACTCACAGAGATCCACCTGCCTCTGCCTCTCGAGTGCGCTGCTGCTCCGCCACCACCACCCCGCTTGTATATTTCTTTTTTATGCATAGCCTTCTGCATTGAGTTAAAGTGGCCCACCTAGCATGGCTTGTGGGGTAGTTACTTCAGCAAAGGCAACTGAGCAGGGGCTCTAACACTGAGTGTGACTCTCTCTCAGCAGCCATTAACTGCCTCTTTTCCTTCAGGGAGGGTGGGGCTCATGAGTCTTGTGGGGTCCCCCCCACCATGTCCTGCCATGTTGCATGTAATCTTATGCTGGTCCCTGTTGCTATGAGCTCACAAATGCAGCAGCTGTGCCATCCAGAAGAAAATATCTCACAGCATTCTTCCCCATCATTTGGTTCTCATTTGCCTCTTCCACAATGTTGCCTGAGTTTTGGTGTCTTTTGAGACAGGGTCTCACTATGTAACCCGGGCTGTCCTCCAACTCCTAGGAATCCTTCTACCTCAAGCTCTCAAGTTGGACAGGTACACATAAACTACAGTGTTCTAGATTTGTGGGTTTAGGCAGTGCTGGGAATCAAACCCAGGGTCTTGTGAATCCTAGGCAGGTACTCTACCACTGAGCTGCAGCTCCTGTCCATTCTAGATGTTTGTGTCTGAGTTATATTGTGTAAGACTCATAAGAAGATATTGCCCTTGATTCCAAATGAGAAAATGGAGATTCAGAGGACTGAAGGAATTTCCTCCAAAGACACACAGCTTAGAAAGTAGAACTGGGACTCGGAGCTGGTGTTCCTGAGACTTTGTAGACCTCTGCTTTTTCTCCCTCCCTCCCTCCCTCCCTCCCTCCCTCCCTCCCTCCCTCCGTCCCTCTCTTCTCTCTTCTCTTCCTACCACCTCATTCCTGTTTTTATTTCTGACATGCTGAGCATCCACAGTAGGTGCTGAGCTATCTGAGTGAACAGGACAGCAGGTGCAAACTCTTCTTCATGTTCTTCAATTGAGTCCTGGGCATCATCTCTGACATGCCCAATTTCTTCTTAAATGTTCTTTCACATAATGCCAATGGCCACACAGACCGAAGAGCTGGGACAGCTGGGAAGATGACTGGGCTGGTAAAGCGCTTGTTGGGTAAGTGTGAGGGCCAGAGTTCAAATCCCTGGCATCCACATAGATGCTGGGTGGGAGCCACAGTGATCCATCTGTGACATCAATACTCTGGGGGAGGTAGAGACAGAGGATCCCAGGAACAAAAAGGGTAACTAGATTAGCCCAATTGGTAAGCTTCAGGTTTAGGAAGAGACTCTACTTCAGTATATAAAATGGGGTATAGACAAGGTCTGGCCTCCACATAAACATGTGAACATGAATACACACATATACCTACATATCACACACACACACACACACACACACACACACACACACACACACACACAAGAGCTATGATGCTGAAAATGAATTAAATTCAAAGCCATATGGTTGTGGCATTCAATATCTTAGAGTTTCTATTGTTGTGAAGAGACATCATGACCACAACAACTGTTACAAAGTAAACCATTTAACTGGGTTGGCTCACTTACAGTTCAGATGTTCAATCCATTATCATCATGGTGGAACATGGTGGCATGTAGGCAGATATGGTGCTGGACAAGTAGCTTAGAATCCTACATCTTGCAGGAAACAGGAAATGGTCTGTGACACTGAGCAAAACTTAAGCAAAAGAGACCTCAAAACCTGCCCCCACAGTGACATACTTCCTTCAACAATGCCACACCTCCCAATAGTGCCACTCCCTATGAACTTATGGGGGCCAATTACATTCAAACTATCACACTCATATTTAGTCCCAGAACTGGAGAGGCAGAAGTAGACAGAAGAAGAAGAAGAAGAAGAAGAAGAAGAAGAAGAAGAAGAAGAAGAAGAAGAAAACAACTCAGAAGTCTCAGGAAGTCCCTGAAACTTAGCAGATACGCAAGGCTCCTCCCTCTCCTAAGGGTACATAAGTAGTAACGTAAGTAGTAATGACTTCCAAGGAGACCAAGTCCAGCCAAGCTGCTTGGAAAAGACAGACCAGCTTCCTGAATCTTGTTTTGTTTTGTTTTTTGTTTTTGTTTTTGTTTTTCAAGACAGGGGCTTCTCTGTGTAACCCTGGCTGTCCTGGAACTGCCTCTGTAGACCAAGCTAGCCTGGAATTCAGAGAGCCATCTGCCTCTGCCTCCCAAGTGCTGGGATTAAAGGCAGGTTGGCTACCATTGCCCAGAAATTTTCTGACTCAATTAGATTCCCTTTAAGATTTTGAGCCTCTTGAAAAGGCTCCTTTAGAGCTTCCTACATCTTTAAGAAGAGCTTGGTAGGAAATTGCTATACAACACACACCCAAGGAGTTGTTGGCAGAAGGCCTCAGATCCTTGAACATACCATTAAGCTTCTGTGTGTTCTCATAGCAGAAGCTCCTATAGTGAATGCTCTGCTAAAGAGAAGTGGGAAGAATCTGCAAAGCGCTTCCCAGCCTTACCTGGGAACCCACATACTGTTAGTTCTACTATGTTTCTCTTCAATTACAAGCAAGTCTTAGCCAGGTATTGGGGTGGAGGCCTTTAATCCCAGCAGTGGGGAGGCAGAGGCAGGTGGATTTCCGTGAATTTCAGTCCAGCCTGGTCTTCAGAGTGACTTTCAGAACAGCCAGAGTTACATAGTGAGACCCTGTCTCAAAAACAACAACAACAACAAAAATAGCAAGTCTCTGCTGGGGATATTTATCAGAGGCACCCACCTGCTGTGCACAAAACTTTGGGTTCAACCCAAGCCTGTTAGAAAAGAAATAGCTAGAAGTAAGACACTAAGCTCAAGGAGAAAGGAATGAAGTTTTGCCTTTTGAAAAAAAGAACATCAAATAATTTGTGTAATTTGAATTCATTCCAGCCAAATATTACTGATTTCTACAGCAAGCTTAGTAGCTATTGCATTGAACTCTGTGTTAGCTGCTTTTTGTTTTTGTTTTATTATCACAGTGACAACTATTTTAGAAGAACAGTTAAAAGGAGGGAGGATTTCCTTTAGCTCACAGGGTCAAAGGTTTCAGTCTATGCTCAGCTGGATGCATTGTTACTTGAGGAAAGAGAAATATCACTATAACAGAAACGTATGACAGAAGAGGCTACCATGAGGTGAGCAGAGAATCAGATGAGAATAGAGGCCCGGGCAAGAGACATCCCTCCAAGATGTGTCCCCAGTAATCTAGTTCAGACCCCATTTCCTCATAGCACATTCAGTCTGAATTCACCAATGGGTTAATCCATGGATGACCTTTATGCCCTTAAAATCCCATCATCTCTCCATGATGAGATCCAACAGCTGGTTACCAAGCGTTCAACACATGAGACTTTGTGGGGGACACTTCATATTCAAACCATAACACCCTTCAAGGGAAACTTGTATTTGATAAATGAATGCACCTATTGACAATGAATGAACCTCAAAAATAGATCAGCCAGACATTTAAGTAAAACAGCTGTCTTTGTTTCTATATTTGCTTCACTTTTGGACTTGTCTTTGAGACAGGGTCTTATGTAGTTCCAGCTATACTCAAATTTGCTATGTAGCTCTGGTAGTGTATATGAGAATAGTCCCCATAGGCTCATATGTTTGAATACTTGGTCCTGAGTTGGTGGAACTGTTTGGGAAGGATTAGGAGGCATGGCCTTGTTGGAGGAGGTGTGTCACTGCGGGTGAACTTAAAGTTTCAGAAGCCTCTCAGCATCCCTAGTCCCCTTTGCTTTCTCTTTGTGGGTCTGGATCTGAGTTCTCTGCTGCTGCTCCAGGGTCATGCCTGACTGTTGACACATTCCCTGCCATGAAGATGATGATGGACTCCTAACTCTGTGGAACCATATAAGTTGCTTTGGTCATGGTCTTTTTTATCACAGCAGTAGAAAAGTAACTACTATAGAGTAGCCAAGGACAACCTTAAACTTCTGGTCATCTTGCTCTACCTCCTGAGTGTTGGGATCACAGGCATGCACCACCTATGGTTACTAAGCAAGCACTCTACTAGCCAAGCCACACACCCCCAACCTTAAAGCAACTACCTTAAAATTTTTTATTTTATTTTTAATTATGTGTAGATAGGACGTAGTGCACGTGCCCACAGAGGCCAAGGGCATTGGATTCTCCCCGGAGCTTGAGTTGCCGGTGGCAGGTGGTTGTGAGCTGGAGCTTGAAGGGGCGGGGCACAGCACTTTCATTTCCACACTACATATGCAAATGTGCATGTGCACACACCTTTTCATTTTTCTCTGCTTGATTCTTCCATCTTCCCAGCTCCACCCCGCAAACCCAGCTGTCTTCAGACTGCATCTCTGCCTCACTGGGCCTTGCCTTTTCTGTGTCTGTTAACACTGCTTGCTTTCTTGTGTTTAGCTCCAAGGAAGTCTCCCAACCCCTGTTCATGCCTGGTCAGCGTTTGCCTGCCACCCGACACCTGTGGAGGAGCACACTTCTGCAGACTTCTGTCCTGTCTCCACACTTACACACCTTCCACTCTTTGCTGACGGATCTTCTGGCCTGGGCTTCACCACCTGATCTAAGCAATGAGAACAATTATTCAGATGAGTCAGACACTCTGTTGAGCAAGACTGAGTCCTCCCTTGAACAACCCAGATAATTGTTCGCATTCCTCACCTCACTTTGTCTCTCTGGAGGCGGGACTCCTTCATTTTGTAACTCCAGTTACAATTTGGTCCCGGGGATCTGTAATTCTTATCAAATTGTGTCTTCTGCCATTCCTCTGGAGTTATTTTCCAGAAAGGGAGTCCGTAGGTAGATGAGAATTAATTTCAATCCTGAGAAATAAGAGGGTGAAAATGAAGCCATCATGGCAAATGTGCTGCCTTCCCCTTCCTGGAGGGACCCCTTTATTACCCTCCCCAGCTCCCGACACGCGCAGTGGCAAGGAGCAAATTACCATTTATTAAACCCTAATTATTACTCCTGCTTTTCAATACGGCTCTCTGTGTGTGATCTGCACACACGCCTGCACTCCTCTGCTGTTGAATTAGCACCAAATCTTGTTAGCATGGCATCATTATTTATGGGTAGGACTGAATGATGCCAGGTGACACAATGCAGAGTCTGATGCCCTTAATAGAAGGTTAGGTCCATGGCCTGAGTCTGGAGTGATCCAGCCACATGGCAGATACGGAGGATTTGAGGGGACTTGACACAGATTTAGGCTCTTTGAGACTTTTAAGCCTTTCATGGGAGTCTATACATGTGTAAGCAAAAAAGATGGCTCACTTTTCTTGGGACTTTTTAGTGGGATTTTTGTCATTGTCATGGTTGTATGTGTGACAACGTCTCAATGTAGCTCATGCTGGCCTCAAGCTCACTATGTAGCCAAGGATTACCTTGAACTCTTAAAAAAGTTTTTTGTATGTGTGTGTGCCCGAGTATATGTTTGTGTATTCATGCATGCAGCGCCCTCAGAGGTCATAAGAGGACATAGGGTCCCCTGGAGCTGGATTTATAGACAGTTGTGAGCCACTATGTGGGTGCTGGGAACTGAACCCAGATCCTCTGAAAGAGCTCTTAATCCCCAGACCATCTTGCCAGCCCCAACCTTGAGCTTTGTTCATTCTTTGCCTTCTGAGAGCTGGGATCACGGGTATGTGCTTAGATCACAGACCTGCCTCTCTCAGGTGCTGGTCATTCTAAGAGGTCAGATCTCAGGGCTTAAAGAAACCGGACCACGCCCTTGCCTGCCCCCCCCTCCTCTCTTCCTCTTCCCTTTCCTCTCCCTCTCTCTGACAGAAAATTTAAATGCTGTGCTGAGGCCTCACAGCCTCAAATTTATGGTCGGAGCCAATATCTGTCTCCTGAATACTCCTTGCCACATCAGCCTTAGACTAAATCACGTAGTGTGGAACTTCCTGCCACCTCCAGGAAAACTATAAAAGTCAGATGTGTTCCTCTGTGGGATTTCTCTCTGGTCCTTCCCGAACCACCCAGCTCTCCACTCATCTTTCTTGCTCTTACTTTCAGTTCTCCCTCTTAATGATGCTTCCCTCCAGGCTTGCAGGGGCAGTCATGCTGCCTCTGACCCTTCTAAGACTCTCTCACCAAAACTTGGGTCATGGCCTGGGACTCTTTCTCCTAATAAAGTTGATTCCTGAAGGGTGATTATACATCAGCTCCTTTAAAACCAACCTACCTCTCCTCTCCTCATTTACTTAACACCCATGCCATGCTGGAGACGGACCCTGGTTCACACTTGGCAGACATGCCACCATCTGAACGACTTCCCTCTCCCCAAAGCCATGCTTTTTTTTTTTTTTTTTTTTTAAATCTAGGTGTCACAAAGACCAGGAAATTGATGGGGGGAGAAGAAGGGGAAAGGACAAAGCCCAGGTTTGCTTTAGACCGCCTCAGAACAACGCAGAGAGCACATTACCAGTCTTGTTTGGACTAGTTGAGAGTCTGCTGTGATGACCTACCATGGGAGGTGACCCTCGAGTGGCTGAGAAGGTAATATGCCACTGGCCAAGTCTCATAATTTATCAACAGGGGAAGGCTGGTACTGCAATTAGCACCCTGACAGCTAGCTTTCATGTATACAACACATCGCATAGATCTGGCTCAATAAATTCAGGTCTGTAAAACCGGAAGTCTGTACCTTTTCTAGTAACACAGTGTTTCTCTCCCTACAAATGCAGATGCTACCTCCTGTTTCCCCTCACAGATCCTTTCCCTGAATTCCCAATTCCTGCAGTTCCCAATCACACAGCCCAGAGAGGTTTGGGGGTGGGAGGTGGGGATGACCTGAACCCTCCACAGGGTCCCATTTCTGTCCCAGTTGTCTGTCCCTTGCCCAATACCACCCACAGGGGAAGCTGTGTGCTGCAATGGCTGCCCAACAGCTAGCTCTTTGGGGCCCTGGAGAAACTCAGAAGACTGTGGGGTAGGTCCCTGACTAGACCGGATCTTCTCTGAATCTACCATTCCTCACCCTCCCACCCCCAGTAGATTCAGACACCGGCATAGCCTGCCCTGCTGGTTGGAGATTCTGAGGCAGGGGTTGGAGGTGAAGGTGGAGGTCCCCTTTCAGACACCTGGTCTTTTCACCTATTGTTCACTCTGGCTGGCGGCTCCTTGCAGCCTAATCACCCTCCGCTCATTAACAAGCAGTACTCATTTGCATGCCTAAATATCCCTGTACATAAGAACACAGCTCGTTAGTCTTCTTATATTTCCAATACAGGGAAAGGGCATTGAGGGGGCAGATAGGAAAGGTGGATCCCACATGCCTGTCTCTGGTCTTTGAAGCCCTCCTGGAGGCCAGCTTTATTGAGCTGTTTCGTTTTTTTTTCTTAAAAACGCCGCCGCCACCGGTTCTTTCAGACTGAGCATTGCTATTTTGGAGTGATTGCCTCCTTCTTCATTTGGAAAAGCTATGATTCTTTCCTAGTTTATCTCCTCCATTCTTATTCTCCTGTCTTTCCTAGCTCTACTTCTGGGAGGACACAGTAGCCCCTCAAACAACAAGCAAACAAGCCCCCCCACCCCTCCAAACCCCACAGCCTTTCCACATCCATCAGCTTTATGCAAATGTATCAGCACACCCACCCTCTTTGCACAAGCTCAGAAATGGGAACTTTCTATGTATAGATCGCCAATGACGGTTCATTTTTATACAGTTTGAGAAGCGTGAAAAGTCACCAGCTCGGATAGCACAGTCCTAAATCAGCACAGACCACTGTGGCACCTGTGGCTCATGAATTCCTCAGCACCTCACTGGCCCCAGAACCCTCAGCTGAGCATATAATACAGGAAAAGATTGCAGCGCTTACCATGCCTCCTGCCCTGGCAGGTATGGAGGCATTGGGAACCATCTTTGCTTAGTTGCCAGCTTCCTGGGAAAACAGCCACAAAACAACAGGCGTAAGGGAGGACCAGCCCTGGAAGATGGAATGCCTGGGATGAAAGCTTGCTCCTGGCTTGATCACATTGGCTACACCAACAAATATGAACACCATAGCACAGAGAGATTAAGCAAGTTCATGAAGTCACAGAGCTTATCAAATCTTGGTACACCTAGAATCCAAAGGCAGCGTGTGTCTGAACCGATGGGATGCTGACTTTGTTACTTGTTTCTCCCACATTCACTTACCCATCCCCTGCCTGGCATCCTGTTCTTCAAGGAATTCACTTCTGGAGGTGGTTGGGGTGTATGTGTAGCCCTCCACTCTCAGCTTCTGTAATTCATCTTCAGACCTTTTGCCTTTGTGTGTGTGTATGTGTACAAGCAATGTGATGTATGTATGTGTACAGATTTCTGTATGTAAATCTGTGTGAGGTGAATGAGTGCACACGTGTATGGGTGTGGAGGCAGGAGGTGGATGCTGGATGCCTTCCTCTATCACTCTATCACCCATTTAGCAAGACTAGCTGGCCGTCAAGCTCCAAGGAGCTCCCTTTACCCTGTACCCCAGCATGGAATTACAGCTTTCACTACTACACTTGGGTTTTTACATGGCTTCTGGGGATTTGAACTCAGGCTCTCATGCTTGCTTGGCAGGTACTTTTCCACACAGCCATCTTTTGTCACCAGTATCTTGCCTCTGACAGACATGAGGCCCGGGCCCAGAGTCTGTGTGAAATAGCAGAAGGCTTCTTTAAGCTGGAGCCTTGTTGAAAGTGACGGGGAGATTGGTGAAGGGGGAGGAAGCCCATGCGGCAAGGGGCAGAGTGTGAGGCATACTTATAGGCTGTGAATTCTCGGGCCCCATGGCACTCTGCAGTAGGTCTTCACACCTCAGACACATGGGAGTCCTCCTAGTGTGACTGTGAGAGGGTGTTCATTGCCTGCCAGAACTTGTTTTCTAGGTCCCCACCTAAAGGTTCCATGGCTCTGAAGACAGGACCACCATCTCGGCTCTGAGTGTTCAAACACATGATCCTATGGAGTACATTTCACATTCAAACTGTAGCACCCCTAATTTACCTGAGTGCTCAGAGCTGGAGCTCAGCTGGTGTCTCCCTTTTGGATGGTATCAAAGCCAGGCATTTGGCTTGTCACTAGCTTGGAGCTCAGCCTTTAAGAGCTGAGCAACACCAGGTCTGTGCCTGTAATTCTAGCACTTGGGAGATGGAGGCAGAAGGATCAGGTGTTCATCCTCTACTACACAGTGAATTGGAGGCCAGCCTGGGCTACATGAGACTCTGCCTCAAACAAACAAAACAGACAAGCCAACTGCTGGCTAGGCTTTGCATGTAAAAGGCTCTTTCCCTTTTGACATTTCCCCCAACGCCATCCCTCACTGAGGGCTCTGTGTCATTAGTGTCTCCACCATGGTGGGAGACACAATTCACTCAGCCAATGAAGAACAGACAACTCTCCCTTAGGAATAAAAGACAGAGGCTGCTGTAGCCACATGTGCCTGCTCCCCCACTTTTTGCAGCTATGCACATTTCTGCAAACGGAGACACCTATTTTTGAGTGGTAGTCTGTTGATTTGTGACCCTGATCTTGTCTCTCATATTCTATCGCTCGCTTTCTTCCCTCCTTCCTTCCCTCCCTCCTTCCTTCCTTCCTTCCTTCCTTCCTTCCTTTCCTTCTTTCTTTCTTTCTTTCTTTCTTTCTTTCTTTTTTTCTTTTTTTTTTTGACAAAGTTTCTCTGTGTAACAGCCCTGGCTGGCCTGGAACTCACTCTGTAGACCAGGCTGGCGTTGAACTCACAGAGATCCACCCGCCCCTGCCTTCTGAGTGTGGAGATTAGAGGTGTGTGCCACTATGATCAGCTTCCACCTTATTTTTTGAGACAGGATCTGTCTCTGAACCCACGGCTTGTCAATTGGCTAGATGTCTAGCCAGCAAGTCCACAGGCTCTGTCTGTCTCCTCCTTAAAGGGTCTACCTCCACCTCCCAGTGCATACCATGGACCAGGCTTTCATGGATTCTGGGGATTTGAACTCAGTTTCTCAGACTTGCCCTGCAATCACTTTTTGTGCTGAGCTATCTCCTCAATTGCCAAAGCCTTCTTCAGTTAACTGCCCTACAAATACCTTGGGGATAGTCCTCACCCTTGTGGTTCAAGGCAACTTCTACATTCCAGAGTGTAGGAGAGAGGAAAGATAAAGAAAAAAGGCAAATAGAAGTGATAAGTTATCTTGGATAGGAATTTTCCAGAATCTAACATCTGTCCTTCTTTTCAGCCTAAACATGGTTGCTCTGAGGTGCAAGGAAGCCTGGGAAATGTAGTCTTTATTCTGAAAGACCATGTACCTAAGCTAAAAGTTCTGTTACCGTGGGAGACAAAAAGAAAAGATATAGAGGTGCATTGGGCAATTGAAATCCTTGCTGAGCCTTCTCTCCAATACCAATAATAAATAAATTAAAAGTTATAAATAACCACCCCCCGAGAACTTTGGCCTCTACATGTACATGCACATACGTCCACACATGAACACGTACACACATACAAGAATAATCTAGAATGTTTCTTCCACCAGATGCATGGACACAGCCTGGAGCAAGGTGGTGTCACTCACTGGCAAGTCTGTCTTTTGGAAACATGGGGCACCTGCCGATGGACTATGAAAAGAGACACTGACTGTCCTGCCCACCCTGGTGACATGTAGCTGGATATGTGGACTTATTTCTTCGTGTCTTATAACATCATTTTCTTCCCTGACTTGCGCCTTAATGACTGATATGATTGTTTCTTTTTTAAATCTTGAAGGACACAAGAAGGATTTGCAGAGAGCTTTTGGAAGGACGTCAACAGTAGAAAGAAATGGCAGAAACCCAGGAAGATGTGTGAGGTTAAATAGGACCTCAGGGTCCTAGGGATGGCTGATATGGATCTAAAATTTCAGACCTGGGTTGGGACTTGTCATAGACTTGGTCCTTTCTTTGAAAAGATGTATTTATTTATTTGTTTGTTTGTTTGTTTATTTATTTGTGTGTGTGTGTGTGTGTGTGTGTGTGTGTGTGTTCCATTTATATTGGTTCCCACAGAATCCCTTGGAGCTGAAGTTAACAGCAGTTATAGGCTACCGGATACCCAATATGGATGCTGGGATTCTAACTTCAGAATCACGTGGGAAGAGCAAGTGCTTCTAGTGACCCAGCCTCTTCTCAGCTCTTTCGACCACCATCACTTTGAACTCTGTAACCACAGATAAATCTGACCTTTCTTGAACTTCATGTATCAAAGAATCCAACGTAACAGCCAGACGGTGGTGGTGCAAACCTTTAATCCCAGCACTCAAGAGGCAGAGGCAGGTGGATCTCTGAGTTCCAGGGTGGCCAGAACTACACAGAGAAACCTTGCCTCAAAAAACCAAAATAAATAAATACATAGATAAATAAAAGGAATTGAATGTCTATACCATTTTGTGACTGTACACGATTGGTGTGTCTAGCCTACTGCTATTGACTGTGTGGGGTATAGTTTTGAGTCTCAGCTACTGTGGATCATTTCTGATAAACAGTTTTCTATGCCTTTTATGCATAGTACTAGAATGCGCATCGACACTCACTTCTTTTGGGTGCCCAGGTGTAACACTGCCAGGACTCGGTATCTTCTGTCCTTCATGCATGAACTTCCTGGAAAGATGACCACCTCCTATTGTTGCCATGCCCTCCCTCCTTCTCCACTATTTCCCATTCATCTTTTTTTTTTGGGGGGGGAGCTGAGGATCGAACCCAGGGCCTTGGGTTCAGAGCTCTACTATTGAGCTAAATCTCCAACCCTGCCCATTCATCTTTTGCTTCTGCCCTTGTCCCACTTCCTGTTGAAGTGGCTGTACTCAGGCCATCAGTGGGAACCCCCACTGGGCCCTTTGGAGTCCCAGCACTTGACCTACAGTGACAACAGCATTTGATGCTGACTTTTTTCCTTGCTCTTCTGTACCCTACTTTCTCCTGGTTTCCTCCTGCCTTTCCCCGCCCCCCCCCCCAGTCTCCTGTGGAGACTCTCTACTCTGCTGGTGCCCCTTGGATGGTGGTGTTCTTGGGCTGAGCAGCACAAGGAATTCCTCATTCCTTGTTAGCTGTCTCCAATTAGCAGCCCATACAAGACTAGCTTAGCTTAGCTTGGTGCCCTAGTGTTTAGACAGTGTTTGATACAAATATCTTTAGGGAGGGGACACCCTTTCTTACTGCTATTACTTATTCATATATCTGTGTGCACACACATGCACCGTGACCCTTACGTGTAGGTCAGAGGACAGCTTGCTGAAGTCAGTTCTCTCCTTCTACCATATGGGTTCAGAGGATTAAACTCAGATCACCAGCTCTATGGCAAGCATCTTTACTTGAGGAGCCATCTTGCTGGCCTAAGATAGGGGACATCTTCCCTTCATTTCTCACCGCAGTCACCGTGAGGCAATGGTCGAGCTACTTCACACACCTAAATTCTTTCCTTCTCTTCCTTTTTCTTTTTCCTTTATTTTCACTTCCTTTTCCCTCTCCTCATTCCACACATCTTCACCAAGTGTCTACCAGGCATTGAGCACTGTTCTGTGCACAGGAGTTGGGAGGAGGCATGCAATGAACAGACAAGCAGGAACAGACAAGCAGGGATTCAGAGAGAAGCAGGTTAATGGTCCGGGTTGAAGAACTCCCCAGGGTTGACAGCAGGGCTACTGGACAGTGCACGATCAAGAGAAACATCTTTAAAAATGCTTTTGGAGGTGAAGCCTGAAGAATAGACAAGGAATAAGCCACCCTGAGGAAGGGGTGCAGACACATAGGAAGTGGGTCCAGGAGACTAAAGAGAGCCAGGTGGCCACTGGAGTTGGAGAAGAGTGATTGGAGAGGAAGGACCAGGGTCAGTTTATGACAGTCATATGAACACTGTCTATAACACGGTATCATGGGAAGCCACTGATCTACCTTGATCAGTGTTACCAGGTTTTTGAGAAGGATGTCAGGAATACAGGCTATGTAGTGGTCTGAATGAGAATGTCCCATTCTCCAATGGACTCATATATTTGAATGCTTGGTCACTAGTTGGTGGAACTGTTTGAGAAGGATTAGGAGGTATGGCATTGGAGGAGGTGTGTCACTGGGGGTAAGCTTTGAGGTTTCAAAAGATGATGCCAGGCTCAGTCTCTCTCTCTCTCTCTCTCTCTCTCTCTCTCTCTCTCTCTCTCTCTCTCCCTTCTGCTTGTGGATCAGGTTGTAAGCTCTCAGCTCCCACTCCAGTGCCAGGCAGGACAGCCAGCCGCCATCCTCCCCACCATGATGGTCATGGACTCTAACCCTTTGCAACTGTAAGCCCCAAGTAAACGCTTTCTAAGTTGCTTTGGCCATTGTGTCTTATCACAACAATAGAAACGTAGCGAAGACAGAGCAGGAGGTTCCTGGCTTGTCACAGGCAAGCAAGAGGATGCAGGGGCCTCTGAAGGAGTCGCCAGGGATGAAGAGCAGAGAAGTTTGGTAACCACACCCACCCTCGCTCCCCTGGCTCCCAGCGGAAGTTCAGCACATGTTCTGCTTCTCCTGTGACCAGCCTGCCTCCACAGCACACACACCTCTCTCTGGGCTCCAACTTACCTCCTCAACTCTGACCTCCACCTTCAGCTGACCTCTGTCCTTGGACTCAAAGCGTCATCTCCATCACTGCCCACGCTCTCTTCTGTCACTTGTCCCAGTCGTGACCTCCAGCCAGCACGTGGCACTGGCTGCCACATCTCACCAGCCTGGCAGGACTCCCGGAAAGCTTGCCCTTGGCTTGTCCTCTTTTGTTTCTCTCCCTAATTTGATGCTGACATTGACAGATAACGACAAGAGAGGCAGCCAAGCCCCAGGGTGGGGACCAGAAGGTGCCATTCACATCCTAGCAAGCAAACCCTCTAGAGCTGGGCTCATGCTTGCCTTGAATAAGAACCACCACTCCCTGATCCGGAAGTGGACCCTGGCTTGCGCAATCTCGATGTGGAGAAGCTCATCCAGAAGATCCTGAACATCAGGTCTGTGGCTTCCAGAGTTCAGTGTCTGAGGAAAAGAGGAAACAAACTGATGTCATGGAGGAGCAAGAAAATATAGAGAAGGGGCTGGAGAGATGGTTCAGAGTACTTGCAGAGGACCTGGGTTCAGTTCCCAGCACCTACATGGTAACTCACAACCCTCTATAACTCCAGGGGATCCAATGTCCTCTTCTGACCTCCAAGGGCAGCAGTCACACACAAGTTACACATCTATACATACATACAAGCAAAATGCTCATACATATAGAAGGAGATAAATCTTTTTAAAAAAATGAATTTGAAAAAGAAAAGATAGGAAAGTGTGATGCTCCACCAAGATAAGAGTTCTGCTTAATTTCCCCTTGCATGGCCCGAGGAGGGGTGGGGAGATGTTCCTTAATTCCCAAGGAGAAGACTTGCTGCATTAGCGTTGTCTTTGACCCAAATGGAAGCAATCACAATTTCAAACTCTTTTTTTCCCCCCTGAGACAGGGTTTCTCTGTGTAGCTTTGCGCCTTTCCTGGATCTCGCTCTGTAGCCCAGGCTGGCCTCGAACTCACAAAGATCCGCCTGCCTCTGCCTCCTGAGTGCTGGGATTAAAGGCGCCGCCCCCGCCCTCCCCCCCCCCCCCCCCCCCCGGCCCAATTCAAACTCTTTAGCCTTTGGTTTTTCAGCAGTCTCCCCCGACCCTGTGGTCTCCCTTCTTCCTCTTTCTGTTAGGGCTTCAACCCAGGGCCTGAAGCATATGTGTTAGCAAGTGTTCTGTTGCTGAGCTATACCTCTGGCTCCTGATTTCTAACACATTCCTGAAAAAGAAAACAACACTCACTATGAAAGAGAACTCCAGCAAACTGCAAATGAGTCTGGAAGCTGCCTGGACTCCCCGAGTTCACGGTGGAGGCAGAATCCTCACACCACCTTTCAGATTCGCGCAGCCCTTACTGCACCCCCACCCCACACACACCTAGAGAGCTTTGGAAACCAGGAGGCCTCTTTAGAGCCTACGCTGACCAATGGCCACTGGTGGCATGCTGGATGCTTGCTCTTGTCTGCAGTGATGGGGCTCCCAGAAGGGAGGGACTCCAGGCAGGAGAAGTACCCAGGGCTTCAGAGTCTTTGCTTTCTGTATCTCTTCCTCAACCCCAAGTCTGCCCCAGTGAAGGGTCTCAGGTAGCTGAGGATGACCTTGAATTTCCGGTCCTCCTGTCTCTGTCTCAAATGCTGAACATTACAGGTTCGCACCACCATGGTCTGCCATGGAGTGCTGGGGGTCGAACTCGGGGGCTTTGTGTGTGCTAGTCAAACACTCCCAGCCCTCTGATCTTTCTTTTTAAATAAATTACTTATTTTTACTTTATGTGCATTGGTATTTTGCCTGCATATATGTCTGTGTGAGGATGTTGAGTCCCCTGGAACTGGAATTATAGACAGTTGTGAGTGGCCACACGGGAGCAGGCAATTGAACCTGGGTCCTCCGGAAGAGAGGTCAGTGCTCTTAACTGCTGGGCCACCTCTCCAACCCCTAATCTTTTTTTCTAACACATCTATATTTAAGTAGAAATTGGGTTCTACCATTTTGATTAAGACATTCATCCACTGCAGGAGAACCACAACCGAGGACCAGTGACTTCATTCTTTGTTTTTGGAAAGTTCACTGGTGGCTGTGGTGCCCCTGGTGGCAGTGGGCAGAACAAAGCCATTCTGAAATAGGGAGGGGACCCCTGCCAAGTTTTCTTAGATGGATATAGGTGCTGGCTTTTTGTCACCCTGGGGAGACAGTGGTAGAGGAAGGCAGAGTGTGGAGGGGGTGTGATATTCTACCCTAAAATATTTTTTCTGAAATATGCCAGTAGCTAAATCTGGCTGTGTTTGTGCAATCGGGTGGAATTTTCCTTAAAGTGACAAATCAGGGCACATTGTATCTAAGGCGCTAGCTGTCAAGGGTCCTGGAAGAAGGTGTCCTGTGGAGACCTCGGTGCCATCCGAGGAAGAAGGGCACGGCTAGCCTAGCCTAGCTGGCCACGCGCTTGCTGTGTGACCTTGGCTGTGTGTGTTACTCTTCTCATCCCTTGACTAAACAACTGAACGGAGGAAGGGTTTCGTTCCCTGGTGTTTTTGGTCCACAGAGTGGGAGTGAGTCGGGGAATAGGCTGTTGCAAAGCAGGCTGGGAGCCGAGAACAAGGAAGAGACCCAGGAATCCAGGTAGCATTCAAAGGCCGCCCACTAGGACCTACTTCCTCCAGCTTGGCCTTGCCTCACAACCCTCAAAATAGTACCACCAGCTGGAGCCCAGGAGTTCAGCACAGGAGCCTGAGGGGGTTGGGCGTGGGGTGAGGTGTGGGCATTTCATAGTCAAACCATAATAGTGCGCAATTATGTAATCTCTCTAGTTCCTCATGTAAATCATATTACCTCATTCTTAGGACTGCTGAGGGACTAAATGACACCATTTAGCATTTACCAAGTTTCTAGAACAGAGCCCAGTGCCCAGGCTTTGCACCCGTGACTCTATCCTTCCCTGCCTCCCGAATAGAGTCACCAGATAGCCACCCAACTCCCACTAAGTGCCAGGCATGTCCATAGTTTGGATGTGTTGAAATCATTAACCCCGAGGACGTGAAGTCCTGCTGTGTCCCTTCGAGCTCCTACATCTCCAATGGCCGAGTTTACTTCTGTCCACTTCTGTAATCACACACTAATCCAGGGGCGACTGCCCGAATATTTTGTGGGTATGTTAAGTAAAAGTTTTCAGATTTACCAGCCCCTTCATTGTGTAAACTGATTCCTTAAGTGTCTTTAAGTACACACACACACACACACACACACACACACACACACACACAGAGAGAGACAGAGACAGAGAGACAGAGACAGAGAGACAGAGACAGAGAGACAGAGAGGAAGAGAGAGACATACCCCACACACAGACATACACAGAGACACATAGACACGCACGCGCGCGCCCACGCGCGAGCACACACACACACACACACACACACACACACACACACATAAGTGAGTTTAGTATATTGATGCATATCTGTAAATCTTGCTACCTAGGAGGCTGAGGCAGGAAGATTGTGAGTGTTAAGGCTAGACTGGTTTACAGAGTGAGGCCCTGACTTAGAAAATGGTGTGTGTGTGTGTGTGTGTGTGTGTGTGTGTGTGTGTGTGTGTATGTATGTAAGTATATGAAGAAACTAAAGGTCAGGGAAATTGGAGAATTAATTCTACAGGTCCCTCAGCAGAATTCGGCAGGATCTGAACTCTCTCACTGCAGAATCCCACTGTAGGAGGCTGTCTCTGACCCTGACACCAGCTGCAGGTGAGGGACTCCTATTGAGTCAGGATCTCATTATGTAGATGAGTGCCTGGTGTCGCTGAGATCCTCCTGCCTCTGCCTCCCTCCCAACTGCCTGGATTAAAGGCATTCACCACAATGTCCAGTTTGCTTTCTAATTTTCAAGGACTCAGAGAAGTGAGATCCCGCAGTCTTGAGGTCTGCTCTGTCTACTGCTGGCATTTGGAGGAAAGACGGGAGTGGGGTGCAGGGGAGAAAAGAGAGAGGTGAAGATTCTATTCATGTAGTTTTGGTTTTACTAACCACAGAGGTTACATATACACCAAGGTAAGGATTGGTGGGGGAGCATTGCTGAGGCTGGGCAGCCCACAGAGGACAGGGCTCCGAGGACTATCAATAAGATGAGGGTGGCTTTATTTCCCAAAAGGAGATGGGGTATTGAGAAGAGAAATGGATGCTTGATAGCAAAGTAACAAATGACCATTGTAGGCAACAGGAAAAGATTCTTAGATGGGATCTCATTTTAGTGATTTAGAATGGACACATAGCCAGTACCCACAAATGGCCCTTGTGATTGTGGGGTGCTTCCAAGCGCATCTCTCAGCTTAAGATTTCTTGGCTGTAGGCAAAGGCTTTTGCTTTGTTTTGTTTTGTTTTGTTTTGTTTTTTGAGACAGGGTTTCACTGTGTATCTTTGACTGTTCTGGAACTCACTCTGTAGACCAGGCTAGCCTTGAACTCATAGAGATAGATCCTCTTGCCTCTGCCAAGTGTTGAGATTAAAGGCATGAGCCACCACCACCTGGCAGAAAGGCTGTTTTTTTATACAAATGTTCCTGTATAAAATGTCAGTGGCAATTGGTAATAATCATGGGTCTCCATCCAATGCTGCAGGCTAGGCACTGTTCTAAATGCTTTGTACATACATATCTCCCCTTTGCAAGAGCCTTGTGGGGCAGGAACAGTTATTACCCTTGCCTTACGAGAATATGGAGCTTATCGACAACCAGTCCACAATAGTGCCGATTTACCATCTGCGTTCTGGAGTCCTGAAGAGGATGGAAGACTGTCAGCCCCATGGCCAGTGCAGGTCCACTAGGCAAGACTTTGTCTAACTGGAAAGCTCCTGGGGACTGGTGCTCGGCTACAGATTCTGCCTTGACGTCTGACGTGTGGCACTCAGCTCCATTTTCTTAATGGCTGTCAATCAGCTCCCCACTGTTTCCCCTGAGGCTGGACCAGCAGGGGAGTCATCAGCATTTAGGAATAGCATTAAGAACAAAGCCAGATCTGGGCTGTTTGTTTTTCCCCAGTGAGATCACCCAGCCCTCAACACAGCCAGGAATGAGCCCAGATGTCACTCAGTGCTGAATGAATCACTTCCCAGATCACCCGGTTTCCCAGAGCAAATGGAAAAAGAGTCCAAGGAATGCCTAACTGTGGCTTTAGCTTCCAGGCAGTTCCTGACAGAAACAGAACAGGGCTGAGACGACGCCTTGGCGGATAGAAGACCGAGCATGCACAAAGCAGGCATCCCAGCATTGCTTAAATCAGGTATGGTGGAGAGTGCCCACCACCTAGAACTTGAGAGGTGGAGGTGGGGAGATCAGAAATCACTTGAGTTCCAGGCCAGCCTGGGATACGTGGGACCCTGCTTCAAAATAGAAAAGCAAGAACAAATGTGAGCCACTCAGGTCATTTAAAATTCCCTGGCTGCCATTTTCTTTTCAAAAGTTAAAGTTAATTTTAGGTATAATCTTGATATGATAATACAAAATGCTATCACTTCTATATGCAAATGGTTAAAAAAAACATTGTTAGTGAGGCACTGTGATGGTTAATCTTCAAAATTTAGAATCATCCTAGAAACAAGTCTCTGGGCTTGCCTGTGAGGGGATTATCTAGTTTAGGTTAATTAGTGTAGAAAGACACACCCTAAACTCGGGCAGTACCTTTTGGAGGAGAAAGCCAGTGAGCGCTCAGATCTCTGCCTCCTGACTGCAGACACGGTGCATTGCATGCTTCCTAAGCCTGCTGCCATGATGGACCGCACCCTTGAGCTGTGAGCCGGAATGGACCCTTCCTTAAGTTGCTCGTTAGATACTTTAGTGCAGAGATACGATAGTAAGTGACATAAGCATCTTATGTTTTTTCCTACTAAGTCCTTGCAATCCAGAATACATTTTCCACTGAGCTGGAAGCTGAGTTTGAACTAGTCACACTTTGCAAGTTAATGATGAACTTAGATGGCTAGCGCCTGCCTCCTGGACAGTGTGGCCATAGGTGTAACTCTTTCAACGACTCCATTACTCAAATAAGAAGACTCCTGAGGTCCCAGAGTCTGTGCTATTGTTAGAAATAAGTACGGGGTTAACTGGCACACATCTTTAATCCCAGCACTTGGGAGGCAGAGGCAGGTGGATCTCTGAATTCAAGGCCAGCCTGGTCTACATAGAGAGATCCAGGACAGCCAGGACTACACAGAGAAACCCTGTCTCAAAAAAATAAAATAAAAGGGTTGAAAAGCAAGAGACCACCATTCCAACTGGAGTGTACAGACAAGGCAAACTTTTCTGCTCACTCTTCTGAGATGGGGAGTGATTTGGGTTTTATTGTAACTCACTTGGCAGTTCTGTCTTTTTGCCCCATTGGCTGGGAGTCAACCTCATAATATTATTTGATTGGCTAATCTGAAGAGAATTGGCGCTTAAGCAGGAAGAGGAAAAGGGTCAATGCTCCAGGCTATCAAATTCCTAGACTAGCATTGTGAGCTTTTGTGCAAACAAAGGTTTTACTGGGTGTGGAGGATTCAAACGTGAAAGATTTTAATCCCTTTGCCCTAAACACAAGTCTTACTTATTTGATAAAAAACGACTCATTTGATATTTATTACACCATGGGGTCTGCATTTAAGGAAGGAGAACACAATAGGACCAACAAACAAGATCCTTCCAGGTGGGATAAACCCAAAATAAACCAGGTGACAGGGTGACTTGAGGGCACTTGGGAAGGGGGTCAGTGTGAGGAAACATCTGAACCAGACCACTAGGGACCAAAGGAACTAACTCTGGGAAGAAAGAGGCCTAGCCTTCCAAACAGGCCGCAGATGGTGCAGGCTGGAGGGCCCTTTGAGCTAAAGAGTTGGGGCCATGGGGACTCTCAGGGTTTGGGAGTTTGTCCCAAATGTGAAGGAGGAAGTGGATGCCTTTTTTTTTTTTTCCTTTGGTTTTCGAGACAGGGTTTCTCTGTGTAGCTTTGCGCCTTTCCTGGAACTCGCATTGGAGACCAGGCTGGCCTCGAACTCACAGAGATCTGCCTGGCTCTGCCTCCTGAGTGCTGGGATTACAGGCGTGTGCCACCACCACCCGGCATGGGGAGGATGCCTTTTTAAGCAGGGGAAGTTGTGATAGAATCTTAGGGCCCTTGTTTGGTTTTGCTGTGCTGGGACCCAACCTAAGACCTTGAGCATGTTAGATAAGCCCTCTGCAGCTGAACTACATTTCAGCCCTACTTTCAGTTTTTAAAAATGTCTAGAAACAAGGAAAATTGATCCAGTGGGGCTCCTTCACTTTTTCACATCCCCACTCTACTACAAACATAAAAATGACTTTTGTATTAAAATCAGAAAGCTTAGCGAAACTAGATTGAACTGAACTATGTGTATGAGTTTGCTAGAAAAATGATTAATATGACCGAGTACCAAGGCCTCATGGGTTCTGTTGCTGACCAGACTCAAGAGGCTTTTCCAGAATACAGTCTTGGCCTGGCCAGGTGTTTTCATGACTGTCTGGGGCACAGAGAGCTTGAGCCCACTTGAAGGGGGGTGGGGGAGCTTAGGGACAGAGGTCCTTTTCCCAATGCAGGACCCTGAAAAGGATCTCTCATGTCCAGTGAAGCAGCCCAGATATTCTCCTTTACCAACACATGGAGGAACAAGTAGTCTCTTTGTCTTGTGGGAAAAATGAATCTCTAAGCAAGCAGAACTGCAGTTGTGTACAGTGGGGTGCCTTTACACACAGGGAGGACAAGGATAACTAACATGCTTTGGGGGAAAAGGAAGGGCCACTTGTGAGTGAGTGTGAGAATGTGAATGAGTGTGAGAATGTGAGTGTGAGGGTGTGTGTAAGTGTGAAAATGTGTGAGGGTGTGTGTAACCAAGGGTGTGTGTGTGTGTGTAAGTGAAGGTGTATGTGTGCAAGTGAGGTGTGTGTGTGAGGATGTGTGTGAGTGTGAAAATGTGTAAGGTGTATGTGTAAGTGAGGGTGTATATGTGTGTGTGTGTGTGTGTGTGTGTGTGTGTGTGTGTGTGTGTGACATGAAAGCAGAAGGAAGACTGTTTACAGCTGAGGAGGTGTATGCACCTGCATAAATAAATAAACACATGCATACATACATAATTAAGAATGGCAGGGACTTGGAGAGGGGAGGAAGCCCGGTTGCAAAACTAGTTCCAGTCAGGTAAAGACGCAGCCTCTGCTCACTTCCCTCTGCACCATTAAAATCTGAACTGGTGCCGGGGGGTGGTGGTGGCGCACACCTTTAATCCCAGCACTCGGGAGGCAGAACCAGGCAGATCTCTGTGAGTTTGAGGCCAGCCTGGGCTACAGAGTGAGTTCCAAGAAAGATACCAAAACTACATGGAGAAACCCTAACTCGAAACACCAATCAAGCAATTGATCAATAAAGAAATAACAAAAAACTCTGAACTGGTTTTCCAGGCCCGCCTCTCCCACCCTCATCCCTAGGCACCCTTCTGTCATTTGGCTTGTGCCCTCTACATTGGTTGACTCTTATGCCTAACACACCAAAAGCCACTGTTTCAGTGATTTAACCAAATAATGCGTTGCTGCCACCAGAAAGTAAGTAGAAACAATAGAATATGACACTACATTCCTGTAATCCCAGAGCCAGGAGAGGGGAGGCAGGAGGATCAGGAGTTCAGAAGTATCCTTGGCCGCACAGTGTAACCAGTCTGAGGACACACTGGGGTCCATGGGACACTGTCTTGAAAGGGGTGGGAGTGTTGGTGGTGTGGTTCAGTAGGTGAAGATGCTTGCTGTTAGCTTCATGACCTGAGCCCCATCTCTGGTACCCCAGTGATGGAAGGGGAGAACTGACTGCCACTAGCTGTCCTCTGGCCTTCACACAAGAGCTGAGGCACAGACACACATGCATATACACACAAATAAATACATAACAAATGCGTGTAGTTTAAAATAAAAAAATATTAAGAGTGATTCCAACTGAGTTTCTGGTATGATTTATCCAGGGTCCTCCGGCCATCCCTCCTGTCATTCCTATAGCTGAAGTGGTATTAGAACCAGGAGGAAGGGCAAAAGACAGGTTGTTGCCTTTAGCTAAGATATAAAATAGGCTGGGCAGAGGTGGCACATGCCTTTAACCCCAGCATTCAGGATGCAGGTGGATCTCTGAGTTCAATCATCTGTATAGACTAACCTTTTTTTCTTTTTAAGATGGAAGATAAGTTTGTAATTATATTTATGCACAGAAACTTAGCAGTGTACATCTAACCCAATTTAGTGGCAAGTTTTTTGGCCTTTGCCTTTTCCGGCTTGGCAATCCGAGCCACAGATTTAGGACCCAGGACATGGCCGCCCCAGTGGCGGCGGATCTCATCATATCTGTCGTTGTAATTGACACCAGCTGAGCCAGAGCACCCTTGTCCTCCAAGTTAACCTGTGTGAAGGCAACAGTGGTGCATGTCTTCTTCCTGTGGACCAGGCACCCCAATCTGGCCGTTCCCTTGATGACGCGGTAAGGGACCCCCATCTTTCGACACAGTGCAGGCAGGAAGACCACCGGCTCAATGGGGGTCTACATCGTGGGCAATCGCCACCAGCTGAGCCTTCTTGTTCTCCACCAAGGTGGTGACGGTCTTGACCCCTGCTCGAAGGACAAGTGGTCTCTTAGTTGGGATGCCCTTTGCCAGCAGCTTTCTTCTCAGCACCGGCCAACAGCCTTTGCTTCTTTTCCTGCTTCGTCTCTGGCCTGTACTTGTGGGCAAGCCTGAGCAGCTGGGTAGCTGTTGGCCGGTCCAGGGACTGGGGGAACTGGTTAATGGCAGGAGGTACTTTGAGCCGCTTATAGAAGATGGCCCTTTGCTGCTGCAGCCTAATGTGGTGGGGCCATTTGATGAAGCGTGTGAGATCTCTTTTGGGCTGGATGTCCTGCCCAGTGCCGAAGTTCTTAGGTCCTTTCTCAAACAAAGGATTCACCACCTTTTTGGCCTCCTGTTTCTTCATGATGGCCGGGGCCGGGGCCACCTTCATCCCCTTGGACTTCTTTCCCTTGGGCGTCTTGCTCGGCTTGAGGAAAGAGAAAGAATAGGGAATTGTGGGTAATATGTAAGGGCCGCGGAGATCTAGACTAGTCTTTCTGTCAAGAGAAACACATTTTTGTCTCCAAGCCCTTGGTCAACCTCACTGGACATCATGGAAAAGGATCAGGGAGATAGCTTGATAGGCAAATTGCTCCCTGGAAAGCATGGGGTCCTGAGCTGGGCCCCCAGCATCCACATATAAAGCTGGGTGTGGTGTTGCACGCATATAATCTCAGTATGAGGAGACAAAAAAACGGGTGGATCTGGATCTTAGGGCTCACTGGCCAGCCAGTCTAGGCTAATTGTTGAGTTTGGGGCCAGTGAGTGACCCAGTCTCAAAAAACAAGGTGGAACCTGGTGATGGTGGTGGCACACACCTTTAATCCCAGCACTCCAGAGGCAGAGGCAGGCAGATCTCTGTGAGTTCAAGGCCAGTTGGTCTACAGAGTGAGTTCCAGGACAGCCAGGGCTGTAAAGAGAAATCCTGTCTCAAAAAAAACAAAACAAAACAAACAAACAAAAAAAAAATATATATATATATATATATATATATATATATACACACACGTATTGTGTGTGTGTGTGTGTGTGTGTGTGTGTGTGTGTGTGTCCATCTGCACACGCCCGCGCGTGCGCTGCCCCCATCACATCAATGGCAATCCATCGCTGAGCCCTAGGCATGTGGCCCCATAAGCTACAAGCAAAACTGGGGAAGGTGCTGTTTGTCTAGGCAACCATCCAAGGCTCAATTTTCTGTTACCAGAGAAAGACAGTGAAGAAAAAGGGGCATGGGGAGAGCAGAGACAGAAGTGGAGTGTCTGCCACACTTTCATATGTCATTTATTAGAGACACTTTGATCTCATCTTGCTCATTTATAAAAAAGAGGCATAATAATGTTCACTTTATGGGGTGGTTGTGAGTATTGACCAAGATAATGTCTGTACATCATGCCTGGCATTTGGAAAGACTGTTAATAAATGTTAGTGTCCTTTTGCTATACTGCCACAGGCAGGTGTCTAGACAGTTCCTCATGATACGCTTGACCTATTTTTTTCTTTCTGAGGTACATTTATTATTGAATTATAGTTGGTCCTCTCTATCTGCAGGCTTACATCCCGGGATCCAACCAACCGCAGATTGAAGGGCACATTTCTCTTGACACTATTGCCTAATAATAATAAGTATTTACATAGCATTTACATTGTATGGGGTATTACAAGTAATCTAGAGATGATTTAAGGCATTCTAGAGGATATGTGCGGGTTATATGGAAATGCCATGGCATTTTATATAAAGGATTGGAGCATCCACAGGTTTTTGGCATCTGTGATCACAAAGCTGTGTGTGAGATTAGAAAATCACACACATTCATTTTCTCTTTCCTCTGCTGCTATGAGTTCTTTTGTGGCAGAGGCTGTAACTCACACAACCTTGCTCTCCCGGCATGACCCTTATCTGGTATTCAACCTGCAGTTGCTGAGTGAACACATGGGTGAAGAGTTGAACCATTCTTGTTCATTATCCGCTGACCTTCTTTGTATAGGGTGGGCTGTATCAATGACCTTGAGGCAGATAAATCAATCTGCATTCTCGGGTTGAGGTCCCCAAAGATGGCACAGAGTAGGACATAGACATTCTCAACCCTGGGCTTTGCAGCCAGGAAAGAGTAGGACCTGAGGCCAGAGACTCTGCCCAGGACACATGTCACAATGTCAGATTCACCACCACTGTGATCCTCCACTCTTTCCCTGACTTTGCTTCAGTGAAGACCACTCCTCTGTGGACAGTTCTAGACAAAGCATAGTTTAAAGAGACTGACAGCAGGCAGAGGCAGAAGGAAGCAATCTCAAAGATCAACAGTTTTTGGATTCTGGATACTGTCCTCATGTACATTCTGGTCGTTTGGTTTGGATGTGGAGATGAAAATCCTGCATTCTGCTTTGTGAAACTGGGTTACATTTTGTTGGTGACAGGCCAGCTGGCCTGAGAGGTATGTTGCCATGGCAAACAGTAAGGTCACTTTGTGGTTGTTCGCTTGACCCAAGCTTGTTATGTCTAGACTTCCATGCTGGGGGAGGACCGCACCCTGGAAGAGATGCTCTGACTCCCCAGACTGCTGGTTTGTTCCGTTTTCTCCAGCATCCTGGACCTGGACAGGGTTTCCAACTCCTTTCATTTCCTATTCATGCCTGGCATTTCCTCCCTCTCCGTGCTCCTGGGGCTTCATGGCTCTCAACAGATGCTGTCCCCCTCCCCCACCCAAGAGGGGCCCTGGCCTCTGTGACAGTAAATCCATTGCACCACTTAGGTTTAATTAGAGCACAATGAAGGATGATTAGTTTACACATCAAAGCACTGAACCAGCCCAACAAATTGGCCCCATCCCAAAGTGGGGGGGAGGGGGCCCCCAGCCCCCTAGGAGCTGGCCTTGAACTCACAGACTCTGCCTGCTGGGGCTGGGCAGCCAGCACGGAAGGCACTCTGCCGCTCAGAAGTGGAGCCCAGCGGCTTTCAGCACTAACTGAGCCCCCATGCCCACTGTGGCTTTTCACTTCAAGCCTGCCCTGAGCCACAACCTTTGCCTGTAGTCAAACTCTCTGTTACTTGTAGACTTGATTCTACACTCTGCCCAACACCCAGCTCCTTTCTTTCCTTTTTGACAAACCCTGCTGCCTTCCAAGTGAGGGCTTTCCTGTTTCAGGACACCTACCAGGGAGTGAGAAAGGCAAATCACAGCAGTGGCAGCAGGTCACCTGGCCAGCAGCAGATGACTTCTTTGTTGTTTGATGAGGAAGAAGATGGGAATTATGGGTTGTGTCAGGTGTGGTGTTGTATTCTCCTTATCCTAGCACTTGGAAGGTGGAGGCAGGAGGGTTGTAAATTTGAGCCCAACCTGGGGCTACACATTGATATACTCTCAAACCAAAACCCAAACCAAAGAAAAACAAACCCCCTTCCCCTGCAAAAACAAAACAAAACAAAACAAAACAAACAAACAAACAAAAAACAAAAAACAAGAAAAAAACCCAACAAAACAAAACACCAAGAAAGAAATTACAGGATGCAGTGAGGTAGATGAACTACTGCTGGGTTTCCCTTATATGCTTCTTGGTCCTGTGACAGACCAGGAGGCAGCTGAACTCTCCACTAGACTGCCTTTATGATTTTTTACATCAAAGCCCTTATTGTTAGGATGCATGGGCATGTGTGTGCATGGGCATGTGCAAATGTGTGTGTAAGAGAGAGAATGTGTGTGCACATGTGCATGAGCGTGTATGTGCATAGAGGCCATTTGCATATCTTAGGTGTTGTTCTTCATAAACCATCATCTTGTGTTTTTGTTTGTTTGTTTGTTTATTTGTTTGTTTTTCTACTCTATAGACCAGGCTGGCCTTAAACTCACAGAGATCTGCCTGCCTCTGTGTGGTGGTATTGTGTTCCCCAAACTATTGTGCACCCTAATAAACTTATCTGGGGTCAGAGACAGAACAGCCACAATATTAAACATGAGGATAGGCAGTGGTAGCACACGCCTTTAATCCCAGCACTCTGGAGGCAGAGCCAGGCAGATCTCTGTGAGTTCAAGGCCACATTGGAAATAGCCAGGCACGGTGACTCACACCTTTAATCCCAGAAAGAGAGCCTTTAATCCCAGGGAGTGATGGCAGAAAACAGAAAGATATATAAGGCGTGAAAACCAGGTATCAGAGCTAGGTAAGCATTTAGCTGGTTAAGCATTCAGGCTTTGGAGCAGCAGTTTAGCTGAGATTCATTCTGGATGAGGACTCAGAAACTTCCAGCCTGAGGAAACAGGATCACCTGAGGAACTAACGAGGTGAGATAGCTGTGGCTTGTTCTGTCTCTCTGATCTCTAGCATTCACCTCAGTACCAGGGCCTGAGTTTGTTTTTATTAATAAGTACCTTTAAGATTCATGTGCTCTCAAGTGCTGGGATTAAAGATATGCACCACCACCATCACCAGGCTCCACCTTGTTTTTTTGAGACTGGGTCACTCACTGGCCCCAAACTCAATAATTAGCCTAGACTGGCAGGCCGGTGAGCCCCAAGATCCAAATTCACCCATTTTTGTCTCCCCATACTGAGATTATAAGCATGCAGCACCACACCCACATTTTTAGGTGGATGCTGGGAGCCCAGCTCAGGACCCCGTGCTTTCCAGGGAGCAATTTGCCTATCAAGCTATCTCCCTGATCCTTTTCCATGATGTCCAGCACTAGTGAGGTTGACCAATGATTTGGAGATAAAAATGTGTTTCTTTTGACAGAAAAGACTAGTCTAACTGATGATTAACTGAAAACCAATCCAAACGTTCATTCAATGAACCAAACTGATAGCCTGTCTTGATGGTGGCCTTTCTCCAAGTCAACCGCAGAGATGTAGCTCAGGTCTCCCTCATGATTCATGGCCCTCAGGAATTGGTGATCTTTTCTGTCAGAAGCAAGAGGACTTTGGCTGCAGTAGAATTTCATGCAACACAAAGGCTTGGGTCTCTTTCCTGAACGACTGACGGAGATGAATGAAGTACCTGGTGAAACCTTGTTCCGTGGCTGTGGGCCTTGAGGGTGGATGGGAGTGAGCTTTACCACTGGACAGATAAAGGACTGCTGCACAGGATGGTGGGTGGGGGGTTCCCTGGGCTCAGACTGTGGGCTGCAAGGAAACCCTTCCAGAGGAAGGTGACACCGCATTGTTAGCATAAAACCTGGAGCCTATTGATCTGGCTGATTAGAAAGCCTTCCAAGGCGCTGGGATAATTAGCACAATTTACAGAGTAGCAGTTATCAGCTTCATTGCCTAATTAACAATGTAAATATCTTTCTAAATGACATTTTATAATCACCATCAGACCCTCTAGCACTGGCCCTGCTCACTGCTGATTCTTTCCCAGATGTAGTTGGTTTTCTTCCCCTGCCTAACATGGCATTTCTGCATCACGTGTGATAAGGCGATTGGATACGCCCCACATCTCCTCATTTGTATCTTACTAGGGGTCTAGTCTGCCTTCATCTCTCCAGCCCCAAATATGCAGTCTGCCAATTGAATTGCCAATTAAAAGTACTTAATTAGACGTGAAAGGGGAGTTCTGTCGTGTTCTGGATTCTGAACTGTTTTTTATTTATGCGCTTAGCAGGATAAGTCATCTTAAATTAGCGTCACATTTTTCCCTCTGAAGAGCATGTGAGAAACGAGGCTATTAAGAGAAGGGGCTTAACACGATATTTGTGTGCACTAGTCATGGGTGCAAAGGCTCATCCCAAACGCGTATGTTGCTTTGGCAAGCCAGGTTCTTCTTTATATTTACTTTATTTCCTTATCATTTTTTATGGCATTAATGTTGGCTGTAGACTATAGGACCTGCCTAATGAAGCATATGTGCAGAGAACTGGGGGAAAATTACTTTAAATTCACTTGTTATTCAGACTATCAGGGACATATTAAAGATTTATTGTCTTCTGTCTAAGTTCCAGATGCATGGTGATAGAGGGCTGGCAGGCCTAAGGCTCTGGGTTCCAATCTCAGTATTGGGGAAAACAAACAAGCAAATAAAAAAAACCCAGATGGCATCTACACCAGTCTTTCTTGGGAATGGGGATTTTAGCTTCCTTGGGAAGAGTGTTCCAAAAGTTCCCTACCGTTCCACTGGTGATGGCTTCAGTTTTTGGATTATACTTTCTTGGTCTTTTTGTTCCGATGGAGTGCAGGATGATCATTGCAGTTGCACACCTACAAAGCAAGTATAAAAGGCGAATGGATTTCGTGTAAACCAGTTGTATTGTATTGGTGGAGACAGAAGGGGAGACAAAGATGAATTTTTGAAGAATTTGCTGTGGGTTTTAATTAGCCCTCCTGCCCCGGCTCCCCATTATCATTGATTTGTGTGATAAGTGACAATTATACGTGTCATAAGTATACTCCTTTTTGCTGAAGACAAGAGATCTTATGTGTGATGCAAATAAGGGTTCTCAGAATGCTAATTTTGTAATGAGCCAATGCATTTTTCAAGGAGTTTATAGTCTAGAGGGGGAATAAAACATGTGCATAAATAATTAGAATGCAAAGTAGGAAAATGGTGTGTCCTGAGACAGTACAGAAAGAATTTTAGCCAAAAAAAAAAAAAAAAAAAAAAAAAAGAGTGGGTAAATAAATTAACAGCTGAGAGATTCAGGGCAGCCTGCTTGAAGGTTGGGGGAAAATGTCGTAAAAGTGTACGGAGACCACTGGTGTGCTTTACAGATGAGAGGAACATGGGTAGTAGACACAGAGGTGGGACGGGAAGAAATTTCAGTTGGGGAACAAGATGTTTGCTGGGGTGTAGGCTGTGAGGGTGGGGCAGGCTCCATCTTGGTCTTTGCTGAGCCTCGATGGCGAGGCTAAAACATTGCAGCACTTTCTATAGATTAAGGAATGACGGCTTGATAGAAAGGGCCAGATCGTCCGCAAGCGGCTTTGCAGGCTGCAGCGTCACAAAGGCAGTTCTAGATCATATGGAAGTGAACGGGCGTGGCTGTGTCCCCATAAAACTTCCTGACCACTGAGATGGGAAATTCTCGTGATTTTCACACGTCACAAAGATCTCCTGATGTTTCTATCGTCTTTTGCTAGGGAAATAGGCAGTGGGTGCAGACTGCTAGGGGCTGCCTGGGAGTGAACCCAGTGGGCCAGAGAGCTTCATAGTCCATGCGTTAAGTGGTTAGGACGGTGTGTCTGGGTGCTGGTAGGCATGAGTCCACCACTGCTGTGTGCCTGGGATCAGGCTTCAGTGTGTACCCAGAAGGCATCCATGGGTGGATGGGGTACATGCTCTTGATGAACCCTAATAATATATTTAATAATGAAAAAGGAATACTCAGGTGAAGGGTTCTGACGCGGAAGGGGCGCACAGTCAGTTCTGCACTAAGGAGGGCAGGAAGCCCACACTGTGGTAGGACATATACAGTTATCTTGAAACCACCTTGGTCTGAATTGGGAATTTCTGAGCAGTAGCTGGCTAATAATAACCTCCATCCATCCTTCTCCCTGAGAAGGTTCTGCGGTTTCCAGCAAGTGTCATTTTGTTCTCCCCACACCCCACAGCCCTCCCTGCACAGCCTGCCCTTCAGGAAACGGGGAAGCGCTTGAGAGTGGGTTTAGACCACTGAGCTGTGGGAGGCCCGCTAGCCTCCTCAGGCTCTCCTTCCTGCTCAGCTACTCCGAGTTTCAGCTTGGGAAGCCTAGCTGAGCAGAGGTGAAAGGTGGGGGCCAGCTTTGCCCTTTGTGGCTGGGTCAGAGAACTCTCTCTCTCCCGCTTCCAGATATAACAGAGCCACAATACAGGGATTTTAAAAAACAGATAAAAGCCAGTCACGGTGACACATGCCTACTACCATCCCAGCACCAGGGAGGTAGAGGCAGGAGGATCAGGAGTGTACAGCGAGTTTAGGACCACCCTGGACTGTATGAGACCCTGTCTCAAAAAAACAAAACAAAACAAAACAAAACAAAACAAAACAAAACACAAAAAAAAAAAAAACCAAACTAACTCAAACTGAAACAGACAAAACCCTGAAAGACATAAAATAAAAGATATTTTTAAGAAAATGGAAAGGCCTTTTTATGCTTGAATAAACTCCCCACCCCCATCTTCTCTGCTTTCCCTCTTTTTTATCCACTAAAGTCTTCACATTTTATTTTAGTCAGAGAATTACAAGTTAAGAGTGACTTAGTTTCCAGTGTCTGTAGAAGGAAGGTCGGGTCAGGTGACTCAGGGGCTACTGAAAAGTCTAAGGGCAGAAAGGGGGCCTTGACCTACGAGGCACAGAAGCCACTGGAAGTCTTGGTCAGAGCAGAGAAGACTGAAGGGTAAGCCTGTGTGGACAGCTGTAACAGTGTATGTGTGCTTGTGAGTATGTGTGTGTGTGTGTGTGTGTGTGTGTGTGTGTACATACACATGTACGCATGTCAAAGCTAGAGGTTAGTGTTGGGTATCTTCTTCAATCCCTTTTCACCCTGCTTTTTGAATCAGGCTGTCATTGAACCTAGAGCTCACCAGTTTAACTAGACTGGTTAACCGGCAAGCCCCAGGAAACACCCTGTCTTTGCCTACTCGTGCTTGGGCTTGGGCTGCCTTTTCCAGGTTTAATGCGGGTGTTTGGAATTGAGCTCAGATCCTCGTGCTCTGTACCCCCTGAGCCAGCTCTTCATCCCTGGGTAGAGTGGCTCCTTATCATTTAGATCTCTGTCTAAATGTCATATACCCAGAGTGACACAGTAGCCACTGGGTGCTAACCACCTTTGCTAAAAACCGTCTGTGTGTGTGTGTGTGTGTGTGTGTGTGCAGGTTAGAAGACAGCTTGCAGCAGTTGGTTCTTCTGCACTCTGTGGGCCCAAGGGCTTGAACGCAGCTTGGTAACAGGTGTCTTTACCCTCAGAGCCATCTCTCTGATCCACACTGTCATCTTATATTTGACTGTAGGTCAGTTATCATTCATATTCATTCTTACTCCCATTTTCCCAGCCCCTGCAACACAACGTGCACAATGGTCATATGCTTTATTTATTAATTTTATTTTTTAATATTTACTTTATTATTTTATATTTGAGTGTTTGGCCTTCATGCACTTATTTGTACCATGTGCATGCCTGGTGCCTGTGGAGGTCAGAAGAGGATATCAGATCCCTGGGACCGGAGTTACAGATGGTGGTGAGCTGCCATGTGGGTGCTCAGAATAAAGCCCCGGCCCTTTGCAAGAGCAACAAGTGCTCTTAACTGCCAGGACAACTCGTTAGTCTCTATTTTTTCATTTTTTAAAGATTTTATTCTTATTTTTAGTTATGTGTATGTGTGTGTGTTTGTCTGTGTTGGTGTATGTGCTTGGTGGGTGCATTTGCTCTTGAAAGCCAGAAGAGGGGGTCAGGTCCCCTGAAGCAGGAGTCACAGGCAGTGGTAAGCTGCCCAAAGTGGGTTCTGGGTACTGAACTCTGGTCATTGGTAAGAACAGCACATGCTCTTAATCACAGCTCCCATGTATGCTTTATTTATTCTGTCTCCTCAGAACCTAGAAGATGGGTTGATATCTGCCAGGCCCTCTGTCTACAAGTGTTGGATAGCTCCAATAGAATGTAGAGAAAGGAATCCATATGACGGGGAACAGGGGACTCAGAAAGTTGTCTGACATTTGGTTCATTTGTTTATGAATGGGAACCCCTGGTTTAATGCTAATCAAACTTTCGCATGCCTGGCAACCATCTGAGGGGGCGGGGGTTCTTGTTAAAACATGGACTCTGATTCTGCTGTCTGGGTGGAGATTCTGCATTCCTAACAGGCTCCAAGGCGAGGCTCACCCCACCGGTCCACAAATCACTTTTTGAGAAATAAAGCTCTAGACCTCTTCAGTCTGTTGCTTAGAGTGAGCAAGTGGCGGTGTGGAGATTAATTAGGGATGAAGCAGAAGTAACTAGCGGCAGAGACTTTCACAACTCTCAAGGGAGAGAGCCAAGAGAACCACAGGGGGATGAGTTGTCAAAGGCACACAGCAATATGCCTCATCAGAACAGGAAAGGAGACAGGCTGAGAACTCTGAGGGATATTCTCATCTGGCGGTGTTGACCTTTCCCACGGGCAGTTAGCTGAGCGTGAGGGTGGAGGTGAAGTGTGAGAGCTCTGAAAAGCAGTCATTTTCTTCCCAGGAAGTATCTAGGATGCATTTAAAGTCAGACCCATCAGCTCTGTTGTGTAATTTTCTCAACATTAATCTGCTTGGGGGCAGATTGGAGGAGGACGATAGAGTCAATCAGAGTGGGGTAGAGAGCTGAGGATGTGGGGAGGGAGCTTTTAGTGTGGTACAACATGGGCTGGGACCCTGCTGCTCAGCTCTGTTTTCAGGGAGCTGCAGTTGGGAGGTGACTATGACTTGTGGCTATAATCACACAAACACACCTGTATACATATGCATGTACTAAATCTGTACATTTACATAAATGTACATGCATGACTATCATGATTAGCAGAATCACCAGTGACCTTGCCCCGTCCCCTGAGCCTTACTTACCTTCTACCATATTTGACTGATTTTCCACTGCCCCAAGCAACTATGAGTCTGCTTGAGAACATGGCAGGCTAGCCCTACCAGGGAGTCAGTAAGAGCATCATTCAACCAGTAACTAAAAGGAATGGCCGCATAAACACTCCAGGGCACTACCCACATTGGCTCCCAGAGGGAGGCAGGGAGTCTGACATGGTACTACCTTGCTTGGCAGGACTCTGTGTGGACTGTCTTTGCCTAGCCTCGTGTCTCCACTGCTTTACTAGGTGTTTTCTTTCTTTCTTTCTTTCTTTTTTAAAGATTTATTTAATTTATTATGTATACAGCATGTGTGACTGCAGGCTAGAAGAGGGCACCAAATCTCATTACAGATGGTTGTGAGCCACCATGTGGTTGCTGGGAATTGAACTCAGGACCTCTGAAAGAACAGTCAGTGCTCTTAACCTCTGAGCCATCTCTCCAGAACCTACTAGGTGTTTTCTAGATCCCTGTCCAGATAACTATGTGCTCTCAAATCCTTGCCGCAGTGTCTTCTGGGGGATTCCAAACTGACCTATGTATTGTCATGAACTCTGATGCCTGCCATGGAGGCAGGTACAGGCTACTTACTGTCTGGGAGTGGGTCTCTGCTCCAGTGTAGGAGTGTGGGTGTCAGGGAAGGGGAGGAGGATGCATTTGTGAGGTGGGATGTAAAGGAGAATGGCAGAAGAGACAGGGCACATTTGAAAGTCTGAAAAGTCACAGGGCTGTGGCAGACGATTAGAAAGAGGAAGTGAAACTTGAAGGTCCAAACCCTACAGGCCTTGTAGGGCATAGTCAGGAGTTTGACCTCTGTCTTCAGAGAACTCCAAGGAGCCAGTAAAGGGTCTATCATAACACAAAGACAAGATTTGACCTGCCTCAAACAAGATGGGGTGGAGGGGCAGGGAAGAGCGCCCAGATGAAAGGGCTGCAGTTGTAATGACTTGGGGAACTAATGATAGTTTGCTAAACTATATGTTTGCTAAAGTGGACAGTTAACTATTAACTACATCTTGATTGACCAGAACACCCTATTTGCTGGCTATACCAAAGGATGGTTTCCCCTCACTACTGCCCACTGTCTCTCTTTTCCCTTGGCAGCTTCACTTAACTTTACCAGCCCCTTTTCTTTGGGACAGTATCGACAAGGTTAACTCCTTTTTCCTTCCCCATCTTCTCTCTCTCCTTCCTGTCTCTTCTTCATTCCTTCCCCTTCCTGTCTTCCTCTTTCCTTTTTCCTCCAACTAATTCTATTTAATAATTATTTCCTCCATTGTGGTGAACTGTGGAGTTGAACTCTTTTTGTTTTTTTTAATGATTCATTTATTTTTTTTTTTTAATGTGCATTGGTGTTTTGCCTGCATGTGTGTCTATGTGAGGGTGCCAGATTCCCTGGAACTGGAGTTACAGACAGTTCTGAGCTGTGTCATGTGGGTGCTGGGAATTGAACTCTAGGTCCTTTGGAAGAGCAGTCAGTGCTCCTAAATGCTGAGCCATCTCTCCAGGCCCCTGGCATTGAATTCTTTTTGTTTATTTGTTTTGTTTTTTCGAAACAGTTTCTCTGTGTAGCTTTGGTGCCTGTCCTGAATCTCACTCTGTAGACTAGGCTGGCCTCGATCTCACAGAGATCCGCCTGCCTCTGCCTTCCGAGTGCTGGGATTAAAGGCATGTGCCACCGCTGCCTGACTCAGCATTGAATTTTTATTTGTTGTCATCTTAAGATTCTTCATGTCACTAGTAGAAATAGAGTTACATTTTGAAGCAGGTCATTTAAAAGTAGACCTTCTGAGCCTGGCGGTGTCTCAAACTCATGATTCTGTTTTAGTGCCCCCTAGTGTTGACATTACAGTCATGCATCACCATGCCTGGCTACACTTAATCTTTTTATGAAAAATTCCATTTCAAATGTAGTTTACACAAAAATTGTGGGCATGGGTGTATATGTTAATTTAGTCTTAAATCATGAGACACGTTTTCAACAGACAAAAAAATGGAGACTCAAATTCAGAGATGACATTTGCCCAATTTTCTATGTGGCTTCACATGCCGCTACCGTCAACAAATAACTACAGACCACACCAGAAGTGTAAAATGGTGTGTGCCAGCCATGCACGTTGCATTTATGGTGCTACCGAAAGTAACACCAGACTAAAGCCCTGAAAGACTAGACTCCAACCTGTAGAGTGTATGCTGTGAATAGTCATGGCTGCGCCTTTCCCCTCTTTTTCTCCTTTTTATAAAAATCTTGAATCTCTGATCATCCCCTTCTTCCACCCAGTAATTACAGAGGAAAAGACACTAGATGTCTTAGCTCTCACATAACCTTTTACACCTGATATTTTCATTGTCTTACTAACAAACCTATGTTTTGCAACACCCAGGGTGGCAAAGATCTGTATACTGGATTTTTCCATTTTTTTTGCCTTGGTAATCTCTTTTGGCACATTCACCTGTCACCCTGTGCCCCTCACCCTGTGTTCTTGCAGAATTTGAGTCATGCAAATTGCAAACTAGTAAATAGCAACTTTGCATATTTTGAATAGAAGAGAACACCAAGGTAGTGTTCATCCTGTGTGCTCAGAGAAATCTGAGCTGAGGGGGACTGAGTAAGGGCAGATCGAAGGTCCTAAGTATTTTTTTCAAGTCTTTATCATGCTTATTAAATCCATTGTATATTTATGAATTAATTTGAATTATTTACATGGCCAACCTTTGAGACAATAACCCGATTTAAACAAAGCGTGCAAATGTATCATTTCTTTTTGAAATCTGGAAATGGGGCTAGGGAGCTGGCTCAGTGGGTAAAGGCACTGCTGTCAAGGCTGATGACCTGAGTTTGATTTCCTGGACCCACATGGTGGAAGTGAACCAACTCCCTCAGGTTGTCCTCTGACCTCCACACATACCACTGAAGTACACACATAATAATAAGCAAATAAACGTAATTTCAAAAATCTGGAGATCAATTTAAACTGAAAGACTTCTTGCCTCCTTCTCTGCAGAGTGGCTACAAACTTGCCACTGTCAGGCTAAATGACATTTCAGAAAGCAAGAGAATGTGGCTGTGTACTTCTTAGAAGTTTGGTTTTGATAAATTGCCCGGTGAGAAGGAATCTCCTGCACAGCCAACCCTCGAGTGATAAATTTCTTAAGCAAAAGGTCTTTAAAGTTCTGTTTACCTTTAAATATCATGCAGCCTGACACGAGGGCGTCCAGCTTCTGAAATTTCAATGCAGAAGCAAATGACATGATAAGAATGGTTGGGTGTCCATTAGCTCATGGACCTGGTGTCACTTTTTAGTGACTGTTTGGACTGGTAAGAATTTTTTAGTTCTACTACTGAAATGAAAAGAAATCTAAAGTTCCTGTCAAGTTAAGAAGACTCACAAAGAAGTTCCCACTGTGACTTGGTAGCAGAAAGGCTGCCCACAGCTCTCCTTGTGGTAATTTTTTTCTTCTTCTCCTCCTCCTCCTTCTTGCTGCCTAGCTGTCCTCAAGGAATTTTTGAGAAAGATAAATATTGTATCTCTATAAAGACAGAAGTAACACAAGAGCCGTGAAGGTGGAGCTTTTGGAGGTAGAGCTAACAGCTTGCTCTTTAAATATTTTATGAGCTCTAGGTATTAGAACCAGCTTCTGAAGCAGGAACACGGAGATCTAGGAACAAAGGAGCAGGGATGAGAGAACAGACTGTGAAATTTCTTAAAAACAGGAAAGGGTCTTATTGTTGAACTCCAGAGTGGAATGGTGTCCAGAGTGTTCCTAGTCAGGACTCTAAAAGTATAACGATTTATTGATTGGATCTGCACTAATGATGTGCCCTGATTATGCATGGGTAAATAAGAGGGCTGATTTATGAGGGTGTGATTGGATTTTTCAGATATATTTGGTCTAAGTCTACATATTGAAAATAAATGAAGGTAATTAGCTGGGTATTCCAGGGAGGAATCTTCCCACACTGGTTTGAGACAGTGTGGTAGTTAGGTAAAGAGGAAGAAAAGGGGGATTCTAGAGAATTGAAGAAGAAACAGGGAAAAGAAAAAGTTCTGTAAAGAAATAGCCCCTGCTTCCTAAGAGGAAGAAAAATAATTTCTGGGTGTTGCTAGACAGCAGTGTTTTCTTTAAAAAAAAAATGAAGAAAAAAAGACATTATAAGAAATTGTCTTGGTAAAGCAGCTACACAAGGAGCGTGTGTAAGGAAATCAGGCTTTTCCTTGCAGACAGGTTTAAAAAGCCCCAGAGAAGAGAGACGCGGAGAGAAGCAACGTTATCCAATGGTCCCCTCACTGCCTTTCACACAGCAGCCCGGAGAAGCTTGCAGCTTCATTGAACAGGGCGTTTGTCTCCCGATAAAGACTCATCTTTATTTCTTTCAGGATATAAAACTTGTATTTAAATCAATTCAGAGAAGCATTCTGACTTTAAACATGCGCGAGTAGGGAGAACCCATTTAATGAAACAGCATTATTTCGTTTTCAAAGACTGATTCTGGCAGTAGCTGTGAGTTAAGATTCCGTATTCTTTCCCTCAATTATAATTATAGCTGAGTCTGAAAAGAAGCATGCCTATTACTGTCATATGTATTCTTCTGACAGGTGTTGTGGGACTGTAATTTGATGAAGCGACTCAAAATGCAGACTCCCTTCCAAACATAATTCCTGTCATCAACACGAGAGGTTTAGGACAAGTCCTCCAAGAAGCCTTTACAAAGATCTTGAGCACCCCTAATGTTCTAGCACAATCCATTCTTGGGACTATGAGGAAGAGCTTGCCTCCAGGGCTTGTCTCCAGGGTAGTAAGGAAAACAAGGGAAAGAAGGCTGTGGGTAAGGCCAACTGGGTGGGGTCGGATCAGGATGCCCGCACCCAGTAGGACCCCGAGTCCCGCCGGCGGCCGGCAGAGGGCGCTCGGGTACCGGGCGGGGGCGGGGGCGGGGGCGGGGGGCTGCGCTGGCTTCCGCTGCGCAGGCGCACTCGTCGCTCGCGGTGCCTCGAGTTGGCGTCCGCCCGGAAGGCGGGTGAGCCCTGCTGCGTGGGCCCAGGGCGGGGACTCGGGCGGCGGGGGCGGGCTGGGGATTACCGAGGCTGCCGGCAGGGCCGGGATCTGTGGAAGCCCTGGGGGCGATCTGTGGGTGCTCCGGGCTTCCCCCGAGAGCCGGCGGCACCTGTCGCAGGCTTAGTCCCGGCGCCGCGGAGGAGCGTGGGAGGCCGAGATGCAGGCTAGGAGGATGCAGGGAGCCGGGTCTCCGCCATGTGCTGCTGGCATCCGCACTCGGCCTTGGCAGCCTGGGTTCTGTGGTTTTCCAAGAGCAGACGTGTCCCTCTGCTCTCAGTCGGTCTATGAGAACACCCTGTTATCAGGAGTAACTGGGATCACTGGTTTCTGCACTATGTAACCCAGGCTGACCTTGAATTCCTGATCCTTCTGCCTCAGCCTCCCACGTGTACTGGGGTTACCGGCCAGTGCCCATTTAAAGTGCACACGTTTAATAACCTTTAGAATGTGCGCAGTTGTACATCTACCACCACTGTCTATTTTAGAATACCGTGCCTTAAAAAAAAAAAAAAAAAAAAAAATCTCCGTTAGCAGGCAACGCCCCTCCCCAGTCCATTCCCTTTTCCCTGCGCTATGCAACTAGTTCTCTGCTTTCGGTAGATTTGCCAATTCTGAACATTTCATAGAGACGGAATCAATCATACGTTATGTAGCTCTCTGTTGTTGGTTTCCTGCGTCCTGCACGCCTTGCTCAAGGTTCACACGTGGTAGCATAAGTCGGCACTTCGTTCTTTTTATTACAGAATGATTTTCCATGGTCTGCCTGGATCCGGTTTTATCTCTCCATTCTCCCTGTGATGGCACTTGGGACTCATTTGAAGTCCTTACTATCACATACCTGTCCTCTGGGTATAAGGTAGTGGGGGCCAAAGAAAGGGAAGGATAAAGTGTGAAATATCCTTGGGTGGCACATGGGAATTCCGAAAGAAAGAGACTGATTAGTTTACCTGCTAATCAGGAGCTAGGAACAGCTCAGTGGTAAAAGGTTGCCTGGCACGGTCAAACCCCAGGATTCATTTCCAGCATCACCACCTCCCACAGGGATGGGCACAGAGCTGGGACTGAAGATTGTGCCAGGGGGAATGGAGGGAGGCTGGGCTGACCTTCGTTCTGTGGGAGAGGGACTAGGGGAGGCGGCTTGCTGGGAGAACATAAATATGCCAGATGGAGCCCTGGGGTGGGCGGGGGCAGGGAGCACACCATTCCTGTTTTTTAACTTTTCTCCATCAAGAAGATTAATTGCATATTTTTAAAAAATGGCTGATGCAGGCTTAATTTAGCTTTTATCAGTGCTCAATCGGGCATAATTTTGGGTTATTTTTTCCCTGCCGTTCCATTATCTTTTTAAATGTATGACTTTTTCCAATTATTTTTAGGTGCCCTGTGAGAGGACACAGGTTAGGGAAAAGGGCAGTGAGCTTACATGGGCTGGGCCCCTTCTTCTTAGCACCTGTACCAGGAATAATATTTGGCAGCCAGGAGGTTCCCTTTGTGTCCCCCCTTCCTTTAATAGATCATATTCTCTTTTAAGTTTTGTAAGTTGGTTTTGTTCTGTTTTGAGACAGGATCTTGGATAATGTAGGCTTTGCTATGTGGCCTAGGCTGGACTTTGACCTTCTGAGTGCTGGATTACAGGGATATGCCACCAGATCCATTTTGTAAATTGTGTGTGGAGGTCAGAGGACTACCTTTGAGAACTGGTTCTCTCCTGCCACCTTGTGGGATCCAGGCTTTGAACTCAGGCTGTGAGGCCTGTGTCTAAGTCATCCTACCACTCAGTAAGATTTTTTTTCTGTGTGTAGCCCAGACTCTTCTGGAACTCTCTCTGTAGGCCAGGCTGGCCTTGTCTCTGCCTGTCTCTGCCTCCCAGGGCTGGGGCTAAAGGTGTGCACCACCACCACCTGACTTAAGATTTTTTTTTTAAAAAAGCACTTCTTTTTTTTTTTTTCCTCCTCTTGTGTAATTGACATTAGTCTGAATGTTTTTTTCCAGTTCTATGTGAGAGGGTGCTGTAATGCCCTTGTATTTCAGAAAGGCATGGAGAGCAAGGATTTCTGGCTAAGTTATGAATAACAATCCAGTGAAGTATGTGTATCAGTGACTGAGCCTGCTCTTCCATAAGCTCCAGGAGAGTTCTTTATGGATGGGGTCCTTAGTCATGATCTGGTCAGCAATTTGTTTTTGTTTTTGTTTTTGTTTTTTTGTTCTGGGGACTGAATTCAGGGCTTTGCACATGCTGGGCAGTCCTCTTAATGCTGGGTTACCCCCAGCCTTAGTCAGCGTTCTTAGGCATACACATTTAGCAGTCATCAAGGAGGCAAGTAAGATTGTGGCTTCAGAATCAAATAGACTTAGGGTTATTTCCCTTTCTGACTGTACACGGCTGTGTGGCCACTGACAAATCATAGTTTCTCCGAGCCTTGGCTTTCTTATCTATAAAGTGGGGCTAACAATACCTACCCTCTAACATTGTTGTGTTTAATGAGGTAATATGTGAAGAGCTGTCATAATTGTCTCTTTGTGAGAATGTGATCAAAGATGACATTAGCTTTTCAGAAGAATCTGGATGAGCTGGTATTGGTCTTTTCAGTGATTTCCCTGAGCCTGCAAACTCAGCTGCTCGGAGAGATGTTCCGTGGGTGAGCTATGCTAATGGCAGACCAGACTGCTTCTCTTTGTCCTGGTGTGTGATGGTTTCCATGCTTTTGTTGTATACGGATGACTTAAATAACAGTCAGGCCGACTGTGACTGTATTAGACAGTACAAGATGGGGAAACAGACTTACTTAATAGTTCGTGGAAAGAGGTACTTTGAAGTGGATGCCAGGGTCCTCAGGATCCCAGCAGAGAATGCAGTCTGGGCTGCATTCCTTGAATTCTCAGGTCGTAGGGAGTGGACAGGGTCATCGCTCAGGGACTGGTCAGGACACAATCAACCTGCTGTTTCTCACACTGGCAGTGTGCTAGGGAGTGGAGAGGTGAGAGAGGAGGATGGGGAATCATCAGAGGTACAGAGTGGGGCAGGGTGGCACGGGGAGGTGGTAATATCTTCCACCCCTGTGCTGGAAGAGGATGAGAGGAACCTTGAGAGTTGGCTGTGGGTGGTACATCAGGACAGAGCTCGGACCTGGAATAGAAACAGTCTTAACATTTGTGTTTCTTAGTCTGTCCCTTCTCTCTGTGGATTGGCTTTTGTTTGACTGTTTGGAAATAGTTGTAGAGCCTGTAACACACTACTACTACTACTACTACTACTTCTTCTTCTTCTTCTTCTTCTTCTTCTTCTTCTTCTTCTTCTTCTTCTTTTTTTCAAGATAGGGTTTCTCTGTGTAGCTTTGGAGGCTGTCCTAGAAACTCGCTCTGTAGATTAGGCTGGCCTTGAACTCACAGAGATCCGCCTGGCTCTGCCTCCCAAGTGCTGGGCTTAAAGGGGTGCACCAATGCTGCCTGGCTGTAACACACTTCTTAATGCTTGTACCTGCATCATCCGAGGATAAGAACAAACTGCATAACCACAATATCAGGCAATTCCTAATAACGTTGGAAGGGTCTTTACCAGCTCGACAGTGTCTGCTGGTGCCCAGCTGCAGAAGGTTTGGGTTGGGACGTTGATAAAACACTGTAACCACCCTTGGAGAATGGCTGGCAGGGATGCCCCTGCACACAGGTGGGTGCCTTCCCATAATTCAGGTGAGAGCTGAGCTGGAAGTCAGGGCTAGCGAGAAATGGGCCGATCAGGCTCTTTTGGGGTCACCCACCACAGGTTTCCTCTTGAGCATGGTGCATGGCAGCATGGGGTGTTGTGTTATTGAGGGTGTCCAGGAGGTGTCAGACCCAGCTCTGAGTGTGGAGGAGTGAGGCCAGCCGTCGGAAGCCGCAGGGGCATTAAAGGCAGGTGGGAGAGGATTGTCGGCAAGTAGCTGTGGACTTCTACTAGGGGAGTTGGCATTATGTGTCAGCTTGAATGGGATGCAAGTGCCATTCTGGGTGTCTCCATGAGAGTATTTTTAGATTTAAATTAGTAGACTGAGTCAAGCAAACTGTCTTCATTAATTTCAATCTTTTAAAAAACATATTTAGACTGGGCATGGTGGAGCACATCTTTTTTTGTTTTGTTTGTTTTTGTTTGTTTTGTTTTGTTTTTGTTTTTCTGAGACAGAGTTTCTCTGTGTAGCTTTGCCCCTTTCCTGGAACTCGCTTTGGAGACCAGGCTGGCCTCGAACTCACAGAGATCCGCCTGCCTCTGCCTCTGGAGTACTAGGATTAAAGGCGTGTGCCACCACTGCCTGGAAATGGATGTTGACAGTTGAACCCACTTTCTATCTGGTCTCTACCTGTGCCTCTGGCGATCTTATAGTTAGAGATATAAACCAGAAGATGTGGAGAGTTTCCTGACACACAGTTTAACAGACCTGGGGGATGGGCAGGGGCGGTACTTGGCCTCAGTTGCTGCTACAGTCTGTATAATCTGGATGGTGTTAGATGTTTACAAGTCACACTGTTATAGAATGAACACTCTGAGCCTTTCTGACATAAGAAAGAATTCTCTAGAAGCACTTTGAATTGGGACAGAGACTCTTCCTAGTTTCCTGGCAACTTTCCCTCATAGGGTTAGAGTCAGGGCATTAGCTTTGCAGATTTTGGACTTGCCAGCTCCCAGAATTACATGACACATTCCTTGTAAAACACACACATACTCACTCAGTGTGGCAGTTGGAATGTAATTGGCCCGCATAAGGTCATAGGGAGTGGCACTATTAGGAGGTGTGGCTTTGTTGGAGTAGGTGTGGCCTTGTTGGAGGAAGTATGGAGTGGGCTTTGAGGTCCTCTGTGCTCAAGCTACACCTAGTGAAAGTTCACTTTCTGTTGACTGTGGAATCAAGATGTAGCACTCTCAGCTCCTTCTCCAGCACCATATCTGCCTGCATGACACCGTGTCCAGCCATGATGATAATGGACTAAACCTCTGAAACTGTAAGCCATCCAAGTAAATGTTTTCCTTTATAAGAATTGGCATGGTCATGGTGTCTCTTCACAGCAATAGACACCCTCACTAAGACACCCCCCCCACATACTCACATACTCCTCCAACCACCACAGTCACAAATATTCTCAAACACACACACACACACACACACACACACACCTTTACCAGTTTTGCATCTTTGAGGACCCTGGTTAATACACCTGTTTTGTGTCAAGCCTTCTGTCACCTGTCACAGTGTGGAGACCATCCCCAGTCACATCTGCCACAGACTGCCCTGTCTAGGACTCAGTTTGCCTGGACTTGGCCTGAGGGGTGGGTGATGCCGACACAGGACTCACTGGGCCATAGAAAGGAACCTGGGGATGTTCTGTAGGCTGGCACCATCCCTGCTCAGTGTCACCATTTCCGCCTGCTCCTCGTTTTGACTGCGTCTCTGTTTGCTTGGTTTATTTCTGTGCCCATTCTTTAACAACAACAACAAAACCAAAACTGTTTTAAACATAATACCTATGAAATTGGGATTTTTTCTTACTTATGTAGGTAAATATTACATTATCGTGATGAAAAGATGTCCATTCATAGGCTGCTTAAAATAGACTCAAATAGCTATTCCAAAATTTGAGAAAAGTTGCCGGAGTGACAAGGTATGGAAATGAATGCTAGTGGGATTTGGAGGGGACTGGGTACCCTGACATTCATGTTTCAGGTTCAGTCAGGCTCTTGGGTGGAGATGGGTTGAAAGGCAAGGAGTCCAGCTCCACACTGTGGCAACTGAGACAGAAGGAATCTGGACGAGAAGGAGCCATAAATCTAAGTGGCACAGAGAGGTAGAATTTGATCAAAACCGGGGCTCAAGGATTGAAGGGGAAGGAGTAGTTGGCCTGCAGGTGGCCATCTTAGCCTGGTTGCCTGGGAGATGGAGCTATCCCAGAGGTCTGGGGCATGAGGCTTAGGTCAAGTGCAAAGGGCACAGTGAGAGAAGTGAGCATTCCCAGGGTCAGAGGTTGACTCTAGTTTTGGTGCTGGCACTGGGAGGTTCATGGCCCCCTTAATAATAGTAAACCCACACTTTAAATTAAATTAAAACATTTTTAGTTCAGCTCCTCTCAGTGGACCCACACATGCATTCTCTACTTGTTATTACTGAGAATGACTAAGTAATATAATTGAGCTGAAAATAATCTTCCGCCCATACTTGCTGGGTTGGTTACTAAGTATTGCTTGGGTTTTAAGGCAGCAAAGCAAAGTTGTGCTCTTTCCAAATGTTAAGTTTGAGGACTGCAGATGGCAACCATCTGTTCTGGACTAGCATTTTACAATATTTGATTAGCACTTTATATAGTCTGGGGAAGCCTGCCAGCGGAGCTGCCTGTCATGTTGGGACTGTAGTGTGTCCTCTGTGGTTGCCCTTCAGGGGCCTGCCCATGACAGGTTATGGGTCCCCTCTGTTGGCCAGACCAAAGCAGGCCTCATGGTGAGAGTGAGGACTTGAAGAACCCTGTCCTTCTTAGACTTCCTTACAGCTGGAACCATTGAAGTGGGTCATAGAAGTTTTGTGGGGGTTTTGTTGTTGCTGTTGGGGTTTGTTTGTTGGTTTGGTTTGGTTTTTTGAGACCTGTAGGCCAGGCTGTCCTTAAATCCACAAAGTGACCGAGGGTGATCTTGACTTTGTGATCTTGCGACCTCTGTCTCCCTAGTGCTGGGATTACAGGCCTGTACCGCTATGCCTTCTGTTTGCAGTGTTGGAGACTGAGCCCAGAACTTCCTGCATGCTAGGCAGGTGCTCTACCTACTGAGCCACACCGCCAGCCTCTGGAAGTAGAAGAGTGGATTCAAGATCTATCAGAATTCTTTGGGTTGAAGGTGACAGAACCATCTTTCCAGGCTGGTTTGGTAGTCGGAGTGAATGTCAGGCTATAGGTGAAGTGTTTGGGGGCTTAAAGGAGGTCTTTGGACTTGGTTCTGGCAAGTTCCAGCTCTGCTTTCTGCTTGGAGGCAAGAGGAGGCAAGATGGCATCCCTTGAAGACTTTCTGAGTCTAGTTGGGGAGGGAGTCTTTTCCAGCCCTAGCTGCTCATCTGTGAGCCAATCCCTGCACATGTATGAATCCTGGGCTCTGATTGGTCAGGGTGTGTGTGTGTGGGGGGGTTGTAAGGAGTGGGGGATGTAGGGGAGTGGGGGGGGGGGGGGGGGTGGAGGGGGGGGGAGTAGACAATTGCCGGTCAACCCTAGTGTCAGAACACGAGCCGGAAGAACCATGAGGAAATGGCTAATTTGCTCAGGAAGATGTGCTTGAACTAGGACGAATGCAGGCCTCCCCTGAACCCAGACTGTCACGGTTCCCTTTTAGTGCCGGGTGTCCCACAGAGCTAGTCTGGTTCTTTTTGGCCCTTCTCCCGTGCCTTGCTTCTTTAAAACAAACACCAGTCAATCAGTCTCTCCACCTTTGACTCTTCATCTGGCATACAGGGAGAGCCCCGACCGCCCCCCCCCCCCCCCCCCCCCCCCCGCCTGTACTGAGGAGATAATGGGTCGATTGGATCAGTTCATCCAGTGCAAAGCCTGCTGAAGGCCAGGCACAGTGCAGAGGCTTGGGCGCAGCTCAGCTGTGGGAGCCCCCTGCATGGGCTGTGGGAGCCCCCTGCACGGGCTGTGGGAGCCCCTTGCACGGGCTGTGGGAGCCCCCTGCACGGGCTGTGGGAGCCCCCTTGCACGGGCTGTGGGAGCCCCCTGCATGGCAGAGAGATTTTACTCCCACCCACCGGGGGAGGGACAGTCAGAAAGGGCTTCAGAGGGAAAGGGTTCCACTGAGGGTCTGGGAAGGGAGCCCTGCCATGCAGAGCTAGAGAGAGCTGATGTCCTTGATAGTTTGGAGATTCTAGGAAGAGCTCACTTGGTATCAAGTATGGAAGAGAATGGAGTGACAGTGGAGTGTCAGGTATCACACACACACACACACACACACACACACACACACACACACAAAGAAGTTCATATTGTGGGATCTTTGGGAAGAACACATACGATAGAGTGGTTTAGAGTCCATACTACTCTTCCAGAGGACGTGAGTTCAGTTTCCGGAATCTTCCTCAAGCAGCTCAAAATTGCCTGTAACTCCAGCTCCAAGAAATCTGATGCCTCTTGTCCTCTTTGGGCACCACACTCACGTGTGCATACCCTCCCACAGACACATTCATGTTTTAATTAAAAAATAATAAATCTTTAAAAAAACCAGGCAATATAATCGTCTTGAAATATCCTATAGTATGCCATGAATGTGCATAATTCTTAAGATTCATATAATAGCTGAAAAACAGATTCAAATTTTATTTTGAAAACATGGAGTCCATAGACAAAAGAAAGCATGGCAAACCGTTCTGCTTACACAAACCTTGGGAACATGTGAAGGATGAAATGGGGAAGCCGGTCAGCAGCTCCTGGAGCATGATGGGAGGTGTGGCGCTCAAGGCAGCGCCAAGAGGACATTTTGGGGTGGATATGTGTGCTCTTCATCATGGTGGTGGTTTCTGCAGGGGTGGACATATGAAAAGTCACCAAATGGCTCACTGTCAATACATGCACCAATTGTATGTTAATAGCACCTTTTCCCTAATATCTAAGTGATTTTAAATGATTTTTTATTTTATTTTATGGGCACATGCGTTTGCCTTCATGTATATATGTACCATGTACATATGTGCTCGGTGTCTCTGGAGGACAGAACAGGCATCGGACCCTGGATGTACTTGGAGTTACAGACAGTTGTGAGCCACATGGGGGTGCTGGGAATTGAACCCTGGTCCTCTGCAAGAGCAGCCAATGCTCTTAACTGCTGAACCATCTCTCCAGCCCCTAAAACACCAACACCAACACCAACATCAACATCAATACAGCCACCACCACCACCAATACCACCACCACCACCACCACCACCACCACCACCACCACCACCGTCTTTTGAGGCAGTGTCTCGCTATATAGCCTTTGCTGGCCTGGAATTAAAGGCTTGTGCCACCACACCCAGCCCTATTTTAAAAAATGAAAATGAAAATTACATCCATCTTGTGTGTGTACATGTGTGGACACGTGTGTGCTATGACACTTTTATGGAGGAAGGGACAGCCTGAGGGAGTCGGTTCACTCCTTCCAGCGTGTGGGTCGTGGGGACACAACTCAGGTCTTCAGTCTCAGTTACAAGCACCCTTATCTACTCAGTCATCTTCCAGGTCCCACACCCCCTTTTTTCTTTACCAGACTGCCAAGGTTCAAATCTCAGATCGACCTCTTATCAGCTGTGTGAGCTTGGGCACGTTACCTGACCCCTCTGTGCTTAGTTTTTCTTAAGCTTGCATCAGTTTATGTGTCAAATGTATGTTGTGCTCGTTGTTATTAATGTCTCAGTAAAATGAAGTCACGTACCTGGTTCTGGCTCCCCCTTGGTCACTCTGCATAGCTGCTTCTTCATGGAACCACTCTGTGCATTCCAATCTGCTGAGCGGCTCATTAACACGCACCAATCTTGCTGGGGACCAAGACTGCATGTCTGATGAACTCCTGGTCTTGCCGGTGCTCTGGCTTTGGGACAACACTTAGATTAGCGGCTTTGGAACTTTGGGCGCCCTGCCTTCCTGCCTGATGCCCCAACTAGGATGTATGTGGCCGTGGACAGCCTTGATGGCTCCCTGGGGTGTTCTGCTCATTACCTCCCTCACCTCCCACCTGAAGCTGAGCTTGAGCAGACTCTAGCTGAGGTGGCACATCTCCCTCTTCGCTTGCCTTGATTGGGTCCTTGTGGGCCTGCTCTATGCTAACTAAGGCTAGCCCCAGCCCAGGGTGTAGGCTTTGGGGATTGGGCCACAACAGGGCCTCACCTCTGTGCAGATGGTTCACAGAGGGCTGGGATTGGAGGCCAGGGCCACTGTGGAACTGGCCTGATGATGTTCTGTGTTTTTCAGGGCTGGGGCTCACAGATGGCCCCACTGCCGGGGGCTGAGCTGGTCCAGACACCGCTGCAGCTCTACCGTTACCTGCTGCGTTGTTGCCGGCAGCTGCCAACCAAGGGCGTCCAGGAGCACTACAAGCATGCTGTCAGGCAGGTGGGAGCAGGTCTGGGGGAGGTGTCTGCAGGGGCTGGAGGCACAGGTGCCCGGGAGTGGGCCTAGAGGTTTTATAAGAAGCACTGTAAAAGTGGGCAGCTGGCCTCTGGCTTCCATCCGTGGCACAGTGGCTGCATCAGCTGGCATCTCAGCGCAGTGCTGGGGCCTGAAAGAGACAGCTCAGAGGATAGCAAAATAGATTGGGGAGAGGCGGGCGAGATAATGCTGCCGTTGAGGAAGTTACCACGCTACTGTGAGGACCAGAGTTCAACCCCCAGAGAAGGCTGGGGTGGTGGCCTGCACTTGTAATCCCAGCGTTGGAGAGGCAGGAACAGGAGGATTGTGAGACCCGGGTCCCACTAAGAGGACCTGCCTTAAAGAACTATAAATAAATGAACTAAGTTTTGTGGACCACCAGGAAAGGCAAGCAGCTCTAGATTAACTGTGAGGAAAGCAGTGTCCCAAGTAAATAGAAGGCGTGATGCCAGATCCTAGGCCAGAGAAACATGCGGCAGAGGGAAATTAGAGTACTGGCTGTGGATTAGGTGATGGTTGTATCACTGTTAATTTTTCTGAGTTTGATTGCTGTGGTCTGTCAGAGGGTGCCTTTGTTAGGAAACACACAGGGAGGTTTGTAGGGGATAAGATGCTTCTATATAAAAAGGGTGATAAAGCCAGCATGGGAAAATGTTACTGGGAAGTCTGGTTTGGAGTTCTTTGCACATCACATTACCTTTCTATAAGAAATCACTTCCTGGACTTGGTCAATGGCTAAAAGGTTAAGAGCATTGGCAACTCTTCCAGAGAACTGCGGGTCTAGTCTTTGCTCCTGTGTGGCAGTGCCAGGGAGCCAGTGCCCTCTCCTGGCCCCTGCAGGTACTGCATGCGTGTGGTGCACAGACATACATACAAGGCAAAACACCCATACCACAGACAAAATAATACAAATTTTAAAAAGTTATAAGAAATCATTTCCAAACAAAGAGCTCAAAGCTAAACTTCATACAGATGTGGAAAATAAAAACAACTGGGATGTGGTGGTGGTGGTGGCACACATCTTTAATCCTAGCACTCAAGAAGCAGAGGCAGATGGATCTCTCTGAGTTCAAGGCCATCCTTGTCTACATAGTGAGTTCAAGGACAGCCAGGGCTACATAGTGAGGTCCTGTCTCAAAAAGAGAAACAGTGGTTGCAATAGAAGGCTGTGGGGAAACAGAAGGGAGGAATTAGCTTTGGGGGAGTCAGGGAAGACTTCCTGGAGGTGGCACAAGATGGGCTCCTGGTAAATAGGTGAATGTGAGGTTGGGAACACAGGTAAGGGACGGGGAGTTCATTGTTTGGGAAGAACCCAGAGGTTCACCACACCAGTGAACCCAAAGCGTAGGTTACTGGTCACTGGTCACAAGTGTGTGTGTGTGTGTGTGTGTGTGTGTGTGTGTGTGTATACACGTGCGGGGGTGGTGGTGGTGGTGGTGGTAGGGGGGTAGGGAAAGTCCCTCCCCGGCACACTTTGATTGAAGCAGATTTCTTTGCTGAGCAAATCCAGACCCAGAGATTGAGGACTCCCATGACCATGATCACCTGCCGGATCACCCGAGGGCACAGAGGCTGGCCTCCTTCTCATCCTCCCCGCTGGCTGTCAGATAGACTAGGACTCAAACGCTGCTACCTAAGAGCAGCAGGGTCGCCTCTCCAAGCCTCATCTCCAAGCAGGGCTAAGAGGTGACCAGCGCCCCGCAGCCTTTCGGGACTGTGAGCTGAAGTTACGAACCTTGTGAATTTTGCTTGGCCATGTTTTTTTGTTTTTGTTTTTGCTTTTTGTGCTGAAACTTACAGGGTTTCCGGGTTCACTCAGATGAAGATAACCCTGAGAGAATCCTGCAGATTATTAAAAGAGCCATTGAAGATGCCGACTGGATCATGAACAAGGTAAGTGCTTGCTTGGCTCCGGGGATGCTCTAACCTCCTGGGCCACTTGGGGACGCCTGTGAGTCACAGTTGAAACCAGGCTGCCCAAGCCACCAGTTCTCCCAGGTAGGGGGATGGTCTCTTATGGCTGCATTCTTTTTGGGACCCTTAATCCTGAAAGGCCATATCACTGCCTAGCAGTGCCAGGTGAGCTGGCATGGGCTCAGGAGCAGCTGCTGTGTCTCTGGAAGGACAGCTCTGCTGTGGGCCACCGCAGAGCTGTATCTGGCTTGAGGGAAGCTGTCCTAGTCTGTTCTCTGCTACTGTGATAGAACACTGGCTTCTAGAAGCCACCTTGGGGCAGGAAAGGGTTTATTTGGCTTACCGGTCCATCACCAAGGTAAGCAGACACCACAGAGGAAAGCTGCTAACCGGCTCGCTTCCCATGGCTTTCTCAGCTACCTTTCTTACACACCCCAGGACCACCTGCCCAGCAGTGGCACTGCCCACAGGCATGGACACAGGCCTGATGGAAGCAATTCCTAAATTGCAGTTGCCTTGTCCCAGGTGACTCTAGTTTGTGTGACCTTGACAAAAACTAGGCTGCTGTCTAGGACCTCCATCTAGACTCTGTGGAGAACTGGAGTGTACCCCCAGATTCTTGTCCCCCTAACTCAGATGCTCCAGATGTAGGGTTTAAAGTCCATTGTTTGAAACTCAGATTTTGACAGGGCATTTAGCTGAGTGGTAGATTGCTTGCCTAGTGCACAGCCCCTGGGGCATATTCCTGACAAGAAACAAAACAAAACAAAACAAAACAAACAAACAAACAAACAAAACAGGAAAAGAAACACTTCAGTGACTGGCTTTGAGGGCCTCCTCTGCCAGGGACTTTGTTCCCATAAACAAGACTCAGCTTAAGGACAAGCCCTGGTGAGTGCTTGTTGCTCAGTCCCAACACCTCCAGCCTCCCCGTCTTCCTCCCCTGAGCCCCTCAGCTTTTCCAGTAAAGAAGAAGGGTTAGGTACCGACAGTGGAGGGCTTCCTCATGGAGTCTCACCACCTCCCAGAAACCCGTGGGGGAGGTGGGGACACCTGTGAGACATGAGCAGCGTCCTCCTCCGCCATCTTGCAGTATAAACACCCCTCTCTCTGTCTTGCAGTATAAAAAACAAAACTAAGAATCCGGAGTTGGCAGCATGACTGTCCTGGAGACATTGGAACTGAGAAGCCTCTCTGCTTTTGGAGCTCAGCAGCAGCAGTTCTGGAATATTCTTTGACCTTGTTGGCTGAAAGCAAGAAATCATAGCTGCCATTTGGTCAAGTGGCTCTTGTCACTGCAGCCATGTTTCCAGCATCTGTTTTGTCTGCTCTTCCATCCCGGAATGATATGCAGTTTGGGGAGAACTTGGTGTTTTTTTGTTTCTTCTCTGTGTTTCTCATTTTTGTCTATCTGTTCTTTTTCTTTGCTCTGAAGGCAATTAGTTTATTCTGGAGGTCCCTTTACCGGTCTCCAAGCCCCAGAGCTGATGTCCCCTCAGACGACCACCTGTACACGAGAAAGAGAACAGGCCTGAGAACCAGGCAGCTGTGGATCTGAATCCCAGTCAGCATCCACAGCTTCAGGCGCTGCCCGGGTGAGCCTGGATGAGGTGCGATGATATGCCGCACACCGGCTTCGGGCATGGGGACCTTTCAAGGAAGCCGCTGTGATGCCTTTCCTTAGCTCCAGCTCTGTCTCCCATACACCACATCCTCTCTCAGTGACTCAGCTGAGAGTTTGTCCTGTGCTGTCTCAGAGCCCCTCCAACCCCCAGTCCCAGCTGTGCTGTGCCCTTAATCTGCTAAAGTGTGGCTCCTGACACAGTCCCCCCAATGTGCTCCAAGAGAGGTCCTGGCCCTTGAGGTGGTGAAACATACCACGTGAGACTGGGAAGAAGATGCAGGCAGCCAGAGTAGGCACCAGAGGTCCAGGCTTCTGGGATGCCACAGTGTCCTCATGGCTCTCCCGGGCCTTGACCCTCAGGGGAGGATGAGAGGGACAGAGAGGAGCAGCCCAGTGGGTGAAGTAGCTGGAAAACACAGAGAAGCCACACTGGGAGTTGAATATTACAGGAAGAGCTAGGGCCTATGTGTGTCCTTGTGAGTTGGAGTGACCTCTGTCCATGCAGAAGGGGTTGACAGTACTGAGGCACGTGCGTCAGTTTGTGAAAGCTCTTTCCGTTTCTTTATTTAAGACAGGATCCCACTGTGTAGCCCTGACAAGCTTTGAACTCTGGAGCTTTCAGCAATCCTCCTGCCTCTGCCTCCCAAGCTGCTTAGATGATAGGTGTGCCACAACACACAGCTTATTATTATTATTAGCTTTTTTACATTATTTATTTGTGTGTATGTATGTGTGTGTGTATGCACACGCGCACGCATGCATGCGTGTACATGTGTGTACATACGGCAACATTCATGTCATGATACACGTGGCAGTCAGAGGACATGCAGGAGTCAGTTCACTTCTGCCGTGGGTCCCAGAGAATGAACTTGGGTCATCAGACTTGGTGGCAGGTGCCTCTATCTGCTGAGTCATCCACCTTGATGGCTCTTTTTTTTTAAGATTAATTTATTTTATTTATGTGTGTGTGTGCCTGCACACATTTCTGTGCCCCATGTGTGCGCAGGTGCCTCAGAGGCCAGAGGACTTTGGCTCCCTGGAGTTGCAGGAGTTGTGAGCTGCCTGGTGTGGGTGTGGGAAGCAGACCTGGGTCTTCTGCAAGAGCAGTTGGTTCTCCCCCTGCTGAGTCCTCTCTCCAGCCCTGGCTATTTCTTCTTGACTGCCCTTCTCCGAAGGTGGATTGTTTCCCTGCTTCATGCTGTCAAACAATGCTAAGGATTGGGTGAGTCAGACTTCCACTTGCCAGGAGGGATCATTCCTCAGAGATGACCAGGTGCCGGTCCCACTGCTGGACAACAATGGCCAAGGCCAGCTTTGCCCTCCCAGGGGAGGGCAAGACAAAGGGGTCCGAGCAAAGCTGAGTCACCTCTATCCCCTCCGCTGTTGTCTGAGCCCAAGGACCAATCAATCATCTTTGGTGATCACAGGAGCAGGGTGGCCATGCGTGCCACCTTAGGTAGAGAGGTTTTTTTTTGTTGTTTTTTTGTTTTTGCTTTTGGTATTTTTGAGACAGGGTTTCTCTGTATAGTCCTAGCTGTCCTGGAACTAGTTCTATGGATCAGGCTGGCCTCGAACTCACAGAGATCCTCCTGCTTCTGCCTCCCGAGTGCCGAGATTAAAGGTATGCGCCACCACACCTGGCTTAGGTAGAGGTTTTAGTTAGAAAGGACCAGGCTTAGAAAAGGGGGATAGCACTGATTTGGGGGACCTGGGGCTGCCACTCACAGGGATTGCCTGAGGGACATGAGGGTCCCTTAATTATGAGGATTGTTTAAGAGGACTTTCCCATGTAAGATACAGATCAGTATCCGGGTTATCCCTGAGACATATGGTATTGTCCTAGATCTGGTGGGGTGTCCTTTTTGATAAGGAACAAGAGACAGACAGACACATTTCACTTATTGATAGTGAGGATGAAAAACTAAGTGAGTCTCCATGAGTGTAGTGTGTCCCTACTATTTTATCCCCCCAAGATGTCTTCTCCAGGGGTGTGTGTGTGTGTGTGTGTGTGTGTGTGTGTGTGTGTGTGCGTGTGTACATGCTTGTGCACAAGGAAGGCAGGGGGTGATGTTGAGTGTCTCCCTCTATTGCTCACCTTTTCAAGACAGGGTTTCTCTGTGTAACTTTGAGCCTTTCCTGGAACTCACTCTGTAGCCCAGGCTGGCCTCGAACTCACAGAGATCTGCCTGGCTAGGACTTAGTTCTCTAGCACACTTATACTGGTGTGTACTAGTGCCCCCAGTTTTATTGTAAATGACTGGCCCAGGTACACTGTGTCCCTCAGAGAGGTCTCTTATGTCATATCGGCTATCAGTGTCCCCAAGACTTAGAGAGACGATCTCAAGTTTTGGAGGAACTTGGCAAGAGCTGCAGCCCTGAGAAGGCTGCCCTGTAGGATGCTGAGTGTTAGGAACAAGGACCACAAAAGAGAAAGGTGAGTGTTATTTAAACATTTCCTCAGCAGAGAGAAATGGGCACACACTTCTGAGGAGGAGCGTTGGGTATTTTGACCAAGTCAGGAGGATCTGGGGCTAGGGTCACAATTTTTTTTTTTTTTTTTTTTTTTTTCTTCGAGACAGGGTTTCTCTGTGTAGCTTTGCGCCTTTCCTGGAACTCACTTGGTAGCCCAGGCTGGCCTCGAACTCACAGAGATCCTCCTGCCTCTGCCTCCTGAGTGCTGGGATTACAGGCGTGTGCCACAACCACCTGGTTTAGGATTACAAATTTATGTGGCTGCCTTAGGCTTTGACTGTAAACTTTGCAATTTTTTTTTTTTTAAGTTTTGAATTGTTCCAAATTTTAAAGCTTTTTTTGGGAACCATTTATTTATTTATTTATTTTTATTTTATTGAGTGTTTGTGTTTATGTGCCGAAGTGCTCAGGTCATCATGCTTGGTGGCAAGTGCCTTTACCTTCTCAGCCATGTTGTTGGCCAGAGCTTTTCACATCTTTCCCTTGACTGACTTAAGATCCATCCCACTGATGTCCCTTGAAGTGAGTTATTACCACCTGTTTAGGGATTTATACTACCTGGGAGTGTAATAGGATTAGATCTTAAGGCCTTATTGGAGGAAACTTCAACATTTCCCTTCCCCCAGACAGCAGTGTGGCCGTGAGTGCTAGAAACCCAGCCCAGGAGCCTGTGAATGTTGATGGTCAGCCTTCTAATTGTAGGGCTCAAATAAATAAAGGCAATGACCTCACTCTGTGGGCAGGGATGTAAGGGGGTGGGTATTGCCTCTGTTTCATGGTAGTAACTAAGTACTTACTGTATACCTGGACTTTCTGCTAGTTCCTGTAAGCCATCTAGCCTCAGGTAATGAAAATGGATAGCATAATTCTGGTCATCTGGAATGCGTTTGCCCAGTGATCTCTACACATTGGTGTCTACAGGGGTCTGCAGAGGTTGGGAACACTATCTGGATTTCCAGTTAGACACACCTACGTCGTAATGTTGGGAACGTGCAACAGGAGACCTGGTACTTGTCAGTCTTTCCCCAGTAGGCCAGCGAAGCCCCTTGACCTCTAAACCGTCTGGACTTGGTCTCTGCGTCTCTGTATGTTGTCCCAAGGTTAGTCTGACAATCTCAATAACTAGCAGTTGTGTGCCTTTTCTTGGGGAAACATCTATTTATCCCAGAGAAAGAGGATGCAGACAGCTCAGAGACCCTGAGTAAGTCCAGCTTGGCGAGCCAGTGAGTTTATTTGGGTTACTTACAGGACTAAGTGCTACCAGAGAGGGCCTCAGGGTGTCCCAGGATGTGGGATCCTTTTGTATCTCAGCCAAAGAATGGAGTAAGACACATGTTACCGGGGAGTTGGGCTCCCTCTTGCTGCTTCTTAGTCTCGTGGATAAAAGAATTTCAAAGTGGAGTCCGAAGGAAGCTTGAGAGGATGACTGGAGTAAGCTGTCAGTCCCGGCAGACTCCTGGAGCATGGTAATGCAGACGAAAGCCATGACTTTTGATGGGGCATCAGTGGAGATCTGCAGGCAGCTGTGGCTTCGGAAGGAGAGTTCAGAGAAAAGTGGGTAAGCCTCCTTTTCTAACAGGATGTGGGCAGGCGAGTCACCACTGAGAGGCCTCAGCGGCTGCAATTGGAATCTCAGGGGGCTCAGTTGTGACTTTCCCCTTCATTCCATGGAATAGTGATAAGCCCCATCTTGGGGTCTCGTGCAGTGGTCCTCACCCTTCCTAATGCTGCAACCCTTTAATACAGTTCCTTCCGTTGTGGTGACTCCAACCCATAAAATTATTTTGTAGCTACTTCATAACTGTAATTTTGCTGCTGTTATGAACTGAAAGGTAAATACCTGCTATACGATCACTGTGGGGTCCTGACCCACAGGTTGAGAACCCCCATCTAGTAGGCTCCTCTTCAGAACTCTGTTTCAGAATGGTGATGGGTGTGTTCACGCTGGGGAAACATTGTCATTGCACTAGCAGGACAGTTGCAGCCCCTGCTCTAGAACAGGGTCAAGGCCATGCCCCCATCCCCCGCCCTGGCCCTGGTCGTTGAGTGTAGTTGTTTGGAAAACCAGCCATTATCTCGACTTGCCTTGTTCCTTTGTTACTGAAGTTTTTCAGGTAGAAGACCAGACTCTTGTAGTCCCAACCAGTTAGTCTTAGTCACCCTCCCCCAAGAAGCCGATTAAAGAGGCAAGTCCTGGTGAGAGCAGAGGAAGGTTTGTGCAGTGTGGCCATGGTGGGAAGGGACAAATAAAGGGCCTAGTTATCACCAGCCAAAGAGACTCGTCTCCACGTGGCACTGACCCCTGCCTGAGGGGTTCACTCTGGAGACCTCCACCCAGGCAAAACTCGTGGCTTTGACAGAGAAATGAATGTCAGGGTGAGCCCAATGTGAAACAAAGTTAGATTTATTAAAAGCAGGAGAGAAGGGCTGGCAGAGAGGGAGAAGGAAAGGACCCAATAGGACGAGTGTGGCTTCTCCAGGGACATTTCTTCACAGAGGGGATAATAGACAAGATTGTAGTGGCTCTGAAGTTACATCTTTAAAACTATTAACCCCTCTCTTTTAACACTGCTCAAAGAGTGTAGCTTGCAACAAGACTACAATTTAAAAGAATTTCAGCTGGGCTTGGTGCATACCTAATCCCAACACTCAGGAGGCAGGCAGATCTCTGTGAGTTCAAGGCCAGCCAGACCCACATAGTGAGTTCCAGGACAGCAGGGGCAACAACGTGAAAAGAAAAGAGAATGACTTTCTGTGAACAAAGTTGTGAGATGAATGTGAGGATGCTGTTCAGGCACAGGGAAAAGAAGGACTTTTTACTGTCCTTGACAAGATGTCTTCAGGAAAATACAGGTTGTCTCTGAGAGCAATTTTGGCTTTGCTAGTGATGGCTGAAAATTTTCAACTCCATCAGCAGGACGGATAAGCCAGCCTCTTGTTATGCTCACCCTCCCATGCTTTTCCTGTCTTCCTGTCCTGCCTCCCGATGACATCAAGTCCATCTTCAGGATAAGAGGCGTGCATAGCTAAGCAGTCCCAGTCAGGGTGTGGTCCAGCCCATCATGGATTTAACAAGGTGATCCAAAGGCTGTTGTTAATCTGCCAATCATTTGTTCATTGTTGACCCCACAGCCAATTCCTCATCTGGGGGCCTGGTCTGTCTTAAGAAGTTTGCCTTTCCTGGAATAAAAGATGATTCAAGAGGAACGGTTAAAGACAGTGACATTTCTGCCTCCAAAGTCCAGACACCAAATGAAAGCAGAGATGCCAGACTTTTGTTAGTAAACTTGGGGTCATAGGCTCTACCTCAAGAAGCCAGTTTCATCCACCTATCCTCCAGAAGGCAATTAAAACAGCCAATTCATAGCAAAAATCAGGAAAAGGATAGGGACTGGAGAGCTGTCTCCGTGGTTAAGAGTGCTTGCTGCTCTTCCAGGGGACCTGAGTTTGCTTCCAACACCCACATCAGCTGACAACCAACTGTAATAACAGTTCTACTGCCCTCTTCTGGCCTCTGTGAGTACCTGCCATCGTGTGTGTGTGTGTGTGTGTGTGTGTGTGTGTGTGTGTGTGTGTGTGTGTGTGTGGTTCCTGGGTGATCATTTGGATGCTGTCTTCCATGATTTACTGATTTAATTATGCTCTTCTTTCTACCTGGTTACATTGCAAGGAAAAGTTCCATGTCTTCCCTGCAAGCCTGAATGTGGTCCAATCTAAGGTATTTGGATGGTCTCAGAAAGTAAAAGTGAGCTCAGTGTGGTGGTCCATGCCTGTAATCTCAGCTCTTGGGAGGCTAAGGCAGGAAGATCAAGGAGTTCAAGGCTAGCCTGGGCTACATGAGACCTTGTCTTAAAAACAAACAATGAACCAACAGCAAAAAGAAACAACCAAACTAGGTAGTATAAGGTGTTGTAATGACCTACTATTTCTGTCTTAAGCATATGAGTGTTTGCCTGTGTGTATGCCTCTGCACCCCTTGCATGCCTGGTGCCCACAGAAGCCAGAAGAGGACATCAGATTCACTGGAACTGGAGTTACAGACCATTGTGAGCCATTATGTGGGTGCTGGGAACTGAACCCTGGTTCCTCTAAGAGCAGCCAGTGCTCTTAACCTCTGAGCCATCTCTTCAGCCCCAGTATGAAGTGTTTTAGAAGCAGAACCAGTAAGTGGAGATCCTTGGCTTATAGAGATTGGACTCTGGATGGGGAAAGGGAATCTCACACTGGTGGGACTCAGCTGGATTGCTCAAGGACCGTAAGGGAGTGCACAGTGAAACCACCAGACCAGACCTCTCTGTGGGTAGAAAGACAGGCTTACTGGGGATCAAACTGCCAAGGCTGTCTTGGGGTGGTGGGAGTGGCAGGGAAGAGCAAAATGGTGGGAAAAGCAAGCGGATTGTATACGGCAGTCAGCTATGGAGGGGCTTTGAGCTGATCTGGGCATGACTGGCCCGGAACTAGATGCTCTTGCCTGAGGTAGCTGACCTTTGGAGTAGATTAAGGGGAATTCCCAGCAGATAATAGATTAAGGGAGGTTCCTGGTAAACAGAAACCTGCTTTTTGGCTTTGGCTTATGTTTACCCAGCCAATGACCATTTAGGGCATTATCACCAGCACTGCTACTTTGGGGTATCACTTTGGACCTGATGGCAATCAAGAATTCTTTTCCTCAAAGGCTGTTCAAAGGTTATGAAAGAAGTCAGGTTTGTTGAGGTCATGGAAGAAATGGGAGCTGGCGTGGAAAGGAAGATGGGGAAGGAGAACGGAAAAAATAGAAATCCACAGCAGAAGATTTTCACATGCCACCTCAGTCACCTGCCAGTGATTTTTTTAGCCCAGGATGACCAGTCCTAGGGAGGTCTGCCTCCTGCTGCCCCCCCCCCACTTGAATGCAGTAGACTATAGATAGCATCCTTACTCTTAGCATATGTGATACCAAGATTCAAATGGGTCCAAAGTCCTGTGCCCCAAGTCAAGCGCGATGGGTCAGCATCTTGTGTCCTAACTTGAATGGGAATTAAGAGAGAAAAGAATTCTAGGAAAAAGTGGGGTACATTCTTCCTGATCAGCCAGATCTCAAAACTACCAGGCTCCAGGGCCATAAGCAGTGGCATCAGCCACTAGCCTGCTGACCCAGCATTCTGGGAATACCCCAGCCACCAAGAAGGACAAGAAAGGGGGTGTGGCATATGCACTTTGGCATTTGTAAGCCAGGAAAGGGAGGGTGGGGTGGGAGGATGAAGAAAGGTGGCGGCTTGTTGAGATGGGGCGCCTGCCTTGGCCTCTCTTCCAGCGTCCATATAGTCTAACCCATAAAGGGAGGAACATTAACGCCTCCTCTCTACAGGAGACATTACAGCCCTACTCCAGGGAAGGGCAAATCAGGGAGGTGGCCTAGCAGTTGGAGGAGATGGTGGCTGGAGGCCCCAGGTCCAGTGCATGGCACCTGCCCTGGCATCATCTCCCACACCCACCAGAGTCACCAGATAGTACAGAATGCCAGAGAACTTGTCCCAGAGATCACAGAAATACAAACAGAGGCTACAGTGTGAACTGCCAAGCAAAGGCTTAATTAGAAATGAGGCCGAGGAAGAAGGAACAGCATGGGGCTGGGAAAACTCAGGCTGCTGGTGACAGCAGGCGTGTGGCCTGAGGGGGCAGAGATTTTTGACCTCTCTTCCTCATGGTGGGACTTTCCCATGTAAGACAGGTCAGTGGCCCTGTGGCCATCATCCTGTACCTGGTCGGGTTTTCCCTGTAATAAGACATGGGGAAATGAGGGGCAGATGTGTCCCATACACTGTTTACTAAAGAGGAGAGAAACTCAGTGGTTATGGGGTTTGGTGGATGAAGGGTGTGAGAACTTCACCTCTTGTTTCTGCAAGAGGTTGCCATTATATCATTACTTAGAAGTTATTTAGCATCTATACGGCTACCCAAAAGCTGAATGACTTCAAGACCAACCTAGATTACAGTTATTTTCTATAAAATAAGCTAAAATGTATTTTTTTTTTCTGTTTTTAGACACTTATGATTTATTTGGTATTTCGAAACAGGGTTTCTCTGTGTAGCCCTGGATGTCCTGGAGATCACTCTGTAGGCCAGGCTGGCCTTGAACTCACAGAGATCTGCCTCCTGAGTGCTGGGATTTCCAATGTGACCTTGAACTCACAGTGTGCCATGCTTGTGCAGTGCCTGCCACGGCCAGAAGACAGCATCAGATCTCCTAGAACTAGAGCTAGAGGCAGTGGGAACCTGGGGCCTCTGCAAGAGCAGCAAGTGCTCTTAACTGATGAGTCCTTTCTCCAGCCCCTGCTTACTGTTTTTAAGTTACATTTTAATAATAATATAAAATAACTGTTGTTGCTGCTGTGCCCCTAGAAGCCCGGACAGCACTTGGGAGGTAGAGGCAGGAGGAACAGAAGTTCAAGGTTATCCTCAATTATATAGTGAGTTTAATGCTAGCCTGGGCTACATGAATCACACATGGCTACCTTTTACAGGTGGCTGTCTGGGGTCAGTGTGCTCATAGGGTGACTACTCCTTGATTATCACTAACTAGAGAGAACAAACTCACTTCGATGTCTCCCTAAAGCCTGCTGTTCTGAGGGAAAATGTCTGAAAGGAGGGCCGTCGAGGTGGCTCAGCCCACCGAGGCACTTGCTGCTCAGCCTGATGACCCAATTCCAGTCTCCAGATGCCACAGGGTGGAAGGGAAGAACTGACTTTCAAAGGTGTCCTCTGACCTCCATGTGTGTACCGGGGCACGCTCCCCATCACACACAAGACCCCAACAAAAGTTATAAAAAAGAAATGTGAGGGGAAGAGGTAGTGTCCTCGAGTCACACATGAGGGTTATGTGTCAGGGCACAGGAGGGAGGCTACCAGGAATTCTGTTTGCATAGAGTCCTGAGGTTTTCTGGGAGGCGTGGAGACAAGTTGAAGCCGGGTGGTCAGCCCTTGACTGAGACACTGAAGAAGAAACAGGGCTAAAGCTGCCTCCTGGAAACGTGAGCCTTGTCTCCCAGGGTTCCTATGGTCCATTTCTGGATTTAATAAAAACAAAAATGAATTCAAATGTGGTGCTCAACACAGCGAGGTGTTATGAATGCTCACAGTCCTGCCGGTCAGGTGGCTGGGAAGGCTCTGCCATTCCATCTGCCTTGCTAAGATGGTGGCTGGTCTGGGTGGGTAACAGCAAACAGAACTATGGCTTGTGATGTTTACCTAGTGCTTAGAGAAATAAAGTGTTCTACACAGTGCTTTGCTCCAAGGAATACATGGTTTTGCTTTCCACCCATAGGCTTTGATGTGTGATGTAAAGTGGAAGAGAAGAAAGCCCACCCTCCTCCCTTTGAAATTCTAGAGAGAGGCGTTTGTGACACTCTCCTTTACACAACGATGCTAACCCTGCCTGACTGGCGAAGAGTCCAACATTGGGCTTTCACCTAGAAAGCCCAGTTTGAACCTGAACCTGGTTTTCTCTTCTCCTCATCTGTTTCCTTTTCGTGTGTGTGTGTGTGTGTGTGTGTGTGTGTGTGTGTGTGTGTGTGTGTGTGGTGTGGTGTCTGTAGTGTGTGTGTGTGGGGGGTGTGTGTGTTGTGTGGGGGTGGTGTATGTAGTGTGTGTGTGTGTGTGTGTGTGTGTGTGTGTGTGTGTGCACTCATGCAAAGGAGGCCAGCGGGCACTGGCGTCAGGTGTCCCCCTCTACCACTCTCTGCCTTATTCATTTGAGACAAGTTCCTCCCTGAACCTGCAGCTCACAACATGCTTTCAGCTAGGCTGGCAGCCAGGACGGCCCAGCTTTCCTCCTGTCCTGGAGATAAGGCGTGCACAGGACCACAGGGGCTTGTTAAGTAAGTGGATGCTGGGACCTGAGCTGTGGTCCTCAAGTGCACAGCTTGTTTGCACACCTCTTACCTGCTCAGCTATGTCTCCATCCCACCCCACCCCTTTTTGATTCAAGGTCTTGCTGTGTACCTTGGTCCTCCTGTAACTCACTACATAGACCAGGCTGTCTGTCCTTAAACTTCCAAGATCATCCTTCCTCTGCCTCCCAGCTGTTGGGATTACAGAAATGTACCCCCATATCCAGCTTGAATCTGACTTTCAAAGGAGAAGACAGCCAGGCGGTGGTGGCGCACGCCTTTAATCCCAGCACTCGGGAGGCAGAGCCAGGTGGATCTCTGTGAGTTTGAGGCCAGCCTGGTCTACAAAGCGAGTTCCAGGAAAGGCACAAAGCTACACAGAGAAACCCTGTCTTGAAAAACCAAAAAAAAAAAAAAAAAAGATTAACTTAAAAAATTGTATTTATGTGTATGCCTGCATGTGTGTATGGGTACCCCATGCATGTAGAATCCCACAGAGGCCAAAGAGGGCATCATATCCCCTGGAACTGGAGTTATAGGTAGTTATGATCCACCATGAGGATGCTGAGAAACTTGGTTGTTTGGAGGAGCAGCCAATGCTCTTACCAGCAAGCTACCTTTCCAGACCTTAATGTTCATTTTTACTCATGTGTATGTGTGTGTGCATTTCTGTATTGCACCAAGTATGTGCGGATGTCCACAGAAGCTGGGAGAGGGCACCCTTGAAGCTGGTGTTACAGATGGTGTGAACTCGGGTCCTCTGGAAGGGCGCTAAGTGCTCTTAACTCCTGCTCCACCTCTTGGGTCCTCCTGTGCCCTCCGGAGGGTTACCCTTGGGGCAGAGTTCTTCTACCTCTCTCCACTGGTCAGAACAAGTCACAGCACAGGCGCAGCTGCAAGGCAAGAGAAAACAGACTCTACCTCTTGGTGAGAGAAGTGAAAGGCACATACAATGAGATGGGGTGGGGATGGTGGACACATGGGCCATCTAGCACACACAGCGAGCGGGGGAGCCATGTTGGGAAGAGAAAAACAGGATGCTTTAGTCATTCTTTAGGCACTAGTTGAGGGAACTATTTTGGAAGCAACACAGAAGTACAACATTAAAAGCACTCCTTCTCAACTGTAAGAGAATCCACTCTCACAACCTTAGGGCCGGGGACTAAAGGAAAATAAAAAAGACTTAAAAAGTAGAGGGTGTCAGGCTGATCTAGAACCCATGATCCTCTTGCCTTAGGCTTCTGAGAGCTGGAATAGCAGTGTACACCACCACGTCTGAGAGAGCTGGGATTGCAGTGTACACACCACATCTGGGAGAGCTGGGATTGCAGTGTACACACCACATCTGGGAGAGCTGGGATTGCAGTGTACACACCACATCTGGGAGAGCTGGGATAGTGGTGTACATCACATCTGGGAGAGCTGGGATTGCAGTGTACACACCACATCTGGGAGAGCTGGGATAGTTGTGAACACCACCACACCTCTCATCCATGGCAGGCACAAAGACACAGCTCCATACTGTCACTCACAGTACCTCCCAAGTTCTTTTCAGAGCACTCATTCAAGCAAACCTAGAATTCTTAGCAGAAAAGAATTTCAGGATAAGCCAGTATGAAGCAGAGTTAGGGATTTAGGGGTTAATAAGGAACACCCCCTCTTACACCACCCCCTTACGAGGTTTCACTGTGTAGCCCTGACTGTCCTGGAATTTTCTCTGTAGACCAGGCTGGCCTCAAACTCAGAGATCTGCCTGCCTCTGCCTTCCAAGTGCTGGCACTTAAGGCATATACCACTGTATCAGCTCAAGACTTTTTGTTTGTTTGTTTTTTTGAGACAAGGTTTCTCTGTGTAGTTTTGGAGCCTGTCCTGGATCTCGTTCTGTAGACCAGGCTGGCCTCGAACTCACAGAGATCCACCTGGCTGTGCCTCCTGAGTGCTGGGATTAGGGGTGTGCGCCACCACCGCCTGGCAAGACATCTTTAATATAGATTTTAGATTAAAGGTAAACAGGCACCAGGGGAGAAAACAGGGCTAGCTGCTTACTGTTCCCCATGCCCTGCTCAGCCTGCTTTTTTTTACACCCCAGGACCACTTTGCAGGGGTGACACAGTGGGCTGGACCCTCCCACATCAATCACGAACCAAGAAAATACCCCACAGACTTGTCTACAGGCTGGTCTGATGGAGGCATCTTCTCAAAATCCCCTCTTCCCAGACGCCCCTGACCTGTTTCAAGTTGATAAAAGCAACACAGAGAGTCTCTCTGTTGTTTTTACAGTGTCACAGTCAGGGAGGGACCTTACAGTGTCACAGTCAGGACCTTACAGTGTCACAGACAGGGAGGGACCTTACAGTGTCACAGACAGACACCTTACAGTGTCACAGACAGGGAGGGACCTTACAGTGTCACAGTCAGGGAGGGACCTTACAGTGTCACAGTCAGGGAGGGACCTTACAGTGTCACAGTCAGGGAGGGACCTTACAGTGTCACAGACAGGGAGGGACCTTACAGTGTCACAGACACCTTACAGTGTCACAGACAGGGAGGGACCTTACAGTGTCACAGACACCTTATAGTGTCACAGACAGGGAGGGACCTTACAGTGTCACAGACACCTTACAGTGTCACAGACAGGGAGGGACCTTACAGTGTCACAGACAGGGACCTTACAGTGTCACAGACAGGACCTTACAGTGTCACAGACAGGACCTTACAGTGTCACAGACACCTTACAGTGTCAAAGTCAGGGAGGGACCTTACAGTGTCACAGACAGGACCTTACAGTGTCACAGACAGACACCTTACAGTGTCACAGACAGGACCTTACAGTGTCACAGACAGACACCTTACAGTGTCACAGACAGGACCTTACAGTGTCACAGACAGACACCTTACAGTGTCACAGACAGGACCTTACAGTGTCACAGACAGGGACCTTACAGTGTCACAGACAGGACCTTACAGTGTCACAGACAGGGACCTTACAGTGTCACAGACAGGGACCTTACAGTGTCACAGACATACCTTACAGTGTCACAGACAGATACCTTACAGTGTCACAGACAGGACCTTACAGTGTCACAGACAGGACCTTACAGTGTCATAGATAGACAGGGAGGGCCTTACAGTGTCACAGACAGACACCTTACAGTGGTCATAGACAGGACCTTACAGTGGTCACAGACAGGGACATGGTGGGTTTTCAGGCTGTTATCTTGAGTTGCTAAGAAACCCAAATGAACTCACAGGTGGTTCCTGGGAGCACGTGACAGGATTCCAGTTGGTAAGGTGGGCTGCACCAACCTCTATGGGCTTCCCTGTAAACAAAGGAGAAGTTAATCATTCTTGTCTGTGCAATTTCAGATAATGTCCAGGAAGGATTGGGGCCCCACACAGGTCATACACAATCAGGGCTTATGCCTGGTTCACTGCTACTTAACATAAACTATTTAGATAGAGGAGGAGGAGGAGGAGGAGGAGGAGGAGGAGGAGGAGGAGGAGGAGGAGGAGGAGGAGGAGGAGATCTTGGGTCGGCAGAATGCACAGCAATGGCTGGATCTGTTCTTGCTTCTCAGCCAGCAAGAGGCTGTGACCTGAATTCCTGGGGTGGGGGGGGGGGTGAGGGGATGTCACACCTACATCAAGGATTCTACAGGGCTCATTGACTGACTAGAATTGGGATTGTGGAGAGTTGCAGTGTTGCAGATTCAGAGCCAAATTGTGTTGGGCTATCTCTAGTTCCCATAACAGCCATTCTTTATCTTGGGTGGCACAGGCTTGCTTTCCCAGCACTTGAGAGGCAGAGGCTGGAGGATCAGAAGGTCAAGGACATGCTCAACTTTAAGTGATCTGAGGCCAGCTTGAGCTATTGAGAGCCTGTCTCAAAAACCAAAAGCAGAAGTAGTAACAACAAAAATAGCCATTTATTGTCCACCTCTATGTCTGAACCAGCAGTCATTTTCGATATTAACTGAGTTCAACCACTTGGATTACTATTTTGCTCTGGACTTATTTTTTAAAAATGTTTTAGATTTATTTTATTTTATTTAAAGGCAGAGGCAAGAGAATCCCTATGAGTTGGAGGCCAACTTGGTCTACATATTGAGTTCTAAGCCAGTCAGGTCAACATAGTGAGACCCTGTCTCAAAAAATAAAAAGTTAAACCAGATGGTGGTGGCAGTGGCAGCGGCGGTGCACGCCTTTAATCCCAGCAGTACTCAGGAGGCAGAAGCAAGTGGATCTCTATAACTTCGAATCTATCCTGGTCTACAGAATGAGTTCCAGGACAGCTGAGGCTGCAGGGAGAAACCCTGTCTTGAAAAACAAAGAAACAAACAGAAAGTTAAGATGTAACAAATGAGAAGTTCTGGGAAGCCCTATGGCTTACTCAGACTTCTGTCTACCTTGCAGTAACCTTGATTCTTGACCCTTGCTTTAAAGCTTTAGGTGGGCTCTTTTTCTCCAAACCCTACAAAAGCCATCAGTCTCCAGGGGAAACAGCACTCATGATGCTGTATTTTTTTCATAGTCAGAATTGAGCACATTTTTGTTAGAGCCAAAAGAGACCTCTCTGGAGGTGCAGCTACTGGGCTAGCAATTCCAGAGAAGAATGAATCTGTTAAAAACAAGAAACAAGCTACATAGGGATTTCCAGGCTGGCCAAGGCTATCTCAAAATAAATGAAATGAAATAATACATGCTAAACTTAAAAGGATGAATGTTCAAAAATAGAAGAACCTGAGATTGATTTGTCTGTGTCCACAAAACCTGTGAAGTCCTGGGGCTAGAGAGATGGCTCAGTGGTTAAGAGAGTTTACTGCTCTTGTAGAGGACCTGGGTTCAGTTCCCAGCACCCACATGGTTCACAGCTTTCTGTAATTCCAATCTCAGGGCATATGATGCTCTCTTATGGCGTCTGTGGGAACTGCATGCAGGTGGTAGGCATACATGCTGACAAAACACTCATATACACAAAATGGAAATAAATAAAATTTCAAAAACTTATGAAAATTCTCATAAATCTGGTTTCTTCTTTCTACCCCTGTTACAGTAAGACCTGGTACAAAAGAGAACGATGATTTTATTAGAAAGAAATTTAGCACGCCTTTAATCCCAGCGTTCGGGAGGCAGAGCCAGGTGGATCTCTGTGAGTTCGAGGCCAGCCTGGGCTACCAAGTGAGTTCCAGGAAAAAGGCACAAAGCTACACAGAGAAACCCTATCTCGAAAAACAAACAAAAATTTAAAATTAGATACTAGATGGTCATTTGGTTTCTTTTATAAAGTGATAATCCATTCACTTCTCCAAACTGGAATCTTTTGTAAAACTAAGAAAACAGGACAAATCAAGTTATTTATTATGATTATCATCACCAGTATTATTGAGAGGGAGTCTCATGTATTCCAGACTTATCACAAACTTTCTCTATAGCCAAGGATGATCTTCCTGCTGCCTTAGCTACATGAGATCCTAGGAATGAGCCTTCCTAGCACGTGGGGACATAAAACATTTGGCTTGTGCATGATCACAACATGATGCTTAGCTAACAGGAGGAACTATGAACTGATGTTTCCAGAAAAGAAAAGCTACACCATGTTAAAGATTCTCCACTCAGGCTGATTGAGTGATTAGAATTTATGGAGACTGGGTGTTAAAGAGCCAGGATAATTATTTGATTCCTCTTAATGGCTCTTAATAGCTATTCATTGCCTGATCAGATGTCCTCACCACTATCAGGTAAGACTTCTGGAATGTGTTTTTTTTTTTTTTCTTTTCTTAAATATGGAACGCTTCACGAATTTGTGTCGTCCTTTTGCAGGGGCCATGCTAATCTTCTCTGTATTGTTCCAATTTTAGTATATGTGCTGCCGAAGCAAGCATGGAATGTGTTCTTAGTATTAACTTCCACCAATCAGATGTCATCAGATAGGATCATGAGTTGACATCTCTGGTGTCACCTGCCTGCTTGATTTTTTGTTCTGTGTATTTGGAAAATGCCTTGATCCATGACTTTCTTTTGTTCTATAACTATAAAAATTTCCTAACACCACATCTATGTTGAAACATGGTATTTGACCTACCTGTGTTCCTGGGCCATGGCCACTTATATTTGGCTTACGGATAATCTATCTTTTATTCCCCTTGAGATGAGAACCATGTTTTGTGTCCACTGGGGCTACACCAGTCAGATGAGGGGTATGATGTGCTCCTGGTGGTGAACCTGGGGATGTTGGTGGCGCTTTTTTTAAGGGGAGCAGCAGCTCGTCATTAGCATCTGTGACTGTGGCCACCAGGTGGCAGCATGGAGGTGGCTTTGATAATGGACTCCTGAATTTTCCTGGGACAAGCAGAATGACAGGAACTGGATGCCAGTGCCAACTGACTGCCTGAGTCCTCCCATCACTGAGTCCCACAGGAGAAGCACAGTATGTTCAGTTGGTAGGCTATTGGGGGGAATCACCCTCTTGAGCAAATATTTTAGAGCACGGAAATTCTTTAAAAATACAACTTGCCGGGTGGTGGTGGTGCACACCTGTAATCCCAGCACTTGGGGGGCAGAGACAAGCGGATCTCTATTAGTTTGAGGCCAGCCTGGGCTACAGAGTGAGTTCCAGGAAAGGCGCAAAGCTACACAGAGAAACCCTGTCTCAAAAAAAAAAAAAAAAAAAAAAAAAAAAAAAAAAAAAAAAAAAAGTGCCTACTGTTCTTTCAGAGGACCCAGGACTAGGATCCACATATGGCAGCTTACAACGGTTAGATCCAAAGGAGACTCCAACTCTCCAAACTCCAAGGCAGTTAGATATCCAGAAATAAGCTCAAGCTGGACTATAGGAGGATTGCTGGCATTAGATAAAAGCCAGATTCCTCAGGAACTTGTGAAGCTAGTTCCCCTCTATCAACTTCGTTAAGCTGTAGCTGTTTGGATAAACTGAGTTGTAAAAGGAACTGATATTCTGTAAAGGCACATTATGGAAGGATCAGAAATATAAGGCTCTTAGACTCTTCATGGACTATATTTATGGTTTAAAATTTTATTCTGATGCTGAAGGATCTTCTATTCAAAATTTTAAGGCTCAGACTTAACAGGGATAAAATTGTAAAATAATAATCTTATAAAAGCTACTAACTCATTGTAAACTGTTAAAGATAATTAGGATCAAATGATTTGATATGCTCAGAACTCTGCTTGTAGTCATGCTAAGTACAAATTTAATTCATTTACCCGGACAATGTCTATTTAGCCTTCTTTATATGCTATCACAGGTAAGCCTGAAGCAAGTAAAGTTTGTTTAAAATCGGGTATGCTTAATAGATTGGATGATGGCCCTCAAGTCCCTCAGAGAGAGCTGCTGAATATGGCATTTAAGGTGTTTCATGAAGAGGCTTCCCCGACAGGCAGAATACCAGCTTCTGGTGGTAGCAGCTGAGGCTATCCCAAAGAAGACAGGCAGTAAGGGACTCTGCTTGGATTGTTAATGTTGACCACTGGGCAAAGAGCTGCCTCATGCCTTGCCTACCACCAGGCCCCTGACCAAACTGTGGACACTGTGACCTACCTCACCAAGGTAGGTCAGTTTCCCAAAGTTTCTCCTCCAGGAAAACTCAGACCTTCTGGGTCTGGCGGCCAAAGGCTGATGCTGCCCTGTGTGGTGGCTGAAGACCAATGACCCCTGTCCCCAGTGGAGATCACCACAGCAGAGCCCAGGATGGCTGTCCAGGTAGTGGGTAAATCCCTGTCATTTTAACTGATACACAGGCCATGTGGATTATACTTTCCCCTCAAGTTTATCCTTCTCAGATCTCTGATGCTGTTGATGGCTAGCCCTGGCTTTATCGGTCTAGCAGCAGCAAGCAGACCTTGGCCAGCTCCTCCTCCAAGGCTGCAACTGCCTGATCAATCCATTCCATATGTACAAAAATCAGGCCTTGCTTTTCTGGAGCTGCTAGGTCTCCTGCTGAGAAAGGTGGACTCACGGATAGGGTTATCTTGCTAACAGGCTTCACACTGAAAGAGAAACTCACAAAACAGGTTTCAATGTAAAAAATAAACTCAAGCTACCATGCTACTATTAACAATTAAAAATTTGTGGTGGTGCTACATGCTTTTAATCCCAGCACTTGGGAGGCAGAGGCAAGTGGATCTCTGTGAGTTTGAGGCCACCCTGGGCTACAGAGTGAGTTCTAGGACAACAAGAGCTACACAAAGAAACCCTGCTTCAAGAAAGAAAAGAAAAGAAAAGAAAAGAATGAAAGAGAGAAAGAAAGAAAGAAAGCAAATAACAAAAACATTAAAAGTTTACTTTTGACTATTCCTTTATTTAAAAGGATTTGTGTTTTAATGACTGTTCTCAGTAATCAACCACCTATGTCTCATGGTAAATAATTGGATGGAAAAAAAGGGTTTAAAGTTTATGTAAATTGGGAGGCTGTGAGGAAGTAATTTAAGGTGTGTAAATGCAAGTTGTAAAGGTCTGAGGAAGTGATTTAAGGTATGTGAAAGATGAACTTAAAGAGAATCCATGATATCAAGACTTCAAAAGTTCAGAGTTTTAACATTAATCAACACAGTTCTAATAAGCTATCCATCTAGCACTGGCAAAACACTGGCTACTGTAACAGTAACAGGCTCAAAAATTTAAATTTCCTCTTCTAAATATAGACTTAAAAGAGTTTCTAATTGTGCTGAAAACATAACAAACACACACACACACACACACACACACACACACACACACACACACACACACTATAGACTGCCTTATAAAGGGTGGGCAAGAGAAGAATAGTTAAAGGCAAAAACCACAAGAACACAAGAAGACCTTGAGTATCTACCCAAGCAAACCAGGAGCTGTTCTGCTCTACCAAGATGGTAGTCAAGGCAACCCTAAAATAGTCTTTGAATGTCTGTACAAGCAGGTTACAGAAGCCCCTTCCCCTCTGCTCCCCCCAAAATCAGTTAGTCACATCATAACAAAACAGATGGTCATGACTATCCATTTCTGAATAAGAATTACTGAGTCAGATGGATTTTTGCTGGGAACTTATCTTCCAGAGACTGGGGTCAGAGACAAACAACTATTCGGTACCAGCACAGATCCTTAGCATAAAATGGAGTTTCTTTAAACATCACACACCCAAGATAAAGATTTTCCCCTAAATTCCTAAGCTTTTGTAGTAATGGGTTCATGAAACCCCCAGAGACCACCAAGGAGCTGGTTTCCAATGCAAGCATGTAAGGGTCCTTTTATTGTCAGGTTTGAACCTGGGCCCCCACCAGGCAGATGGGGGGAAATGCCTTGGCTGCGGGCTCAGGGGTAGAGAGTCTTTATAGGGAAAAACTTCAAGCTTTGGTAACTTGGGATTGGGTAGAAGGGGTATGGGGCAAGGTGATTTTTTTTGAAACTATTGATCTAGACTTTCAGCACAAAACCACATTTGAAACTATTGGGTTGGACTTTTTGGTGGGGAACCACAACTTGCTGAGTAGGATTATCTGGGCTGCTCAGCAGGTTTATCTAGATATCTTCAAGGGCCATAAACCACAGACAGAATGTCTGCAAGAGGACACTGCCCTGTGTCTGTTCAGTTGTCATGGCACATTCCTGAGGTCCTTCCTAGAACTGAGTACAGCAAGTGGTCTAAGATGGTGGCCCTCCCCTAAGATGGAGTCTGTATTACCTTTACACTTTACCTTCTGTCCCTAGTCTATATTTGTCCCAGCAGATTTCTACTCAGTTGACAGACACCATCCAAGAATTATGTAGGATCCAAGTTGCTCCAAAACAGCCTGCAACATGCCAGCCCCTGGTGGTCTTGCAGAACCAGCCACCCCTGGACTTGCTGAAAATCTGATGTAAACCAGTCTGGTCAGGTGGGAGAAAGGATTAAAGACTTACATGGGATGGCAACGACTCTACCGTCTCCAGGGGTCAATTCTTTTTTTTCCCAGGGGTCAATTCTTTTGCAGAACTCTCATTTTGGTCTTCCTTGGGTCCCTGGCTCTTACCTCTCCTTGGCCCACTGATCTCAATACTGCTTGTAATAATGATCACTCTCTGTCTATTCAGGTGCTTTCAGGAAAGGACAAAATTACTCAATGGTTGGTAAGCCAGATGATGCTGATGCAATTTCCTTGGGTCTCCTACCTTCGCCCATCTGCTGAGCCCCTGTTTTGGACCAACATTCCAGACTGCTCCAAAGCAGCCTGCATTTTGCTACCCCCAGGTGGTCCTACAGACCCTGGGCAATGAACCAGATGTACCCCACCATTGCCTGACTTCCTTGCCCAAACCCAGTTTTTTGACCGAATCCCAGCCTTCCTGGGTCCTGACAATGACATCCTAATTCCAGCTGAGAAGTAGTTACGGAAGAGATTATTACATTGTCCCTTATATCAACAAAAGGCTGGAATGTCAGGTCCAAAGGAGACTCCAATCCCCTAAACTCCAAAAGGCAGTCCAGATATCCAGAACTGGTTCAACCTGTGCTGTAGGAGGATTTCTGGTGTTCTTCAGGAGCTTGTGGAGCTGGTTCCCTTCTCACTGGAAGAAGGGACAATGGCTACCTGTGGTGACTATTAATATACCAAAGAGCATGCCAGATTCCTGGCTCCCTGGCTCCCTGAGTACCACAAGTACCTATTACTCATTTCTCAGTCCATGCTAACATCTTAGCCCTTCTCACCTCCTCCCCTAAGCTAAACTCCCTCCAACTCATGGGCTTCCCTCTCCCCGGCTACTCATTCTCCTTGTAACCCTGGTTTTTTTTGTTTTTTTTTTTTGTTTTTTTTTTTGTTTTTTGTTTTTTTTTTGCTTTTGTTTTTTTTGAGACAGGGTTTCTCTGTGTAGCCTTGGATGTCCTAGAACTCGCTCTGTAGCTCACTCTGTAGACCAGGCTGCCCTCAAATTCACAGAGATCTATTTTTATATGAACTAGTGTTTTGCCTGCATGTGTGTTTGTATGAGGATGTCAGGTCTTGGAGTTACAGACAGTTGTTAGCTGCCATGAGGGTGCTAGGAATTGAACCTGGATCCTTTGAAAGAGCTGTCAGTGCTCTTAATGGCTGAGCCATCTCTCCATCCCCGTGCCTCTGCCTTTTGAGTGCTGACTTTAAAGGTGTGTATCACAATGCCTGGTTTTATTTTTTTTTTCATTGTCCAATTACTGTCTTTTTCTGTGGTACTGAGGGTTAAGGCCCCACATATGCTAGGCAAGTGCTTCCTCCAGGCTGCATCTCCTGTGCTATCATCCCCAGCCTCTCCCACAGTCCATGGAGAGGGACCATTTGGTTTCTTCCCCATCTCTGGGGACTAAATAAAGATGCATGAGCCTTTGCTAAGAACATAGTTTTTAAAATGCTATTTAAAAAAGATTATGTATTTATTTGTCTTATGTGGGGCTGGTAAGATGGTTCAGCCATTCAAGGTTAGGCTCATAACCAAAATATTTGTCTTATGTGTATGGGTGTTTTGTCTGCATGTAAGTCTGTGCACCACATGCATGCAGTGCCTATGGAGGCCAGAAGAGGGTGCTGGATTCTCTGGGATTAAAGTTACAGATGGTCGTGAGCCACCTTGTAGGTGCTGGGAATCAAACCTGGGTCCTCTGGCAGAGTCACCAGTGTTCTTATCTGAGGACCCGTATCTCTAGCCTCTTAAACACTACTTTTGTAGATTCTGCAAAGAAAACAAAAGTTAGCAGATGGAGGAGGAAATGGGAGAGGGAAAAAAGAGAGGAAAAAGAAAATTTGAGAATGAAGTTTACAGGTTGCTTGTGTTCATCACTTATTCCTTTCAGAGGCTCAGCTCTTTACCCTTCACTTCTCTGAGAAGTAGGTGCTGTCAGCAACACTGATCTCCAGATCAAAGAATTAAGGCTCAGAGAGGTGAAGCAATTTATTTAGGACCACACAGCTACTGACTAGTTGTACTGGGATTGAATGGAAAGTCAATATCCAGGGACTGGAGAGATAATCAGCGGTTGAAAGCCTTCTTGTTCTTGCAGAGGACCCAGGGTCAGTTCCCAGAAACCACACGGCAGCTCACAACCATCTGTAACTCCACTTGTGCCCTCTTCTGACCTCCATGGGCACCAGGCACACATGCAGTACACATACAAAGCTGTAGGTAAGCACTGATACAGATGCTAGATTAAAAATCAAGTCGGGACCCAAAGAATCTGTGCCACCCCACCCCTTCCCCATCCCACACACCACACACAAACACATACACTTCATACACACAAACATACACACTACATACACACACACAAACACACACTACACATGCATACCACACACATATACACATCACACACACAGACACACAGACCACACACACACCACAGACACACAGACTACATACACACACATACACACCACACACAAACAGACATACCACACACACAGATAGACCACACACTCACCACACACACATACACACCACATATACACATCACACACACACCACATGTACACCACATACACACAGGCACACCACACACCACACATACACACACACACCACACACAAACAAATATACCACACACACAGATAGACCATACACTCACCACACACACATATACACTACACACACCACACACATACAGACTTACCATATACACAGATACACCACACACCACACACACATACACACACCACACACACACATCACACACACACCACATGTACACCACACACACACATCACACACACACCACATGTACACCACATACACACAGGCACACCACACAACACAACACACACACACATAACACACACACACACACACACACACACACACTTTTTATAGAGGATAGGCAGAACAATTCAAAGTTCTGAACTGCCAGCCCATAATGAACAGTGTGGTTATGGAGACAGCCTTAGGGAGGCGCTCTGAAAGTCTACCATCTTTTGTTCGGAGCAAGTGTCAGGTGATCTCAGAAGTTTTCATCCAAGGAAATAGTAAAGTAAACTGTTGGCAAATTCTGGTGTAGCACGAAAAGATTTTTACCCCTTTGTAGTAATTTCCTGGTGCCTCATCCTGGGGCACTCGCTCAAGGCCTCTGGGCATGTCCCACACCCCTGATGAACTTGATGGAGCTGGCTCTAGCTGATTCTTCCAGCCCAGCGCCAATGCAGAAATAGTCACTGCCCTCCTCGGCTCTGCCTGCACACACCTCCTTGGCTGGGTGAACAATCTCTGCACCCAGGGGAGAAGTCAGCTGCCTGCTTCTCAGTTAATCCCAATCCCTTTAGCCCCTATTGCTTTATATCTATGTGTGCCATTGACGCTTACTGCCTCTGACATTTCTGGAGGCCACTGGAAACCAAGCTACACCTGCTTCCAGTATCTGCCAAAACTTAGGTATTTTCAGCATTAACAGAAGACAGATAAACCCACACCTTTCATGGGGTGGTCAGTCAGCCTGCAGGGTCCTTACCCACAGGCACCCCTGGCTACTCCTTTAGGGAAGTGGCTTGGCAGGTTTCCACTTCTAAGATCTTGGTACCTTTCTGTTTTCTGTGTTTTTTACCCCGAGGTGAACTGTTGGTGAGGCAGAAGGGCTTCCAAAGCCTCACCAACACTGAATTTGGGTTTCCATGCACTTTCCCCGGGGCCTCTGGCTTGATGTAAACCGTCCTCTGATATTTGCCTCTGAGTGACATAGGTCCGTTTACTTGGCTTTTCCCTTTTCTCTTTTTTCCTTGTTTTAGCAACTTCAGATCTGGTCCACACACTGGCCTAAGTCACTTACGTTTGACGAAGCCTCTCTTGCTTTACAGACATCACTTCCTACCATAGGACTCAGCAAAGCCATTAAAACTCCATCCCAGCCCCGAGGCCTCTGATAAGTTGACCTTTTCCTCCACTCTTGGATGAACAGAGTTTCACATCTAGCCTGGTAAACAGGGTATCAAAGATCATTTTTTTAAAAAGTCTGACTCTTTTCCTGTGTTCCAAAAATCATTAGCATAGGTATAACTTGTACCCTCTTTTCCTTGCATTTTGCTAACTGTAAATAGCACATCAGGTTGGAGAGATGGCTCAGAGGTCAAAAATACTGGCTGCTCTTCCAGAGGACCTGGGTTTGATTTCCAGCACCACAAAGTGGCTCACAACTATTGTAAGTCCAGTTAAAGAGGATCCATGCTGGGTGGTGGTGGTGCACGCCTTTAATTCCAACACTCAGGAGGCAGAGGCAGGCAGATCTCTTCGAGTTCGAGGCCAGTCTGGTCTACAAAGTGAGTTAGTTCCAAGACAGGCTCCAAAGCTACACAGAGAAACCCTATCTCAAAAAACAAACAAACAAACAAACAAAAAACACCAAACCAAACCAAACCAAAACAAAACAAAAAACAAAACCAAAAAAAAAAACCAAAAAACAAAAAACAAAACAACAACAAAAAAGAGGATCCAGTGCCCTCTTCTGACTACAAAGGCATCAAGCGTGCATGTGTTGCACAGACATACATGCAGGCAAAACATTCCTACACACAAAGTAAAATAAATCTAAAAACACTTGAACAAACAAAAAAGAAATTGTGGGGCTGGAGAGGTGGCTCAGAGGTTAAGAGCACTGGCTGCTCTTGCAGAGGACCCAGGTTCAATTCCTAGCACCCACATGGCACCTCACACAGACATACATGCAGGCAAACCACCAATGCACATAAAATAAAAGAAAAAAGAAAAAGAAGTATCACGACAGCATCTCTGTCACATCCTCTTGCACACACAAACACAAAAATGCCACTAAGCAACCATCTTGCTACAGACACCTTTTTTACTATCCATTATCAGTGGCTACACAGCCTCTGTGGCAGCCTGCTGACAGTCTTGTCTCATTCATGTTACTCTTCTAGATAGCAAAATTTGTCTTAAATTTTTAACATTTTTTAAGGGACTAGCCTTACTCATGCACCAGACTCAACTCAGCAAACAGGCAGCCCATCCCAAACTACATAAAGACAGCTTTGCTGGGATTTCCTTCTATGGGTGCTCCACCCAGACCTTTCCTCTGGGTAGAGGACTCGGCCTTGGTTGAATGTCTCAGCACCCATTGCAGGTACCACCCGAGCAAGAAAACACATCATCCTGTACCGCATAGGGAAAGGTGGCCGTTTCTGTATTCCTCCGGATGCTGCACCCCCAGGTGCATGCCTTGCTACTCACAACCAGGACCATACCACCACTCCTTTCCAACTCATCTTTGGCTCTGCTGGTCCCTGTTCAGGCACCAATTATGTCGTGTAACACTATTCCTGGAGCTGTGAACAGACATCTACTCACCCCAGACGCCACCAAAGGCCATTTTGGTGAACCAATGGGCTTTATTGGGGTTACTCACAGGAATATGGGTGAGGGGTTACTTACAGGAGCAGAAATGACAGCTGTATCACCAAAGCCCACCCTAGTGTGGGTGACAGCTCACAGAACTGGAAACCTGGAGCACACTGCACAGCCTGCAGGCTGCTCAACAGGTTGGAGAGTGTTCTTTCCAGGTGACTCAGCTGGTCTGAGCCCCTTCCTGGCTGCTCAACTGCCTCAGTTTCTTCCAGGCAGCTGGTCTTATCTGAGAGACTCCCAGGAGGCATTACTGGTAATATAATCTTGAAGATTGGTTAATGTAGTCACTTTCAGGGACTTCCTGAAACTTTTTGAGTTATTTCCAGTCTCTTTTTTCTTTTCTTCTGAGACAGGGTTTCTCTGTGTAGCTTTGCGACTCTCCTGGAACTGGCTTTGGAGACCAGGCTGGCCTGAAACTCACAGAGATCCGCCTGCCTCTGCCTCCCAAGTGCTGGGATTAAAGGCATGCACCACCGCCTTTCTGGTGTTTTACCTCCCTGTGATCATCCTGTGTTTTTATGAGCTTCCCTCCAAAATGAAAGGTTTTAATCTTTTATGTAGAGAAAACTGCTACATAAGGGAAGTGGTGGCTCCTTAAACATCTGCCACAGCACTGAGTTGAAGATTCCATACATAGATCACTTGGCTGAGTCTCCATGGAGACTTAAGATGCACATTGATGACAAGGAGGAGGCACAGAGAGCTTCGACTAGCCCTGAACTGTGAGGTTTGAACCTGGTGCCCTGTGGAACCAAAGCCTGTGTCCTCCTCCACATCATTCCCCCAAGGAAGGCTGTTGGTCTTTTAGGGGTTTTCAGTACCAAAGAAGCTATGTCCAGCTCTCTGAGTCTGGGTATAGGTTTGGATTCCTGCCTCTGGGCTCTTCCTTTTCCTCGTGGATTTCTCACTGGCTTCATCGAGTTGCTTTACAAAAGGTATTCTGATCATCAAGAAACCATGCAAGGTGACTGTGATTATCTTCATTTTACATGTAACAAAATGGAGACTCAGATTAAAGAGCTTACTCACACCACACAGCTGTGTTGGAATGGGATTGGTTGATTGGATTCTACTTAAGTGTCCAGAGCCTGGACCTGCTATAGGCCGACACACAGCCTGAGCAACACAAGAGCAGGTGGCCTCAGGTGTAACATGTGATTGAATGCCATGAGGCTCTTCTGTTTGGTTTTTGTTGTTCTTGGTATTTTGAGACACAGTCTTACTGTGTGGTTCCGGCTGGCTTTGAACTCCAGGCCCTCCTGCCTCAGCCTCTGAAATGTTCACATCCCAGGCATTTGTGACCACCATTAACTAAACATCATCCTAACTTTTAAAATTATATTTATTTATATATTTTGGTGTAGGAGACATGTTCACAGATAAATACTGGGAAAAACAGGAATATTAAACATACATGGTTGTCTTTTCAAAGGGAGAGATGTATAACCTGTTTTCCACTCAGAAGATTGGGAGTGGAGGTGATTAATAGCCTGGTGATCTTTGCACTATCCATATACCCAGGTCACACTGGATATACCATCTGTATACCCAGGCCACACTGGCTCCCCAAAATCCTTATCTTAAGCCTGTTTATTGCAGGCAATCTACAGCATTATCCTCCCCCAGACTTTTACTCTGAGCATTGTTTACCTGGAGCCTGCTTTCTTAGTTAATCTGTAGGACCTATCTTTATGGAAGATGTCACTTGTACTTTACAAGAATTGAGACGTAATCATGTCTTAAGCTTTGTTGTGCACACAGGATTGAGTTAATTATCACCAGGGAACTTTTTTCCAAATTGTGCCATGCTTAAATACGCCTAAAATAAACTGCCTGGTGTCAGAGTCTCGAAGTTTGAACCAACACCAGCTACTGAGTCCTGTTGAAATGGACTGCCTTTTTGCCTCCCTGGATTGACATACTCCTGACTGTGGTGTTTGCAGAGATCCCCCCCCCTTTACATTTTGGAGGACATGCACATGCCACAGTACATGAAAGGAGGCCAGAGAACAACTTGTAGAAATTGATTCTCTCATATTCCACCATGTGGGGCCCAGGAATCAAACTTAGGTCATCAGATTTGGTGGTAAGTGCTTCTACCACATAACTCTGAGTTATGTCTCCAGTCGTGAAACTATGTTTTTTTGAGACAGGGTCTCACTACGTAGCCTTGGCTAGCCTGGGACTTGCTCTGTGTACTGGTTGTGATGGCGCATGCCTTTAATCCAGGGAGGCAGAGGCAGGTGGATCTCTGTGAGTTAAAATTCAGCCTGAAAATAGTTTTTAGTGAAAGGGGAAATGCCCATGATGTGGTATTCCTGAGAAGCAGTCCACAAAATTGAATGGAGAGTGAAGACAGCTCTTCTACAAAACCACAAAACCGACCTGCCTTGTAGACAAAAGGCAACAGAAGAGAGAGCCACCAAATATGAATAACACTGGTGAAATTAGGAAGATTTCTTTTTTGTTTGTCAAACAGACACAACAGGGCAGATGCACATATGGACTCACAGAGATTGTGAACACACAGAGATCGTGAACAGCATCCTGTTGGGGAATGTTATTTTAAGGTGTGTTACTTTCGTTTATGGTGCATTTGTTTAACTCTGTAAAGCTGTGTTACTGTGCCTGACTAAAACACCTGATGGTCTAATAAAGAACTGAAAGGCTAATAGTGAGGCAGGAGAGAGAAATAAGTGGGGCTGGCAGAGAGAGAGAAAGAGAGAGAGAGAGAGAGAGAGAGAGAGAGAGAGAGAGAGAGAGAATATATAGAGAAGAAATCTAGGAAGAGAAAAAGAAGTAGCCAGAGAAGGAGGAGGACACTAGGGGTCAGCCACCCAGCTACACAGCAAGCCACGGAGTAAGAGTAAAATTTATAGAAGTAAGAGAACAGGAAAAGCCCAGAAGCAAAAGATAGTTGGGATAATTTAAGTTAAGGAGAGCTGGCAAGCAACAAGCCAAGCTAAGCCCGGATATTTATAATTAAGAATAAGCGATTTATTTGGGAGCTGGGGAGCAGGTCCCCCAAAAGAACAAAAAACAAACAACAGCACACATGAGATCTACAGAGGCTCAATCAAGATAAAATCCCAGCAGAAGGTGTGCACACAGTCCCACACCTAGCTAAGAAACTTGTGGTATGTGATTGCTCCTAGAAGAGGGAAAGTCAGTCTTCTTCAGTGAAGTGATGCCTGGTACTTTAGTCCCTGTTCCATGGCTGTGAAGAGACACCATAACCAAGGCCACTAGTTAAAAAGAAAGAATTTAACTGGAGGCTTGCTTTTAGTTTTAGAGTGTTTGTCCATGATCATCTTGTCAGGAAGCAGACAGGCACATTGCTGGAGAAATAAGCTTTATATCCTGATCAGCAGGCAGCAGGCAGGGGGTTAGGGGAGTGGGACATGGGACTGGGTCTGGTGTGAACTTTTGAAACCTTAAAGCCCACTCTAGTGACACACCTCCTCCAATAAGGCCATACCTCCTAATCCTTCTAAAACAGTTCCACTCTCCAGTGACCAAGCATTCAAATATATGAGCCTCTGGGGCCATTCGTTTTGTCTGTTTGTTTTTTGGAGACAGGGTTTTTATGAGTAGCCTTGGCTGTCCTGGAACTTGCTCTGTAGACCAGGCTGGCCTCAACTCACAGAGATCCACCTGCCTCTGCCTCTCATGTGCTAGGACTAAAGGCGTGGGCCACTACTGCCTGGCTATGGGACCATTCTTATTCAAACCACTATACCTAGTACATCAACCACAGTCTAGAGCAAATCCCATGCCCAGGAGTAGTCAGCCAATACAATACAAACTGGACTTGAATTTTTTTTTAAAGAGAGACAGAGAATATGAAGTTGGGTGGGTAAGGAGGTAGAGGAGGATCTGGGAGGAATTGGGGGAGGGAGATGAACATGATTAAAAAGCATGTTATGACATTCTTAGAGAATAAATAGAAACATTATTTAAAAAGAAAATAATAATAATAAAGTGCTTAAGAGTTAAATATTTGCTGCTGACTCCAAAGTAGGTACTTCTGGGCTGGGGTGTAGCTCAGTGGTAGAGTATTTGCCAGACATTGCAAAGTCCCTGGTCCCATTCCAACACACCAGGGAGGAGATGTGGGTACTTCTGATTTTATTCCAGTTGCTCCAAAGCGAGAGAAGTGAGCCTTGGCTCTAACCTGGGTTCTTGCTAGCTAGGACTCATCAGTAGCACAGGTTGGGGAGGGAGTGGTACACAGTGTAGAAATGGCCACAAGAACAGGCTGAAGGCCAGAGTCCCCCTCCTGTCAGCCCTGTGCTCATTTCAGCCCCTCAGGAACCCTTCTGGTGGGTCCTCACCTGAGGTCTGCAGTGGGACTCTAGGACAGAGCTCCCAATGGCTTTGCCTCCTGAGTGCACTGAGCTACCTTCAGCCCTGAGAAACAGGGAACTTCTTTTGGGGGTGAGCTTCTGTCTCCATTTCATCTTCCTTATCAGACCAAGGTGGTGAAATCCTCAGCCCTGGCTGTCAGCATTCCTTCTGAAATTTAATCAGAACTCCAGGCATTCTGCCTTAACCCATTTCCTGCTGTCTCTTCTGTGGCTATGTGTTTTCAGATGTATCACATAATACAGGCAGATACAAACACAAGGCACAGCAACCCCCCTGCTCCCAGCTTCTGAGACAGGACCTCCCTATGTTGCCTAGGCTGACCATAAACTTAGTATATAGTCCAGGTTGGCCTCAAACCCATGGTGATTCTCCTGCCTCAACCTCCCAAGTGCTGGGATTGCAAACCTGTATGTAACCCATACCAGGCTAAAACACCAGATTTCATAATAACAGATCCCTACCAGAGAGGGGATTTCATCTCAAGTCACCAGTTACCTTGACACCAGTAGCGAGCCTCAGAGGCTTTTCAGCAGGGAGCCTAATGAAAGAACTCTGGAGCCTTCCCAGTGTGCATCTGGGCAAAGACTCCACTTCTGGCCCAGTGGCACACATCTCTAATTCCAGAGTTCCAAGGCACAGTGAAGATGATCTTGAGTTTGAAGCCAGCTTGTATTACAGAGTGAGATCCTGTCTCGAAAACAAGCAAACAAATAAAAACCCCAAATAAACCTAAAAGACAGAGGGCTTTTTGAGGAAAGGCTGCTCACCGGTGACTAGAACAACTGTCCATCCCATCTCCAGAGGCTTCTGTGTTCACGGGATTTACTCTGAGGACTCTGCCAGGAACCAGAGTGATTTAGGAGCCAAACTTCCTGAACCCTTTTCTAAATCGCAGAAGGGAGGGCTGCCTGGAAGTCATTTTAAAAGCACATTAATTTTACAATTCATTTAGTCAGTGAATATTTAATATGAAAATTTATTTTGTCACAATGCTGGGCATGATGACATGATGCGGGGCGTGATAGTATGCTGCATGAATCCTAAATGGTCTTATAATAAAAACTGGAGCCAGATATTGGGGTGAAAACTAAAAGATCAGAGGAAACAAAGGAGCAAGCCATTAGAGAAACTTCTCACCACTACCGAATTCTCAGGCCAAAATGGAGGAGAGATCCTGTCTCCTTGAATCCAATGACTGAATGTCTCTGAGTCCTCAGCCAAACAGGGTCCAGCCAAAAAAGGGCTCCTGCTGAAAAGGCTTTTGCCGAAAAGGGCTTCCTGAGCCGAAAGCACCTCCAGCTGAAAAGCTTTAGTTCCTGTCTCCTCAGGTCTTATATACCTTTCTCCGCCCACCATATCACTTCCTTCCCAGTGCTGGGATTGATGGTGTGTGTGCTTCCAAATACTGGTAGCAAAGGCTTGAGATCTCAAGTGCTGGGATTAAAGGCGTGTGACTCCCAAGTACTGCGATTAAAGGTGTGTGCTGCCACTGCCTGGCCTCTATGTTTAATCTAGTGGCTTGTTCTGTCTTCTGATCTTCAGGCAAACTTTACTTGATACACAATATATCACCACAAATAGTACATGACTATAATGTGCTCAGGAAGTGGAGGCAGGAGAAACAGGTGTTCAAGGTCATCTTCAGCTACGTAGTGAGTTCAAGGCTGCCCTGAAATAGCAAGTTTTGTTAGAGACTAGATAAGACAAAATTCAGTTAAAGTCTTCTAACTCGGTCTGTAATTGCCTGCTCTCCCTCTCCAGAGGAAAGCAACAGGTCGTTCCTCAAGTCTGCTTTCAATGCCATACACACTAAAATGGCACATATGTTTTTGTTCTTGTACCCGTTTTTGGTATAACCCACACAAGTGCAGTCAGTTAGAAATACGGTCTGCACCTGGATTTGAGATTTACTCTTTCTGTGTGTCTGAGTGTTTTGCCTGAATGTATGTATATGCACCAGTGGGTGCCTGGTGCCTGAGGAGACCAGAAGGCCCAGGATCCCTTAGAACTGGAGTTACAGATGGTTGTGAGATGGGTGCTGGGAACTTGACCTGGGTCCTCTGCAAGAGCAGCCAATGCTGTTAGCCACAGAGCCATCTCTCCAGCTACATTAAAAAAAAAAAAGGAATGAAATACCCCGGTGTTCTCAAAACCGTGCACAAAAGTCTTCAATATCCTCACCTTAGTCTGTTTGCATGTATCCCTGCAGGCCAGAAGAGGGCACCAGATCTCATTACAGATGGCTATGAGCCACCATATGGGTGCTGGGAATTGAACTCAGGACCTCTGGAAGAGCAGCCAGTGTTCTTAACCTCTGAGCCATCCCTCCAGCCCCCTATTCTCACCTTAGTCTTCACATCAGACTCCTGCAGGCAGAGGGCACAGGCTGGCTTGAGGGACATCCTGTTTATTTACGTTCTCCAGCTTGTTATCAGCAACCCAGCAGCAACCAACCACACAGAAATTTTGTTTTGTGTGCAGACAAATAATGTGGAAGTGCCTACAGGGGAGGTTGCTGAGGAAAGAAGTACACATGTTGGTAATTTTGAAAGATGTGGTGAAGTTGCTGTGCGTCAAGGGTGGACCAGCTATATGCTCAGCGGCAACATCACCAAGCCTTTTCAAGATGCAAACCTTTTATTGAGTGTTTATGATAGCCCGCATGTATTGAATGGCCACACTGGTGGCTCCAGCCTTCCATGTTTTCCCTCTGGTCTTTTTTAAAATCAAAGTTCATTTATAGTTTATTTGAAGTGTGTGCTTGCGCATGTACTTGCATGTGTGTGAGCTCGTGTGTGTGTGTGTGTGTGTGTGTGTGTGTGTGTGTGTGTGTGTGTGTGTTTAAGCATATAGGCACGGCACGTGTGTCTTGGTGCATGAGTGGAGGCTCAGGAGTTGTGAGCCCCGGGGATAGCACTCAGGTCGGCAGGCTTGGTGGCAGGCACATTTTTGCATCGAGATAGATCTGCTATCTTGCCAGCCCTTCTTCCCTTGTTCTTAAGGTAAAGAGCCATGACCCAGGGCGGAGGGTATGGCATGGGTAGGGCAATCTTCAGCACTTCAGCCAAAACCTCCTAACAAGAACAGTGCATGCTCGACCCAGGAGCTTCCTGGCCCTCTCCCTGCCAGCCCCTACCCTCCGGTACACTCACCTTTCAGGTAGTTCTTCTGCAAGCGTGGTAGCCTGTTTAGAGTCAGATTGCCTCATGCCCAGAAGGCTCGTTCCCGGTCTTCTCACCTTTCCCTTCTTGAGCCTTTCTGCTGAGGTGCAATCACCATTTCCTCCAGGAGCCTTCCCTAACTTCCTGACGAGCCCTGAGGGTAAGCTCGGAGATAGGATAGACGGCTTGCTTCTGTAGGCCAGAGGCTATTACCTCATTTCCTTTGTGGTCAGTGATGGGCCTTTCTTGCTGACCTGAGAGATCTGTGAAGATAGAGGCCCTGTCTGTTTTTCTCTCCCCAAAGTCTACATTGTGCCTGGTGTTTAGTAAGCACTTTGGAAAAACTTCTTGTTTGAATATATACATACATATGTGTATGTATATATGAATGTATGTATGTATGTGTATGTATACATTGGACACAGGGTGTCTCTCTAGAACTCATCATGATCTAGTTCACACCAACTTGAACTCCTGATCACCCTGCACTACCTTCCAAGCAATAGGAATACAGGTGTGCGGCACATGGCTTGTTTCTCTCTGTGCTTTTTTTTTATTTGGGAGATGTGGTCTCACCCTGCAGCCCTGGCTGACCAGAACGCATGATCCTCTTTCATCCTGCTGAGTTGCTGGGGCCTCAGCCTGTCCCACCACACTCAACTTCTCATCCCTGATTTTGTGGAAATACAGTCAAACAACAGCTGGGTGTAGGAATACACACATGTCGTCATAATATTTTGGAGGTTGGCACAGGAAGATCGTGAATTCATGGCCAGCCTGTTTTACATGGCCTTGTCTCAAAAAAAAAAAAAAAAAAAAAAAAAGACTGGAAAGGTAGCATGGTCAAGAACATTTGCTATTCTTGCATGGTCAAGAACATTTGCTATTCTTGCAGAGGACCCAAGTTTGCTTGCCACATCAGGGGATCCAACAACCATTTCTGACCCCCGTGAGGACCTGCATAATATATATGGTATATGTATATACACTCAACACACACACACACACACACACACACACACACACACTAAATAAATAAATCTTTTAAAAATTATTTTTTTTAAATTTTATGTGCTTTGGTGTTTTGCCTACATGTATGTCTGTGTAAGGGTGCCAGATCCCCTGGAACAGGATTTACAGACAGTTGTGAGCTGCCATGTGGGTGCTGGGAATTGAACCTCAGTTCCCTGGAAGAGCAGCCAGTGCCCTTAACCACTGAGCCATATCTCCAGCCTCAAATAAGTAAATCTTTAAAAAAATACATTTAACAGAGCTAGGCATATGAACTGGTATAATCCTGGCACTTGGGAAGGTGAGGCAGGAGGATTGCCTTAAGTTTTGAGCCACAGAGCGAGACCCTGCCTCAAAAACATTTTTAAGAATAATAATCAGAGCAGGATATAGCAGTGTCTAGGCAACGAGAGAGCTCCCAGGAGACTAAAAGCAAGACCCTGTCCTAGTAAACAAACAAATAATAAAGGGGCCTAGTCATCCCATCACTTTGGAATTTGAGCCAGGGGGATTGCCATTAGTTGAAGGTTAGCCTGGGCTACATAGTGAGTTCTAAGCACCTTGTGCTGATGAGTGAGACTCTGTCTTCAAAAAGAAAAATAATTAATTATAGCAGGAATCTTAAAAGTTGTTATTAGTAAAATTAAACCTGAGGCCAGGTATTGGGGTGAATGTTGGAAGATCAGAGAAGCAGAACAAGCCACAGCCACCTCACCTCTCCAATTCCTCAGCTGATCCTGTTTCCTCAGACTGGAAGCCTCTCAGTCCTCATCCAAATGGATCTTAGCTAAACTGTTGCTCAAAAGCCTGAAAGTTTAACCAGCCAAATGTTTCTAGTTTTGGTCTTCTGGCCTTATATATCTTTCTGGTTTCTGCCATCACTCCCTGGGATTAAAGGTGTGAGTTACCATGCCTGGCTGTTTCCAGTGTGACCTTGAACTCACAGAGATTCACCTGGCTCTGCCTCCTGAGTGCTGGGATTAAAGGCGTGTGCTACCACTGCCTAACCTCTATGTTTAATATTGTGGCCGTCCTGTTCTCTGACCCCAGTTAAGTTTATTAGCGTGCCCAACATTTTGGGGAACACAATACCACCACAATTAATTAAATAATTAATTATTGTCAAACAAAATGGACACTAAGTAAAATAAATAAATGGATGCTCTGTGGATACAGGTAGAGTTACAAGGTAACTGTTGGAGCTGGAGCAAAGGCTCAGAGGTTAAGGGCATTCAGCTCCTCTTCTAGAGGGCCAGGGTCCATTCCCAGCATCTATGTCAGGCGGCTCAAAAGAGCCTGTAACTCCAGCTCCAGGGAACCCAACACCCCTTGCCTCCACAGGTGCCTATAGGCACACATACATATGGAATCAAACATTAATAAAAATAAATCTTAAAAAGGCAACAGCTGCTGGGTATGGTGGCACACACTTTTAATTGCAGCACTTTGGAAGCAGATATAGGCAGATGTCTGTGAGTTCAAGGCCAGCCTGTCTCAAAAACAAAAAACAAACAAACAAAAGATAGACAACAGCTGTGTGCATCCATTTGTTCAACATTCTTGAAAAGACAAGCCTGTGATCCTGTGAGTCAAAATCTAAGCTGCGAAGTTCTCTGAGCTTCTTCCGTCAGTGACATGCAGGGAACTGGACTCGCCTCTGAAGGTGTGTGAGCGCTCAAGACAGACCTGAAAAGTGTCCAGAAAGGTGCTGGTATTCAGTGAGAGTTAGTTTTCTCTCCTTTGACATCTCCCCCTTCGTGACATTTCCCCCTGCCCCCCAGAAGATCACTTTTACAGACGGTCAGTCATCTACTGGGTGTTAATATGAACTAGTGTACCTCTGAGAGGAGCCCTTCCCCTGTCTTTAGATTTTGGAGGCTCGTCTAGGAACCAATTGCTACCACAAGTGTGTATCCACTGTGACTTGAGGGAGACGCCAACTTGAATCCAAACTGTGGTTCAGACACACTGGAGAAGCCAGTGAGTACATTAATATAAACAATAGACCCTCCTCTAAAGGACTCATTCTAAGCAGAGATGCCAGGGTGATACATAGACAGGAAGGAGCCTTTAGCAATGACTGAGGATGCTGCGCATGTTAGCATAAGTTCATGACGTAAGAACAGGAGCTCCAGGCCAGCCTAGCAGCAGCATATCAAGGTCCTGCCTAAGGAAAGAAAGAGGAGAAAAGTGCTTTTTGGAGCCAAGAGTCTTCTGACTTTTAGATTTCTCAAGTATGGGACCACATCTTCTTAAGGCAAAAGTAACTTGACTTCTTTACTGTTTCTCTCCTTTCAATTTCTTTATCTTGCATTATTTCTCTGGCTAAGATTTCAAGCACTATAGTGAATAAAAGTGGTCATAGCAGACATCATGATCTCATCCCTTATTTTAGAGGAAATGCTAAATGCTTTCCACTTCTCCCTATTAAGTGTGATGTTGGCTAAAGGTCTTTTGTATGGTTTTGTTCTGTTGAGATATTATATATATATATATATATATATATATATATATATATATATATATATATATATATATTTTTTTTTTTTTTTTTTTCCCGGAGACAAGATCTGTCCTGGCTAGTTTTTTGTCAACTTGACATAAACTAGAGTTATCTAGTTTAAATTGAGAAAATGCTTCTAGTAGATTGGCACATAGAAAGGGCTGGCCCCACCCCCTCCATCTGCTGTGGGTGGGAAAGCTGGTCCTGGGGTCATGAGGGAGAGAGAGCTGGCCCTGGCCCTCACTGGCTCTGCACCTCTCCTGGGCAGCACAATAGAGCTGACCCTGTTAGCGGGAGTTCGGGTGAGTGGGCCTTGAGGACATGAGAGCTGACCCTGTTCCTTCTCATGTACCATTTGGTGGCATGGGTGAGGGAAAGATGTCCTCCTCTCCTTGCTGCCTGTGGCAGGTGGAACAGCTGGCCCTGAGGTCATGGAGTGGGAGAGCTGGCCCTGCCCCTAACCAGCTACAGCACAGTAGAACTGACCCCATTGGTAGGGGCGTGGGTGAGCTGTCCCCAGAACATAAGCATGAAAGAGCTGGTCCCACCCCTCATCTGCCATGCAGTGGCATAGGCCAGAGAGCGATGCACCCCCCCCCATGCCCCACCTCCCCATCCTCCACCCCCTGACCCCCTCCTCTGGCACCTGTGGCAGGAGGGAGAGCTGGTCCTGCCCCTCAGCAGCAGCAGCACTCGGAGAGAGTGGTCTCCGAATCTCGCCTGCGCAACCTAGTAGAGCTGACCCTGGTGGTGTGGGTGCAAGCGAGCTGGCCCCGAGGGCCTGAGAGCAGGAGAACTGACCCTGCCCCTGCTGTCTGTGGCATTGGGTGAGCTAGCTGAGGCAGTGCTGGAGCGCCCCCACCCCCAGTGGTGAAGATGAGGGAGAGCTGACGGGATGACCAACCCAGCTAACCACACAGTCCCAGAACCACGCCTAGGAGTTGGTCTGTGAACTGCTAGAGCGTGTAAAGGGGCCAGTCCTGCACAGAAACCAGAGGCATCGAGCCAGACCAAAGACTCTTTACAGTGAACACTGTAAAGATGTGTGGACTGAAGGGTATAGCGTGTGGCTCAGGGGCCACACTACAGCTTTCACCAAGAGATTTTTTTTTTTGGGGGGGGGACGGACTGCAAGGGCAGAGGGCAGATGTGAAGGGACAGGAGATGAATGGGATTGGGATACATGGTGTAAAATCCGCAAAGAATTGATAAAAAAAATTAAGAAAAAAAGATTGGTCCATAGGCCCATAAGCAAGTGTGGAGCATTTTCTTTCTTTTCTTTTTTCTTTTCTTTTCTTCTTTCTCTTTCTTTCTCTCTCTCTCTTTCTTTCTCTCTTTCTTCTTTCTTTCTTTCTTTCTTTCTTCCTTTCTTTTTCTTTCTTTCTCTCTCTCTCTCTCTCTCTCTCTCTCTCTCTCTCTCTCTCTCTCTCTCTTTGTATTTTCTTAATTAATGACTGATATGGGAGGGCCCAGCCCTCTCTGGGTGGTGCCATCCTTCTCAGAAGGTTGTGGGGCCTATAAGAAAGCAGGCTGAGCAAACCTGGGGGATATTCCAGTAAGCAGCACTCCTCCATGGCTTCTGCTTCAGTTCCTGCCCTGACTTCCCTCAGTGATGCAGTGTGACCTGAGCATTAGAAATGAAACAATCCATTTCCCTCTTCAAAGTTTTTTTAGTCATGGCGTGTTAGTCAGGAATCCTAACTAAGATAAGGTCATAATGGAGAGGTGTCTCAGTCACTGTTCTATGGCTGCAAACAAACATTGTGACCAAGGCAACTTAGAAAAGAAAGCATTCTAGAGGATAATGGAGTCTGTGACCATGCGGGCAGGAAGCATGGTGGCAGGCTGGCACTTGAGCAGTAACTGAGTGCCCACGTCTGAAGACGCAGTCACAGGCAGGAAGAGAGACACCAGGAATGCCATAAGTCTTTTGAAACCTCCAAGTTCACCCCAGTGTGTAGCAGGAATCTTAAAGGTACTTGTTAATAAAATCAAACCTGAGGCCAGTTATTGGGGTGATTGCTGGAAGATCAGAGAAGCAGAACAAGCCACAGCTACCTCACCTTGTCAATTCCTCAGCTGATCCTGTTTCCTCAGACTGGAAGCCTCTATGTCCTTATCCAAATGAATCTCAGCTGAACTGTGCTGCTTTGATGACACACCTTCTCCAACAAAGCCATACTTCCTAATCTCTCCCAAACAGTTCCACCAACTGGGGACCAAGTATTCAGATATATGACCCTATGGGGGCCATTGTCATTTAAACCATGACAGTGGTGCCTTCCAGAGGATGCCCTTGTTACTAATTTTACAGGTATTTTCCTAGACACTTTTTGGTTTTATTCTATTTTGTTAGAGAAGGAGAGGAGGAATGGGGATGAGGAGGAGGAAGATGTCACAGTTCATCAGGAGGTCCTTAAGCCTCCTTACAGTTAACCCAAGAAATGTCCAGGGAGGCTCAGAGGGGTGGGGAAGGCGGTATTCATGGGAGATATGGGGAGGAAAGCAGAACCACAAGAAGTGAGTGAGTGTGTGGAAAGATAGGGTCATCCTGGTGACCTCATGCTATGACCGCAACCAGTGTCCAGAACAAGACCTCAGGCAGTTCCTTGGCTCCCAGCACATCTGTCTTCTCTACCAGACACAGTCCAATCTTGCAGTCTTTCTTTTCTTCAGACTGCTCAAAGGGATGGCCCCACCTCTCTGCTCTCCCTGTCTTACAGGTCCTTCTCTGACCCCACTTCTCCCCAACAGCAGTGACTCAGCTGCTGGGCAACCAAGCAGATGGCCCAACACCCAGACCCAAAGATGGGCCTGTGCCCCTAGCTCTTCTCCCTGGAGGACCCGAGGACCTGAGAACAGGGGAGAGCAACACATGTTGGGGTGGCCTTATGCCTCCTATTCTGTACCTTCCCACACTCAGCTAAACTGAGGAGAGGGACAGCGAGCTCCACCCCCTGACTTCACTCTCAACTGCAGGTTAGTCCATCAGTGGCAGGCCAGCTTCCTCCCGGGTTCCTGGCTCCTTGGAAGCTTCTCCAGGGTGATACGGCCGGCCGAGGAAGCTGCCATTGTGTTCTAAGTTGGTCTTCTTCAGCAGAGCGGCGCTGCCAGGTGACCAGCCACTCTGGGGTTTGGTGCAGCTTGCTCTTGGAGCCCTGGGGCACAGGCCTAGTGTCCCATGACCTTCATCATGCCTGGACCGGTCTCTTATTTTGTTGAGTGTTACTGCATGCAACCACAGTTGTGGGGACTGCAGAGACCGAAGCTGTTGTTGGAATGGTAACTCTCATCCTTGCCAGACGGCTGCAGGCTTTCCCGGGTGGCCTCCATCTCGGACACTTCCGTGCCTTGTTCATTCATCACTGGGTGCAGGACCATTTTCATCCCTCAGCCCCCACTGGGGGCAGGTAGTAGCTCATGCCCAAGCCACAACAGTGTGTTGTATAGAGTTGTACTCCCCACAGGGCATCTCTTCACCCAGGACGAAAGCAACACAACTTCCGAGGCCGGGCTTGTTGTGTGCCAGCTCCTCAAAACCCCGAGGGTATGGGGCAGCAGCTGGCAGCTCCTGCTTCAAGTGGGGCAAGCAGTGGATGGTTTCAGGGCCCTGGCTCTGTGGCCCAGAAGAGGACATCCTGGAGTCTGAAGGGCAGTATGATGAGGGCGAGGATGGGGCTCATGAAGTGAGTATGGGTTCAAGGACTGGCTGCAGAGGACCCAGCGGTAATGTCTGGAACAGCTGGAAAACCAGACCCAGGGCACCCGGGCAGGCAGGGACCTAACCCAGAAGTTAGCAAGCGTGCTGAGACTAAGTGACATTTACCACTGAGGTACTGCCAGGCATCCTTGGCCCACCCAGCAGTGGGGTGAGGCAGAGGGCTGAACAGTTTTATTTTGTTTTTAATTATGTGTGTAAGTGTCCGGATATAAGTATCTTCATGGGTATACAATGCCCATGAAGTCCAGAAGAGGGTGTCAGATCCCCTGGAGCTGGAGTTACAGGTGGCTGTGAGTCTCAGGAGTGCTGGGAATAAAATTGGTAGGACAGAAAGGGAAAATGGGAACATGGGGAGGGAAAGGAGGATCCCTCTCCACACTCTTTGAGACCTCTAACCAGCTGAGAATCCAGACTTCCAACACTGGGCTGGAGAGATGACTCAGTGGTTAAGAGCAGTGGCTGCTCTTCCAGAGGACCAGGGTCCCAGTACCCACATGGCTGTGCAGGAAGCAGAGATAGTTCAGTGGAGGAGGTGGTTTTATATAATCAAGGTTTGGGAAAATTTGGTAGAGACTGTCTGCCTCTAAGAAAAACATCCCACGTTATTGAAAGGGGAGAAAAGTCCCAGGGTGGGTTATGGAGGGATAGGTAGAAGATTCTGGGGCTCGGCAGAGTTCTTGGTCCTTGGACCTGCTCTTTGATTGACAGATTTATGGATGGGGGAACTTGTTCTATGGCTTCCCTAGAAAGTCAGTTTCAGGCCTTCACCCCCAGTGTCCCTTTTAACACATCAACTTTTTAAAGAGAATTTTATTTTATTGTATGTGTATGTTGTGACCTGAGTGCAGGTACGCTGGAGGCCAGAAGAGGGCATCAGATTCCCAGACCCGGAGTTACAGGCTGCTGTGAGCTGCTGGGTATGGATGCTGGGAACTGAACTCAGGTCCTCTTCAAGAACAGCAAGCTGCTCTTAAATGCTGAACCACATCTCCAGCTAACGTTGCAACTGAAAAACAGTGGGAGGGAGAGAGACAAGGAAACATCACAACTGCCTGTCAAACTTCTAAATTTAGAACAACCTGAAAAGGTCAGAGGGCAACTGAGGGGGGTGGGGAGGCAGCAGCTCATGGCAAAGGCGCTCCAAAGGGAGACTGTTTCCTCCTTCGTAAGACATGGCTGCTCGGTTGCTTGCTTGTTTGTTTTAATAAAGCTCATTTTCATTCTGTCTCCAGTGTTTTAATAGTCTCTGTTGCATTTATACCTTGAAGTGTGCCCCTCCACCACCACCCTCCCCCGCCCCCGGCCCCATGCTCCTATACTTCGTTTCAAAGTTTTAGTTCTTATATTGAGGTCTTTGATCCAATTGATTTGATTTTTGCACCAAGTAAGAGACTGGAATCTGGTTTCTCTCATGTACGTGTGTGTATCTAGTTTTCCAGACACCCTTTTCTGGAGAGGCTGTCTTTCTTCCAGGATCATTGTTAATGCTTCTTATGGAGGTGGTTGGAAACTGCTGAGGTTACCAAGAGCTACTAGTACCGCCTTTCTGATAGTGAGGTGGGAGGGTGGGGCTGCAAGTGAGGTCTGCAAGGTCTTATATATCAGCCACAAAACTGGCATAGAGGAAATACTAGTTAGCAAAGAAGAAGGCTGGAAAGTCCCAGCTGAGGCGGGTTAGAACTGGCGTGGGCCCCTTGGGAAGGCACTGAGGCCCTCCAGAGCTTCTGAAGGTGACCTGTGGCTCAGGATGACACCAAAACACACACCCAGGGGTAGCAATTAAGATGCTAATGGCACATGTGATGCTTGAAGTCATAAATAGAACTACATGTAATAGCTAGAGCATGAAAATCCCTCACTATGCAAATGACCTCAAAGCCCATCAAATTTTAATTTTAATAATTTTTATCCAAGTGTATGTATTTGTTAGGGGTATGTGCATGAGTGCAAGTATCCTTGGAGGCTAGAAGAGGATCTCTGGTCTCCTAGGCCTGGAGTTACAGGCAACTGTCAGCCATCTGATGTGGGTGCTGGGAACCAAACTCAGGTCCTCTGATGAGCAGCAAGCACTCTTACTGCTCAAACATCTCTCCAGCTCCTCCTACATTCTCCAGCCAGCTTCTTCCCCTTTGGGAGTATGCTCTATCTTCTGTTTATTTTACCATTGTCATCATTGTGTCTCTGGAGTTTGTTCTTTCCTCCCATCATGGCATCTGGGAATCGAACTTAGGTCCTGAGGCTTGCATGCTAAGTGCTTTTGCCCTCTGAGCCATGCCACAATCCCCAGAAGCATATTATCTCCTAACACACTGCCCCTGCTTCTGCTACTGTCCACATGTTTCTGCTCAGTCCCTGTTCCAGGACAGAGAACCTGGAGCCTCTCTTGAGGGGCACCCACTGGCCCCCAATATCTGCTGATCCACTGTGCTCTGGTGTTACTGCAATTGCAAAAGCACCAAGACTGGGAGTGTGCAGGGACCAGGCTCAGCCTCCCGTATTAAGGGGACCAGGAAGGATGAAGAGTAGAGACAGGACAGTGAATCCACACAGCACACCGAGAAGAGGAGCAGATAAAGGGTCTCGGTGACCCCAAGTCCACCTTCAGAGCATGGGCATGAGTTGTAGGAAGAAGTGGGGCAGGGCCAAGATCGCTACATGATCAAGATTCTGGCCCAAGACACGTTCCAGCTAATGATGACCTCAGTTCTTCTGCAAGATGGCTTGAGAGAAGCCCTTATTGCTTCAAAGGAGCCTGCCGATTCCTCAACATGGTCACGCTTGTTCCAAGCGCAGCTTTCCCGTCATCATAATTTCCCTGCTCCTGCTTGGGGACAATTTCAGTCGCTTGTCATAAACATGTATATGTCAGTCCTGCTTTTAGAATCCATGATGACAGCAGGCTTGGGACGATAACTAAGTGCCAGGACGTTTACCTTCCTTGCTTTTAGTAGCTTTATGTGATTTCTAATGAGTTCTCTAACTAAACTGCCCTTCTTCTTTCTTCTTCCTCTTCTTCTTCTTCTTCTTCTTCTTCTTCTTCTTCTTCTTCTTCTTCTTCTTCTCCTTCTTTTCTTCTTCTTCTTTTGGTGGGGGGGGTGGTTGTTTTTGTTTTTTGTTTTGTTTTTTGACACTGTGGAAGGTCAGAAACTTTATTCACAGGCTTGTTGCTACTTCTGAATACTCAGGTCCCCTGCCATCCAGGACTCCTGTGAGATGCTGTCTTGTTGCCCAAGATAAGGACACCTTACTTTTGCATCCCCAACCTTTTCTGCCAGCACAGCTGGGAGACAGCCTGCTTGATGGTACTGGGTTCCAGCACCAAGGGATAAGGCACTTTGTGTTTGACAAGAAGGCGCTCACCGCTGGCTGGTAGGTGAGGTGTGGTGGTGGCCTCAGGATGGGATCATGCCTTTGTTTCTCTTCCGGTCAGCCATGGTTCTACGGCTCTGGTTGGCTCTGGTGGTCTTCTTAGCTTCCTTCTTCCTGGGCTCCTGGGTGGTTTCTCGGCTTTGCCCAAGGCGCTGGGGGCTGCCCGTCACTGCTGCGGAATGCTCAGGCTGGTACGCCTTCCTGGCGAGGAAGGTCATGCACCTGGCTTCAGCCTTTTCCCTCAGCACTGCAGGATCCTGGATGAAATGGTCCAGCTTGGGGGCCTCCTCTCCAACTTCCTCCACTTCCTCATCTTCTTCCTCCTGTCCTTCTCCAGGCGCTTTGGTTCTCAGCACCTGAGGGATGGTGAAGGGCCGGCGGCTGATGAGCTCATCATCAGAGTCTGCATCATTGGCGCCCACCTGATGGCCATCATACGTGTCATTGTAAGCATCCTCATAGTCATCAGCCTGGTATTCTCCTGGCTGCAGTGGAACCTCCTGCACTACCACACTGTACTGCTGGTAGCGATGCCGCGGTGCCACCACAGCCTGCTTGCCATTCGCCAGGCTCCTCACGTTCTCCTCCTTCCTCCTTCCTCCTGCCCTTGTGCACTCTGCTCAGATCCACTGAGTCCCTGCTGAACACATCAAACTCATCGTTCTGGAAGACGTTGTGACGAGATGTCAGCAGAAGTGTAGGGTCCGGCTTCACTTGTCTTTCTAGGCTGCGGTCCAGCTGGCCGAGTTCAGGGGCCAGCCAGCCGATCCTCCAGGATGTTGTTGATCACCTGCTCTGCATCATAGCTATAGTGCTCCAGGCAGGCCAGGATAAAGCCCTCCCCGAGGTCTGGCAGCAGGTCTTTCACTTGGGAGATAAGTGAGTCTAGTTCCACACCACACACGGTTGGGCCCGGGGCAGTTTCTGCACCCATGCCCTCTTCATCCTCCTCTGAGTTCTCCAGCTGTGATGGCATTTCACTGACTGGCTTTGCTGTCATGGTGACTTCATTATTAGGATCCTTGGCCCCTGATGGGTCTTCAATGTCCTTGGTTTTCTGTCTGTCCACTCCTTCCCATGCACCTTCCACAGCCTGTAGGATGTAGGCAGTCCGGATCTCATCCAAGGCTGATGTCTTCGGCTACAGGGAAGAATGAGTCATAGTCCTGGGGGAATCTCTTTTCCTGCAGCAAGGAGCTGAAGATCTGAAGGAATTCTTCAATGAAGCCTTGAATGTTGTCACTGCTGCTCTCTAGAATGGGAAGGAGGCAGATCTGGTTCAGGATGATGTGAAACACCTCCATTAGCTTTTTGTTGGAATGGGAGAGCCTCTGCCACATGTCACCTAGCATCTTGCTATCTTCAAGCCTCCTCTTCTTAATTGCAGTCTCCATTTCAGGAATTGCCATCTCATAAAAGGCTGTAACAAAAGTCATGTTTCTGGAAGGTTTGGCAGGCCAAAGGGAAGATCTCCAGAAAGACCCAGAGCGTGGTGCAGGTATCACATAGATAGAGAACAATGTCCTTTAATTCCAAGAGAGGCATGTCACTGGGGGTCAACCGACTCTTCTCCCCAAGTTTCTGGGGTGTGGTGCTGGCCCCATCCCCTTGCAAGCCACAGTGCTGGAGGATATTGTTGAAGACCTGAAGTATGGTGGGAATGGTTTCATCCAGGTCATTATAATAACTTGGCTGCTGAATAAATATGTTTTCTATCATTTTCTGGAGCAGTGGTGAGTTGCCTTTTCCAAAGAGCACACAGAGGTCCAGGATCTTTGGGATGTCAAAGAGGAAGTTATTGTAGAGGATTTCTCCAAATGCAGATGGAGAAATGAAGTGATCTTTGGACTCCTTGTGAGTGGACATTTGGAGGAAGGTGAGGAAAACGCTCGGGTGTAGGTGCTTCTGCATGTCAGCCACCTCAGGGGGCGGGGCCACCCACTCATCAAACTTTTGGGGCACATAGCACAGGTAGGAGTCCAGGCACTTCTGCAGGGTCTCATCAAAAATGACCTGGCACCAGAATTTATCGTGAGGCAAGGCCGGGAGCCAGTCGAGGTCATGGCTACAAAGGTGCCATGTTCCAGGTACTCCTCCACTAGGGTGGGAATGTTGTCTTTAGGGGCGGTTTGTATAACAATACCGGTCTGCCTTCCACTCAGGGTGCAGTGCTGGTGAAGTCCTCGGCTTTCCTGTCTTCGGGTCTTTGTGGGTGATCTGGAGTTAGTCCAAAGGAAGAGCTGGCATTGTGCTACGTGACCCTCCTCCCGACTCCACACCCGCAACTCAGTGACAGCTTCCACGGAACTGGGGTTGGTTTTTTGAAACAGGGTTTTTATATATAACAGCCCTGTCTGTCCTGGATTTTGCTCTATAGACCAGGATGGCCTCGAACTCACCTCTGCCTCTCAACTGCTGGGATTAAAGGCATGCACCACCACCACCTGGCAACTACCGTGCTTCTGGGTATGTAGTTTAAATCCATATGGAACATCATTTATTTATTTTTATTAATAACCTTTTATTTTAATAAACTTTACTATTCAAAAACCTTGCAAATAAATAAAATCATCACACACCAAAATTAACCAGACCCAAAGTATATTTATTTACTTCTATAAAGTTAGACCAGGCATTTGGAATGGAAGCTTCATAGCTTCCATTATTAATGCACTTTTGGAATAAAATGTATTTTATGCACTTATTTACCACTCAAACCAGCAAATCCATGACAGAATTAGAACTGAAGAGACAGCTTTCTCTCCTCTTTCATGTTCCTGTCTGTCACGTGCATTCATCATTCCTCAACCCCTTGTATTTAGCATCTCTGTTCTCTTTTCTTCACAGTCTACCGGACACCCACAGTCCCTGCTAATACATTTTCAAGGTCCCCAGGGCATCTCTGAGCATGGTGGCGCCACTTCTAATCCCAGCGTTTGGGAGGCACAGGCAGTTGGATCCCTATGAATGTGAGGTTAGCAGCCTGCTCAGCTCCAAGTTCTAAGCCAACCAGGGCTACATAGTAAAAATACCATCTCAAAAAATTAAATTAAGTAAAATATATACTGATTGACTCCTTTCTTTCTTTCTTTCTTTCTTTCTTTCTTTCTTTCTTTCTTTCTTTCTTTCTTTCTCTTTCTTTCTTTCTCTCTCTTCCTTTCTTTCTTTCTTTCCTTCTTCCTTCCTTCCTTCCTTTCTTCCTTCCTTCCTTTCTTTTTTTTTTTTTTTTTTTGAGACAGGGTTTCTCTGTATAGAATTGGTGCCTGTCCTGGATCTCACTCTGTAAACCAGGCTGGCCTCGAATTCATAGAGATCCGCCTGGCTCTGCCTCCCGAGTGCTGGGATTAAAGGTGTGCACCACTGCCACCCAGCTTGACTTCTTTTTCTTAAAGATTTCCCTTCTGCAAATGGTATTGTGAGGTGGTTTCCTCATTTCCTTTTATTGAAATACCTTCTTTTCTCGTATACTCTATCCTGATTACTGTTCCCCCTCCCTTTGCTACGCACAGTCCCTCCCTACCTCCCCTCCCAGCCACATCCACTCTCTTTCTGCCTCTCACTAGAAAAGAGCAGGCTTTTAAGAGATAATAATATAACAAAATAAAATACAAGATAAAACAAAAACTATCACATTGAGGTTGGACAAGACAAACCAACAGAAGGAAAAGGGCCCAAGAGAAGGCACAAGGGTCAGAGACCCACTTGTTTGCATACTCAGGAACCCCATGAAAACACTAACCTGGAAGCCATATATGAGTGCAGAGGACCTGGCACAGACCTGTGCCTGCTGTGCGTATTGCTTCAGTCTCTGTGAGTTCATACGAACTTTACTCATGTTGATTTAGAGGTCCTTGTTTTCTTGGTGTCCCCCGTCCCCTCTGGCTCTTACACTTTTTCTGTCTCCTGTTCCATGGGGTTCCCTGAACTCTGAGGAAAAGGATTTGATGGAGACATCCCATGTAGGGCTGAGTGTTTCAAGGCCTCCTGGCTGTGGCTTTCTGTATCTGTTCCAATCTGCTGCAGGAGGAAGCTTCTCTGGTGATGGCTGAGCAAGGCATCAGCCTATGAGCACAGCAAACATCATTAGAAGTCATTTTGTGACTATCTTTTTTCTAGACCAGTAGTGTTAGGTTTTACCCTTGGTCTCTAGGCTATCTAGTCTTTGGTTCTTGGTCACCCGAGCAGTGTCAGGTATGGGTTCCATCTCCTGGAGCGGGCCTTAAGTCAAACCACATATTGGTTGGTATATTAGTCAGGATCTCTATAGGAACAGAACTTGTAGAATGAATCTGTCTCTGCATTATAGAAAGGGTTTATTAGTGTGAATTACAGGATGCTAATCCAACAAAGGCTGGCTGTGAACAGAAAGCCCAAGAATCAGGTAATCCCTCAGTCCATGAGGCTGGATGTCTCCACTGATCTTTAGCGTACACTAGAATTCAGAAGTATCTCTGATTCCAGTGAAGGAATGGACTTGCCAGCAAGGATAGGGCAAGGGGCAAAGAGCAGAAGTTTGGGTCTTCATGTCCTTATACAGGTTTCTAGCAGAAGATGTGGCCCAGATATAAGGTGTGCCTCTTCCTGCCTCAACGTCCAAGTTAAGAAGTAGATCTTCCTACTTCGAGTTAAGCAAAAAACTCCCTCACAGGTATGGCCTCGGTTTTTGGATTTAGTTAATTCCAGATGTTGTCAAGTTGAATAGCCTTCACCGTCAGTTACTCCCACAGCTTTGTGCCACCCTTGCCCTCGCATATCTTGTAGGCAAGACACCATTGTAAATCAAAAGGTTTGGATTTGGTCTTTTGGTAGCACGCAGAGGACCCTCCTGTACCAAAGACACTAGAACACAGAGGTGAAGGCTCTATGTAGGTACAAGCTCAACCTCTCCATGTTCAGTTTTAGTTAAGTGTTGTCTTCAGCAACGGGGCCTTGTGGAGAGCAACCTATTGTCTTGGCAATAGCCTAGGTTGTTTGGGAATTCTCACAGAACCCCTTCAGCTAACAACTTTATTAGATGCAACCCAATCCCAGTACTTTGGCAATTTTTGTGGTGATATATTATGTACCCCAATAAAGCTTGCCGGGGGATCAGAGGACAGAGCCAGCCACTAGATGGAGGTCAGGCAGTGGTGGCACATACCTTTAATCCTATCACTCAGGAAGTAGAGATCTATCTGGATCTCTGTGAGTTCAAGGCCATGCTGGGCTACATGAGAGAAACAGAACCAGGCAATGGTGACACACGCCTTTAATCCCGGGAAGTAATATGGCAGGACATGGAAAGGTATATAAGGCGTGAGGAAACAGGAACTCGCTCTCTTGAGGCTGAGGATTTTGTAGAGATAAGTTAGTGGCTGGCTGTTCTGCTTCTCGGATCTTTCAGCTTTCACCCCAATGTCCAGCTCTGGGTTTTTTATTATAAGACCTTTAAGATTCATGTTACAATTTTAATGGGAAAAGCAAGCAAGCACCCAGCATGTTACTGGGGCCTTAGTCCTCACAGGTTCTCACATGGGCTATCTTGCCCAGGGGTTCAACTATGGTTTGGCTTGAGTCTTACCATGGAAGCCTGAGTCCATGGTGTAAGATTGGTCACTTCTAACTGTTTACCAGCACTATGCCTGAACCCCTGGCCCAGATGTTTTCAAAACCAGTTCAGAGGTGGTTGCTCACCTCAACTTGACTTCCAGAAAGAGGGGCTTTAGACTCACGATGGGTGCAGATAACAGCAAGCCGCCTGAAAAACTCCAGGGCTTCCCTGCTTGCACAACACTGTATTTACCCCTGTGTGATGCTGTCGAGAAAGAAAGTGAAACTAGTGGACAGCCTTTCAAGGGGACACAAATACCAGCATTGACTGTACCGCCTGGGCAGAGGCTTCATTTGGAGGGAATTCCCAGCCTGCTTATTTTGGCATTCTCACAGTGTGGTCCTGCTGGGTGGTGGAAAGCGGCCAGGCCTGACATCTCCAGTAAGAGTCATCCTTGCTCAGAGGCAAACATCCGGGCCCTAGGCAATCTTTCCATCCTGAGCCAGCAGACAAGCTGGCCCAATTGCAATGTTTGATTTTGTATTCAAAGATAGTTTTTCTGGGACACTTTGGCTGGAATTCAGTTCTCTTATTTTTCTTGCCTTCCCTCCTGATTCTTTTGCAACTGGCTGGGAATGTCTGTACTGTAATTGTCTACGTAAAGTCTCAGCACCGTATCAAGCCCTCTATCTATATGTCCTGTGGGCATTTGCAGGGGGGCCTCCAGCCTCTTTGATGAATAACCACTTTAGCTCACAAGGGAAGGGCACAGAATTAAAAACAGACATCATGTCCCCTGCTCCCAGCCTTGCCTCCTCCTCTTCCTCCTTTAGTATTATTGGGCAAGGAGTTTTGTTTATAGCTTCATGTAGCCATCTCTCTCTCACTGGCAGCAGCTGGAGAGGTGGTTCAGTGGTTAAGGCCACGGCTTGGTTCCTAGAACCCACATAGTGGCTCACAACCACCTGTAATTCCAATTCCAGGGGATCCAATACCCTCTTCTGACCTCCTCTGGCACTGCACACATGTGGTGCACACACATACACTCAGGCACACATACAAACATATTAAATAAATATGTTTTACAACATGAGTACTAATGAGTAACTTGAGATGCCACTGCATGTCTGTACAACCAGATGTGGCTAATTGAATCTTCTGGCCTTCTTTTCAAATTAAGAAAAATGAAAACTTGCTGGAGAGATGGCTCAACAGTTAAGAGTACCTGCTGCTCTTCCAGGGGAAGAGGACCCATGTTTGGTTCAGTTCCTAACACTCGTTCTGAGTGATTCACAACTGCTTGTAACTCCAGCTCCAGGGGTTCCAACATCCTCTTTCTTCTGCCCTCCATGAGCATCTACACACGTGTTGTGTACATTCATACACACACACACACACACACACACACACACACACACACGAAGCCAGGTGTGGTGGCACACGCCTTTAATCCCAACACTGGGCAAGGCAGAGGCAGGTGGATCTCTGTGAGTTTAGGCCAGCCTAGTCTACATAGTGAGGTCCAAGCTACCCAGAGCTACATAGTGAGACCTTGTATAAACTAAAAAAAAAGTTATATTTCTGTATTTATGATGTATCTGTACATATATGCCATGGTGTGCATGAAGAGGTCAGAGAATAACATGGGGAGTCATTTCTTTCCTTCTACTATATGGATCCTAGGGATATACTAAAGTCATCAGGCTTGACAAGTGTCTTTATCCACTGAGACATTTTCTCTCTCTTTCTTTCTTCCTTCCTTTCTTTCTTTCTTTCTTTCTTTCTTTCTTTCTTTCTTTCTCTCTCTCTCTCTCTCTCTCTCTCTCTCTCTCTCTCTCTCTCTCTTTCACAACTGGGTCTCTTTATGTAGCCCTGGCTGGTTTAGAACTCACTAAGTAGATGAGACTGGCCTTAAGCTCACAGAGGTCCACCTGCCTCTGCCTCTTGAGTGCTGGATTAAAGACTGGGGCGTCAACTCAGTGATAAACTGTTGTGTGTGTGTGTGTGTGTGTGTGTGTGTGTGTGTATACATGCATATGCGTAGATGTTCTCTCCTGTGTCTGCACATGTGGGAGCTCAAGGGCAGCATCAGGCATTCGTCTCAAGTGCCCTCTATCTTCAAGTATTTTAGTATCTACCTTGAGTGCATGTGTACACATGTAGAGGTCAGAAGACAACTTTCTGGTCTTGGTTCTTTCCTTCTACCACGTGGATCCCAGGGATTGAACTCAGGTCATTTGGGTTGGTGGCAAATGCCTTTACCCAGTGAACCACCTCACCAGCCCACCACCTCATTTATTATTATTTTTTTTTAGCCAATGTCTCTTCTTACTGAACTTGAAACTCACCATTTCAGCTACACTGGCTGGACAATCCACTGTCTTCCCCTTCCCCCATGCTGGGTTTGGAGCTGGGCACCACCATGACTACTTTTATATGGGTGCTGGGGATCCAAACTCAGGTTCTCCAGGTTTGCATAGCAACCACTGATCCATCTCCCCAGATCCACCTTCCCATTCCTGAATTACCTTTTCATCTATTTGTTGATTGGAGACAGATTTTTACCATGTAGCTCTGTCTGGCCTGGAATTCATATGTAAACTAGATTAGCTTTGAACTTGTAGCAATCTCCTGCCTCTGCCTTCAGAGTGCTGGAATCACAAGTGTGCACCACCATGCCTTGCCCATCAGTGAGTGACTCTTTAGAACAGTAGGTCCTCTAGAGGCACAGGTTCTTTCTTAGGGTGCCAAGTGAAAGGCTGGGGTGAGAAGCGGTGTCTTCTACCCAGACAGCTAGGCAGTGTTACTGTCAACAGGAGGGAATGAGTTGGCTTTAGAGGCAGGGGCCAGCACTGTGCCCTTCCTGCCAACAGCAAGTCAAGTGATAGGAAGCAAATCCCCAGCTCTCCCTGTTTTGTTTATGGAACCAGCACATTCTGTGACAACCCATGAAGTTCTGAGCACCACAGCTCAGGGGTTTCCCTTGTCTGCATGAGACATGTGATTCTGCTTTCTGGCTCATTTCCCTTCTGGACTCTTGGCTCCAACTCTTGACTTGGTCTTAGCAAAGGAACATTTCTCAGAAATGGGCATCACTTAACCGAGCCACTTGCAGAGAGTGGGCTGCCCACGCATGCATGGAATCAGTGCTTTTAAAATAAGCTCCAGGTAACAGATAAAGCAGTGGTATCACGGATTAAGGAAAGAGAGCAAACACTTCCCCCTTGGTGCCATTTAACCACGATTTGGATTATCTACTTCATACTCCCTGTGTCTTCTGTCCTCTTGTCTGTCTGTCGCATATTCCAAGTCTGTGCCTGCCTGGAGGCTGTCTTGTAAATCTGTCTTGTAAATCTGTCCCTGTCAACAGACGACTTCAATTCTTCCTTTCCAGCATAGACGTCACTGAAAAAGGACTGAAGGACAGGAAGCCTAGGTTTTATTAAGAAGTAGAGTCACAGGGAGAGCAGAGGGAAGGGTCCTGTGGATGGGTTGCTTTTTTGTTTTGGGGTGTGTGTGTATGTGTGTGTGTGTTTTAATTTGTGTGTGTGTGTGTGTGTATGTGTGTGTGCACATGCATGTGCCATATAATATGACTGGAGGTCAAAGGGTAGCTTTCTGGAGTTTGTTTTCTCTTTCAACCACTATATGGTTTCCAGGGATTGAACTTGGTACTCAGGCTTGGGTGTAAGAACATTTGCTTGCTCAATCAATTTGCACACAAACCCATTTCATTTTGCATTTTATTTACGTGTGTGTGTCTGTGTGTGTGTGTGTACAGGCAAGCCTGTATATAAGTGTGGAGGCCAAAAGACAGTTTGCTGGAGCCGGTTCTTTCCTTCCACCATGTGGTTATTAGATATCAACCTCAGGTGTCAGGGTTGACAGCACGTAACTTGACCCACGGAGCTGTGTCGCCAACCCTTTTGGTTCGTTCTGTTAAAACAGAATCGTGAGAAAAGACCAAACCCACAGCTGCTCGGTTAGAGCAAGCTGCATTTTGAGGTGCACCAGGAGCTGGCTGGCTGGCTGGCTCACCCTGAGTTGCAATTTAAAAGAGCCTCTCCCTCTGCCGGCCTCTTGCGGTTCCTTTTATAGAGATCAGGTGTTCACAGAGGTGAGGGAGTGGGCTGTTATACTTGCTAGAAGGAAACAGTGGAAGGATGGAACAAGGGTGAGGACACACATGGTGTGATTGGGGTTGCACTGGGCATCCGATCTAAGAAACGGGGACTTATTCTTAACTGCAAATGGAAACCTTGCCTTGCAAGAACTTAATACAGGACAGACAGAAACTTCCTTTTTAAAAATATTTATTTATTTTTATTTTATGTGTTTTGGTGTTTTGCCTGCATGTATGTCTATGTGAGGGTGTCGGATCCCCTGGAATTGGAGTTACAAACAATTGTGAGCTTCCATGTGGGTGCTGGGAATTGAACCTGGATCTTCTGGAAGAGCAGCCAGTGCTCTTAACCACTGAATCATCCCTCTAGCCCCCCCATCTCTCTTAGCTGTCTTAACTACAAATAGAACCCTTAACCTGTGAGGTATATTTTTCCCATTTTAGTCTCATATCCCCCCCCCCCCCAACCGAATTTCATCCTGAGTCAAATCCATCTGGTACATTGGGATCTAATAACCATCAACTTAATAGCATGCAGACTGGAATTTATTAAATTTATTAATTAAAGCATTAATGAGATGGGAGCCAGCAGAAACAGAAGGGTCAAAGACCCTGTGATGGCTGGCATCAGTTACTATCCAGGAGGAGCCTGAAAATGAGAAAGGGTACCAGTCATATATTTCATCTCAGGTCCTTTTTCTTTGCAATGTTTCTTTGAGTACAGGCAGATTATCTCTAACAATTCCCAGACAGTTTGTATAGAAACAACAATTTCCTCTTAAAGCTATATAATCACTTCTATTTCTACATAGAGCATATCAAGTGTCCTGTCAGATTGTAGAACTGCTTCAGCTAATGTATCTACCTGATGATGGATCTGGGCCTATTTGGTTTTAATAGGTTCTTTTTCTGGTATGCCAATAGACACTATAGCTAGTCATTTTGTCCCCCATGTCAGGGAGTTTCCTTTTGGTCTAACATTCCAGCTTGTTGAGGATAAGGGGTGATATATTCTCTTCTGTAACTATTTCCTGCTGAAACCAGGACATCATTGTCAGAGCCCAGGAAGGCTGGAATGCTAGTCAAAGGCTGGGAAGGGAGTCAGGCAATCTGGTTCACTGACCAGCTGAAGAGACAAGGAGCATTCACATTGGCTGGAACTGTCCACATCAGCCTTCAGCTAGTCCAGGGCTCAAAGTTGTTTGGAGCAGGTTGTAGTCAGCAGCTGATGCTTGAATGTGTCTGTCAGCCAAATGGAAATCTACTGAGACAGATAGAGAGTAGGGATGGAAGTTAAGATTTAGGAACTTAAAGGAAAATCTTACATTTGGAACTTTCAGGCTTATGTCCTAGTAATTGAGGACAGGGGAGGAGTCCCAAGACCAGGGAGAGAGAGAAAGGCATCCCATCTTCAGGGATAGGCAGGTGGGGAAACTTAGGCTGTACTAATCTGGGGTCCATTTGGCCTGTGAGAGATGGATTCAAGTCTTAGGACTCCCTCAATTCCCTTAAGTTTATATGAATTTTTTAGTTCACAAAAAGAGATAAAAAATTTTAGATATATTAGTATTACCACTGTTTGTAGTCTGTACTAAAATAAATCCATGTAGAAAAAGCAGCTAACTGTAAGAAATCTTGGTATAACAATAGCATAGAAGGAGGAAAGAAATCTGAAACATCTCCCTTTTTTCACATACTTTAAATCATTTTCTTATATCCTCAGAACTTATTTAAGTTTATATCCTTTCTACATCTTAGAACACTTTACTAGACCCTCAGAACTTGCACAGACTTTAATCCTTTTCCTTTCCATCTAATCATTTATCAGAGACACAAGTAATTATTACTGAGAACAAACATTGCAAAGTAAGTTCTTTTAAACAAAGGGGTAGTAAGAAGTTATAGATGAAACCTGTTTATCCTTTAATATGAAGACTGGTAGTGAGGCAAACCTGTGTGCCTTTCTCAGCAAGACATCTAGTTGTTGTATTAAAACAAGCCCTAATTCTTATACATGACATGAACAAGGTGTCTGCCACCTTGTGGGGAAGGAGCTGGTTGTCTGCTGCTGCCAAACTGACAAAGTGATAGTCTAGTCATCAAGAGATCTGAGAAGAATAAGTGATGGCAGAGAATGTAATCCAATGGCCTATGTATCAATTAAAGTGACAGAAACTTGCTGATTACCTAGATGGTCACCCCAGGTTTCCTGTGGTATTGATGGCTTTGTTGGGGCCAGAGGTCACTGGGCAGCATCAGTCTTCAGCCTCCAGGTCCAGAAACTTTGTGGAGGAGGAACCTGGAGGACTGACCTTAATTTATCTAGGCAAAGTGGGGCAATCAACTCTCTGGGATCCTGCTTGTCCACAGTTTGGGCAGGGTCCTGGTGACAGTAGAGGCATGTGGGACAGTTGTTAGTGTTGGGACTATGGTTAGTGTTACCACAATCCAGGTGGAGTCACGCCCCATCATCTTCTTTGGAGACCTTGAGGTCACCGCTAGGAGCTGGGGTCTCTGCCTGTCATAGTAAGCTTTTCCCATTAAACATTTAAATTCCATATTCAGCAGATCTCTGACAAGTTTGAAGACCATTATGGATTAAGTATATCTAAGCTAAATAAACTTCCCTTATTTTTAGTTACTTGCTTTAGGCTTTACCTTAGAAACATATGCAGGAGGCTAAGTAAGGCTTATTTCTGTAATTAGTTACCTTAGTAACTATAATTAGTACTTTGCATGACTACAAGTATAGTTCTGAACACATTAAAGCATTGGATCTTTAATGAAGTAATTGACCATTAACTTCCATGTCTTAATCATCTTGAACAGTTTACAGTAAATTAGTAGCTTTTTTTAAAAAAAAATGAGATTAGGAGTTTACAGCTCCATCTCTGTTAAGTTTGAGCCTTAAAAAATAACCATTTCTGAATTGAAGCTCCCTTTAGTATACAACAAAATGTTAAATCACTAATACAGTCCATAGGGGGATGGCCAACTCTTTTTTTATTATTAAATATGTTTATTTATTAAAATTTTTTCCATTTTACATACCAAACCCCAGTTCTCCCTCCCTCCCTTTCTCCTGCCTCCTCACCTCCCTCCCACTCTGCCCCCATCCACTCCTCAGAGTGGGTAAGGCCTCGCATGGTAGTCAGCAAAGCCTGGCATACCAAGTTGAAGGAGAGCCTAGCCCCTCCCCATTGTATTAAGGCTGAGCAAGGTATCCCACCAAAGGGAATGGGCTCCAAAAAGCCAGTTCATGCATCTGGGGTAAGTCCTAGCCCTGATGCCAGGGACCCCACAAACAGATTGAGTCACATAGCTGTCACCCACATTCAGCGGGCCTAGTTTGGCCCCATGTAGGTTCCTGAGCTGTCAGTCTATAGTCAGTGAGCTCCAACTAGCACAGGTCTGCTGTCTCTGTGGGTTTCCCCATCATGATCTTGATCCCATCTTCTTTTTTTTTTTTTGAATGTCAAATGTCATTTATTGAAGGAGGGAGGAGGTCTTAAATACAGACTTACAGCACAATAGGAGAACCCCGGATGGCAGAAGTTCACTTCTGACATTTTTGTTGTTGTTGTTGTTGTTTGAGCTGAGGATCAAACCCCGGGCCCTGCAATTGCTAGGCAAGCACTGAGCTAAATCCCCACCCCCACCCCTGATGTCTTACAATCTTGCATCTAAGCAGTTAACGCCCAAAATGCTGGATTCACAGATGAGGAGCTTCCCTTAAGCATTCAGGAGGGTGGAATCTCGCAGGGAATTAGCATGGGCAACTCTTTACTTTCCTGGTCCTTTCATAGTGTTCCACTGCAGAATATCACAGTTTCTTATACGACTCAGTTTATCAAAATATCTGGAGCTTAACGAAGTAGCGAAGACAAGGAGATTAGACAGTCAATCTCAAGTCAGTCTCAGTTAGCCTGAACAGACCTTGACTGAGGACAGACCCTTTGCTAGACTGCCTTAGGTCATTGTCTTGCTGCATCATAAGATAGGAACAGCCCAGTTTCTGCTGTTTAGCGTTTGGTGCTCATAGCTGTGGCCCTGATTGTTTTTTAGCCTTTTATTTTATTTTTTTAAGATTACATATTAATAAAGACATCATAAAATAAAGTATCTTATAAACTTAAAATGTTCACTAGCCTTATAAATTTAAACTTTTATTTATTTTTTGGTTTTTCGAGACAGGGTTTCTCTGTGTAACAGTCCTGGCTGTCCTGGAACTCACTCTGTAGACCAGGCTAGCCTTGAACTCACTGAGATCCACCTGCCTCTGCCTCCCAAGTGCTGTGATTAAAGGCGTGTGCCACCACCACCCCACAATTTAAACGTTTTTAAAATCTCTCCCTTAAAAAAAATGTCCAGTTTTATTTTTTCCATTTAAATTTTCTGTAAAACTCCAAAATTTTCTCTTAAAGAAGTTTAAGGGCTAGAGAGGTGGCTCAGAGGTTAAGAGCACTGACTGCTCTTCCAGAGGTCCTGAGTTCAATTCCCAGCACCCACATGGTAGCTCACAACTACCTGTTGAGATCTGCTGCCCTGTTCAGGCCTGTAGGGACACATGTAGGCAGAATACTGTACACCTGTATACATAATAAAAATAAATAAATAAAAATAAATAAATCTTAAAAAAGTTTAAAATTTCTCACTGTGTGCTCCTGCAATATTAAAACATAAAGTACCTTTTTTACTTCAAGAGGGGTAATACAGGGCATGACCAGAATCTACACAAGGCAAAACCAAGCCCCAGCAGTGCAAACAATGTAACATTTAATATCTGGGATTCACTCACAATCCTCTGAGCTTTCCCAAGGGCTCCGGCCACCCCTCTGGCCCCTCTCTGGGCGGCATACACAGCCTGTCTTCTAGGTCCCAGCCACTTCATTTCACTGTGGCTGGTGATTTCTGGTGACTGTCATGGCATCAGCATTCCCAAAACGGTTAGGGTCCCCCATTGCAGCTGGGCTGGCTCTCTTTAGGAACTGCAGCCCCACCACATGTGGGTGAGCCTCAGCTGTTGTCCTTGCCCCTCCACGTCTTTAAAACCAATGCCACCTGGGAGACCCTTACGTTACAAAGTTTGACATTCTTGTCAATGAAGACAAGGAGGTGCAGCTTCAATGCCTTATCAAACAAGCATTGTGTTTAAATCCTATCCTCCATAAACCCTGTTTTCAGGAATTATCATAACAAAAATCCGTCATAATCCAAAATACCTTGGAGACCTGTGGTTGCCTCCTTGGCTGGCCCACACCATGTGGTCACCTTTTATCAAGATGGTTGTGGAGTCACATGACATTCACCTTCTCCAACCCTGACAGCGATGGTTGCCAGCCCCAAGGCTGCCTAAGGATGGCAGAAGTCACATGTTGCTTACATCCCAAGCTGGTGTCATGCCACATGGTTCCTTTAAGATTACCTCTGCATAGATTTCTAATTATCAACCCTGTGTGACAAGTTAACTTTTTCCCACAGATTTTATAGATCTTTTTTCTTTTTTGCTAGATTTTTAACTATACCCAATAAACATAAATTTTGAGGTACAGAAAGTGCGTATAAGAGTCTTCTACATCTTGAGATTTAGCGGAAGCCTTAGGTGACTAAATGAGACCAATGATCTTTCTAGCTCTTCTGCGTTGCTCTCTTCTCCCTGTCACAGAGTCAGGGAGTCGCTGACCTCTGACCCCAGACATGGAGACTTTTAAAGCATGCCTGGGTCTCAAAAAGGGAGAGCCATAACCCAATTCCAGAGCCAGCTTTTCAAAAAAGCAGAACAGCATGAATCAATTTTAATATTATTCACACCCCCAAAACATTTGAATCTCTGTTAAATTGGATCCAGTGGCCAGAAAGATCGGAGAGAATTCTGAGCCCCAGTCATCACAGCAGCCAATGAGAAGCCCACAGACTCAAAGGGGGTCATTTGGAACAAAACATGCTATCATTCATACATTCAACAGAGCCTCACCCAGTTCTGCTGCAGCTCCATGTTTGCAACAAAACTACGGACATGAGAAAACATAGACCCACCCAAACACACGAAACAGACAGGCAAAACCTTCCCTAACTCCTTCAGTGTTGTGAATCCAAGGGAGGCCCACCTTGGTAGCTGTTGCGGGGGAATCCAATGCCCGGTGGGTTCTACGGGCTTGCTTGCGGCATTGGGAGAGGGGAAGGCAATGGTGAGGCGGGAGGCTGAAAGGGCAGAGGCTGGGTGACCCCATGAGCTGCCGCAGTGAGGGGTTACAGGGCATGGTGCTGGAGCTCCAGCTACATATCGCTGCGAAGAGGCCATAGTGCCGCTTGCCCACTGGCTTGTGCACGGGGTCCATGGGCTTTCCTTCAAAGCTGCCCACTGAGCCCAGAGCCCAGCCCTAGGCATTCCGCTCTGTGCCCCTCATGCACAGACCCGCCACATACTGCCACCAAACTCCACGCCTACCTCCCAAGCCATACAGATTCTCTGTCTCTTTGTGATTTGTTCTTGGCGGTTGTCTTTCCTAGAAGTTTGCTCATTTTCTTGATGCGCTCACTAGTAATCATTTTCCTTCTTGTGAGATTGTTAGATATGCCCTGATTTTTATTTCTGATCTTAGTTATTTGATTCCGATCTTCCCTCACATCCCCTCAGTTGACCAATTTGTCTCTGGGATTATGGCTAAGGCTCCCATGGAAGTGAATATTGGTTCCTTTGTGTCTGGCTTCTGTTCACTCAACATCACATTCCTCCCTGCAAATGTATCACTTAGGTTTTTAATTGCACTCATCTGAAGCCTTGGTGATTAGAAGGGGTGGTAAGTGTGATTCTTCCCGTGATGATAAAGCTGAGAAGAGTGACTAATGAGTCATAAGCTAGTTAGAAGCAGGTCAAGGGCTAGAGTTCCTGTCTCCTCGATTCAGGGTATTTTCTAAGTGGCATCAGGTCTGCAAATGGGTGAGAACAGAGAAGGTCCAGCAGAGCCCCAGTTCTTAGGCTTTGGTGATGAGTGGAACCGGAAGGCTTGTACTTCTCAGCTGCGGTTGGTGGCCAACTCCAGTCTCTTAGGTGTTTCTAGTCTCCCCCTTTCTACTTGAGATCCCAGAGTCCCAGGTCTCAGTTCTGGGTCTCTCACTGTGCCTTAGGCAACACCTTTAGTCCCCATTCTCACCACTGAGAAATGTTGATGAGGATGAGGATGCTAAGCAATGGGGGAGATGAAGGCAGGGTTAGGCTTGTTGCTAGGACACGGCTTTGCTCATTGTCCAGCTGTGACTCTATGGGCCAGCAAGTCACATAGCCTTGTTTGGTCAAACCTTTTTCCTGTTTGGTAATCTAGAAAGATAAATGTATCTGGTGGAGCAAAAATAAAAAAGTTGTCTTGAATGACTCATTTGCATGTCACACCCCAGGAAAAGCACTTTCCTGGGTTGTGGGAGTTGAGAGTCAAAGGAAGCCAGAACGGTAGAATGAGGGGACTAGGGAGATGCGCTGTCTTCTTCGTTGTCATCTCCTTCTGTATCTGGTTCAGGCAGCCTCCACTCAAGTCCACGCAGGGCTGACCTGCTCACTCCTCCAGACGATGCTGAAAGCAAACTCCCCAGAGTCTGTGTTCTCTGAGCTCCTGGGACCTACAGTCCCCAAGCGTCTACCTATGGGATGACACAGGCTGAGTTCATTCTCTCTGCCAAGACAAGGTCTCTTACTGTACTTGGAGGTACCAATTTGTCTAGACTGGCTGGCCAGTAAGCTCCAGGGTCCACCTTTTACTGTCTCCCCAGCATGGGGACTACAGGCATACACCACCCTGCCTGGCTTTTATGTGGGTGCTGGGTTACAGAAATCAAATTTTTGTTTTGTTTTGTTTTTCAAGATAGGATCTCTCTGTGTAGCCCTGGCTGTCATGATCAGGCTGGCTTCCAACGAAAGTCACATTTTCATGCTTGCACAGTATAAACTACCCACTGAGACATCTCTCATCACTGTCCATGGCTGATTGTTATGTCACCAAGGCATAATTAAGTAATTGGAAAAGGACTACATGGCCATCAATCTAGAATACTTAGTCTTGGCTACACCAGGTCCCTGGACAGTGACATTCTATAGAGATGCTGATTTGATTGAGATGGCATTTCATCTTGAGAACAATGCCAGCTTATTCTGTCTTTCATTGCTCCAGTGTGGTACCTTCAATTATTTATATCTTTAGTTTGTATCAACAATGTCAATTTGTTTGAGACAGGGTCTTACTATGTAGCCCTGACTGGCCTAGAATTTGTTATATAGACCAGCTGACCTCAAACTAGCAGAGATCCACCTGCCTCTGCCTCTCCAGTGCTGGGATTAAAGGTGTTTTGTGGTTTTAATGGAGTTTGTGTACATCTTTTAATAGATTTAAGGCCCATGATTTAAGTATTACAAATTTTATTACTTAATACTTTTTTTAAGTTTATGGTTGTTTTACCCACATGTCTGTGAGCCAAATGTGTGCCTGGTTCCTGTAGAGGCCAGTAGAGAGCATTGGATCCCCTGGAACCACTATAAATCATTATAAGCTGCCATGGGGGTGGTGGGAATTGAACCCAGGTCCCCTGGAAGGGCAGCCTGTGCTCAGCTCCCCAGCCAACATGTTATGTTTTTCAGCCTTTTATTTTGAAGTAATTTTATTCACAAAAACATTGCAAAATCAGAAGGAAGAATTTGGTGTCTCTCTCACTGGGTGTAATGATTTAGATATGAAGTGTTCCCCAAAAGGCTCAGGTGTGGAAGACTTGGTCCCAGCTTGGTCCCCAGCTGGCAGAGAGGAGCTTTGCCATCACTAATGTATTAACCCATAGGCAGATCCATAATTTGATGGCATTAATGGGAGCTTGTGTGAGGGAGTGACCGGTTATGGGTGGTTACCAAAGCCATGACTTGAAGGCTACCTTGTCTCTGGCCTCTTTGTGTCTTTCTCTTTCTGTTTCCTGGTCATCAGGAGATGAGCAATTTTGTTCCATTGTTTCATTTTCCATCATGTTCTGCCTCATCATGGCCCAGAAAGAATGAAGCCAGTTCACTGTGAAACCTCAGGAACCATGAGCCAAAAGGAGTCTTTCATCCTCCAAGTTGTTCCTCCGGGTTATTCATGTTGTGTTGGGAAACTCCCACTCCTGGATTCCCTAAATGTTAGCATTTTATCATGCCCCCTTTCCTCCATACACACCCCCATACCACAACTAATAAGCAGTGTTCAAAACACTACTTTTCAAATATTGCTCACTATATAGAACTTTTTTCATTTTAACTTGCAGCTAGTGAGTTTGGTAAACCACTGCTGATTTCGGCACTGCATGCTCATGCCATCCACAAAAGAAAAAAGATCACATTTGTGCTTGATTTCCAACTTTCTTTTATTTCTTTTCCTTGAGTTATTGCAAAGGCTAGTAAATCAAGTGAAAGGTTAGAGAAGTAGAGGTAATGGGTATTCTTACTTTGTTCTCAAATTCAGGAGAAAGGATCTTGTACCCTTAAGGCTGATGTTAGAAATAAGTGTTTTATTGATAGTCTGAGAAAAGATACCAACAAAATACCTCTAAAACCCAAACAGTCATCAAATAAATGTACACAGCAGTGAAAAAGGCAATATGCTGCATCTCAACAATTTAATGATGCTTTAAAAAATCCAGAAACTGGGCTGGAGAAATAGCCAGCAGTTAATACTAGCTGTTCTTCCAACACACACATTTCAAAAAAATTATTTATTTTATGTGTGTGTGTGCCTGAGTGTGTGTATACACATTCTGTGCATGGAGGAGCCCAAAAGGATCAGGAGTGGGTGTTGGGTCCCCTTGGGATTGCAGTTTCAGGGGGTTATGAGCTGATGTGTGGGTGCTGGGAACTGCACTCAGATCCTGTACAAGAGCAGTAAGTTGTTTTAGCCTCTGAGCCATCTCTCCAGCTCCAAGAGCAAACACATTTTAATGACAAAAAGTTGTGCTTGACTGGAAAATTCCAAACTCCAAACTCTGTGTTTTACACAGAATTCTTCAGTTCTCTCTCAGTATGAGCTGGCAGCATGAGCTGCACTGTAGCTGGTCTTTTGTTTGTTTCTTTGTTTGTTTTTTCAAGACTGGGTTTCTCTCTGTAGCTTTGGAGCCTGTCCTGGACTAGCTCTGTAGACCAGGCTGGCCTCGAACTCACAGAGATCCACCTGCCTCTGCCTCCCGAGTGCTGGGATTACAGGCATGCGCCACCACTGCCCGGCGGAGATTTATTCTTACTACTGAATGCCTGGCCTTAGCTTGGCTTTTTTCTAGCCAGCTTTTCTAACTTTAATTATCCTGTTTTTCTTTCACTATGTTTTGCCTCTGGGCCTTTTACCTTCCTTTATTCTATACATCTTTCGTTTTTTCCTACTCTGTGGCTGGCTGTGTGGCTGGTGGCTGGCCCCTGGCCCCTGGTGTCCTGCTCTCCTTCTTCTCTCACTCCTCACTCTTTGCTCTTGAGCCTAGATTTCTCCTCTTATTAATTCTCTCTGCCTGGCAGCCCCGCCTAGCCCTTTCTCCTGCCTGGCTATTGCTGTTCAGCTCTTTATTAGACCAATCACGTGTTTTAGACAGGGAAAGAAACACAGCTTCACAGAATTAAACCAATGTAACATAAAAAAAAAATGCAACACATCTTTGCATCATTAAACAAATATTCCACAGCATAAACAAATGTAACACATCTTCAACTAGTATTTCACACCACTGCCTCCTCTCCAGCGTACCTACAGAACACCCCTGAAGTGTGCCTTCAGAGTCCTCAGGTCCATCCACTCACATGACAACCATGCTTCACTTCTCAAACTCTTTTTCCTTTTGCTCGAGTCCTGGGTTTGATTCTTTGGTTCATGTAACACAAAATCTAATAGGTCTTATAATAAAACACCTGAGCCAGATATTGGGGTAAATGCTGAAAGGTCAGAGAGACAAAGGAACAAGCCACAGCTACTTCTCACCTCATCAACTCCACAAATCCTCTGACTGAATGTCTCTGAGTCCCCAGCCAAAAGGGGTCCAGCCAAAAAAGGGCTCCTGCTGAAAAGGCTCCAGCTGAAAAAGGCTTTTGCCGAAAGCACCTCCAGCCGAAAAGCCTTGGTTCCTGTCTCCTCACACCTTCTCTGCCTTTCTCCGCCCACCAATCACTTCCTTCCTAGTGCTGAGATTAATGGCGTGTGTGTGCTCCCCAAATCTTGGTAGCAAAGGCTTGAGATCTCAAGTGCTGGAATTAAAGGTGTGTGCCACCACTGCCTGACTCTGTTTCTCTACTACACTGAATCAATCTCATGTAGTTCAGGGTGGCTTTGAACTCACTCAGAGATTCAGACAGCTCTCTGCCTCCCAAGGGTGTGGACCACTGCCTGGCCTCTATGTTTAATCTAGTGGCTTGTTCTGTCTCTGATCTTCAGGAAAATTTTATTAGAGTACATAATGAATCAGCACAGATTCAGTTTTAAAAAATATCTCGAGCACCTTTAATCCCAGCACTCAGGAGGCAGAGCCAGGTGGATCTCTGTGAGTTCGAGGCCAGCCTGGTCTTCAGAGTGAGATCCAGGACAGGCACCAAAACAACACAGAGAAACCCCGTCTTGAAAAACAACAACAACAACAACAAAACAAAAGACGAAAACAAAAACAAAAAAATCTCTACTACCCAAGAAACAGTAGTGGACTTTGTTTCTAGTAACTTCTGTTAGTAGGTAGGCATTTGGACTATGCTTCTGCAAACCCGTGGAAATTCTTACAGTTGCCAGGGATGTCTGTGTTAGGATCCTGCCCTTACTCCCACAAACGCTCAGCTCGGGGTCCTGCATCTTATGTCATCAGGGGGCGTTGGCGACTATGTGGTCAAGCAAGCTATGCCTTTAAAAAGCCGGACTGAGACACCCACCCTCTCTCTTTGCTCTCTGCTCTGCTCTCCCAGGCCTCCTATCCCCTTCTCCTCCTTCCTTCTAATAAAGCCCTCGGTAACTCTAATCATCGTGGCCTTGGCTCCGGTAACCAGCATCACAACCAGCACTTCAGTCTGTTTATCCAGCCTGAGCATCAGTGGTCCATGCTGGCTGTCTTTCGGGAAAGGAAGAAAGTCAGTCTGTAGATGGCTAGACCATGGTGAATCTCTGGTGGTGCCTACAGATCTAGGCACTTGGACGTCGTTCAGAATTCTGCCCCCGCTGCGCATGGTCTTAGAAGGTGCTAGAGTACAATGTGAAGGGTAACTGAAGAGGAGGAGGGATTCCTTCTGAGCTGGTTGACTTTAATCATCTGGGAAGAGAGTCTCAGTAAGGGATTGTTTACAGAGTTGGCCTGTGGACAAGTCTGTGAGGGATTATCTTAACTAAGCATTTCAGAGACAGAAATACCTCTGGATCTCTGAGTTCAAGGTCACATTAGAAATAGCCAGGCATGGTGACACACACCTTTGATCCCAGAAATCCAGCCTTTAATCCCAGGGAGTGACAGCAGAAAGTAGAAAGATATGTAAGGCGTGAAGACCAGAAACTAGAAGCATTTTGGCTAGTTAAGCATTTTGGCTGGTTAAGCATTCAGGCTTTGGAGCATCCATTCAGCTGAGAGCCACTGGGATGAGGACACAGAATCTTGCAGTCTGAGGAAACAAGACCAGCTGAGGAACTGGCGAGGTGAGGAAGCTGTGGCTTGTTCTACTTCTCTGACCTTCCAGCATTCACCCCAATAACTGGCCTCAGGTTTGTTCTTATTAATAAGACTCTTGGATATTCATGCTACACTTAACTAAGCTAATAGATGTGGGAAGGCCCAGCCCACCATGGGAGGCATCCTTCCCTAGGCAGAGTGGAATTCTGGGCCTAGTGCAGTGGTCCTTAATCTTCCTTATGCTGCGACCTTTAATATAGCTCCTCATATTGTAGTGACCTCCAACCGTAAAATTACTTTCATTGCAAAAAAAGAAAAAAGAGTGAAGAAATTGAGCTGATTACAAGCAAGCTAGTCGACTCGTAGGAACTCATTTGTTGTGATTTGAAAGAAAATGGGCCCCAAAGGGAGTAGCACTATTAGAAGGTGTGGCCTGGTTGGAGGAGGTGTGGCCTGGTTGGAGGAAGTGTGTCACTGTGGGGCAAGTTTTGAGGTCTTTTTCTCAAGCTTCACTCAGTGTGATAGTGTGGAGGCCCAAATTACTCAGGGTTCAAGAATCTGAGCTTGCTTTACCTAGTTGGGCTGCATAAGGGGATAATTCAACCACAGGCATGGTTACCAGGTGTTTGGAAGAGTCTACATTTGGCTGTGCGGTGTGCTTAGATCTAGCAAGGGGGAGGTCTTTTGCCCCACCCCTTGGCATCATTATAAAAAGCCCTTTTGAAGAGGCAGAGGGGCGGTTGGGTTTTGACCCAGCTCCTCTTGAAGCTATCCTGTATCTCTGTCTCCTCTTTGCTATCTTTCTATCTAATATTTTCTTATCCCTCTCTCCTCCTCATAGGAACCCTGGGAAAGGTGGGCACTGGCCTCCCACATGACAGTCAACTTCCTGTCACCTCTAAGTCAAAATGTAAGGACTGTCAGCTCCAGCACCACATCTGCCTGCATGCCACCATGCTCCCCGCCATGATGATAATGCACCGAACCTCTGAAACGGTAAGCACACCGCCCCATTCAATGTTTCCTTTACAAGAGTTGCTGTGGTCATGGTGTCTCTTCACAGCAATGAAAACCAACTGAGATGCCATTCTTTGTGCCCTTGATTGTGGAGGTGGTGTGGCCAGCTGTGCTGCCTTAGCACCCCCACATGGACTGTAACCTTTAATTGTAAACTGAAATAAACTTCTTTCTCCCCGAAGTTGCTTTTTGTCAGAGTATTTTATCACAACATCATAAATGAAACTGGGACAGCCTCTATGTGGCTGTGGGGAGTTTGTCATCCATGCTGGAGTGACACTTCCTTTGTAGTTGCTTTGGGGGTCACCCACACTCCCTGACCTAGCTTCTGTAAGTAAGCCCAGTAAACTTGTTGAGTCCCATGCTGGACTTTGGTGCAATCATTACTTTGGCTTGTCATTGGTGCCCTCTCTGGGGTGAGTAGATGGGGTGGTTCATGTCACCTTAGGGAAAGTTCATGCAACAGACCCACGGACATGCGCATCTCCAGTCAACCAAATGGAGCAGACGCTAAGTACCAAGGAGACTGTGGTTCTGAGTGAGCATTTGACTCTGTCGGGGGGGGGGGGGGGGGGGGGGGAGATTCAGAGTCTGAATTCAGATCCTGCTTTTCCTCAGCACTCATTCTTTCCACAGCCCATTGCCTCCTCCTTAACCACCCTGCCCCAGAGTGTGCTGCCCCTCAGGTTGAAGATGTCCTCTTTGAGGAAGACTGGCCTGGAAACGGATGTTAGATAGTTCTGCATTCTTCTCATCCTGCCTGTCTTCCTACAGTGTAGCCTTGCATCTCTAGATTCTTGTCCTTGCATCCCCAATAGTCCTCCAATGGTGTCATAGCATTCCACGAGAAGGAAATTTTTGTCAAGTGGTTTGGAAAATGGTCTTCCACTTTGAGTCATAGATTTATCAGTATTGCATTTATTAAGATTTATTTATTTTATTTCTGTGTGTGTGAATGTTTTGCTTGCTTATATGTCTGTGTACTACCTGCTTGCCTGGTGTCTGAGGGTCCCAGAAAAGGGCATCAGCTCTCCTGGGACTAGAGTTATGGATAGTTATCAGCTACTCTGTTCATGCTGGGAACTGAACCAGACCCTCTGCAAGAGTAATATGTACTCTTAACCGCTGAACCATCTCTCCAGCCCCGAATACCAGTATTTTAAAGGTTCTGCTGGGGGTGGGGCAGGCTAGAAAAGTAACTCAAGAGTTAAGACCACTGACTGCTCTTCCAGAGGACCCAGATTCGGCTCCCAGCACCCAGATGGCAGCTCACAACTGTCTGTAACTCCAGTTCTAGGGGATCTGATGCCTGCATATATGTCCATGCTCTGCAGGCACCAGGCATGCATGAGGTCCACTTACATGTATGCATGCAAAACACTTATACACATAAGATAAAAATAATTTTTCAAAAGGTTCGGCTGGCCGGGCGTTGGTGGCTCACGCCTTTATTCTCAGCACTCAGGAGGCAGAGGCAGGCGGATCTCTGTGAGTTCAAGGCCAGTCTGGTCTACAGAGTGAGTTCCAGGACAGCAAGAGCAGTTACACAGAGAAGTCTTGTTTTGAAAAACCAAAAAAGAAAAAGTTCTGCGGAGTCCTGCAGTTAATGACCTAATTTCACTAAACACCCCTGGGTCCAGCACAGGTACTTATGTGCTCATCCACCAGTACACACAACTCAGCTGAGCCAGGCAGACTTGAACCTGGACTATAGAAAAAGAACTCATTGGTCACAAACTCTTATTTTAGAGGAGCAATTATAAAAAGTTTGGTGGGAAAAATCAGTGTTTCTTGGAACAGAATTAGGAAAATCCTGACAGAACAAATCCAACTGTAGGCTTGAATCAGAGCTCTGTTGTCTGGCCACTGCAGACTCTGTTTACCTAAGCTTTGGTGTATCAAATCCTCCCACAGGGTATTATTAGAATCCAAGTAAGACACTAGCAGACAGCTGCTGTGTGCCCCTGTGCTGGGCCCATCGGCATCCCTCCCATCTGCAACATCATGCTCACTGCATCCCAGGTGGTGAATTCTGTCATTGCGTGCAACAGGGCTCCCCCTCACCTTCAGAGCCACTCAGCCCCAGCATGGAGGAGCCAGAGTTCAAAGGCAGAGGGCCCAGTGTAAAGGCTGGACCTCATCCCATTGTCCCATTATGTTTTCCTGTGCTTCTTGGTTACCAGGATGCTCTGGGAGGATGCCTCAAGCCTCTGCTCATTCATTTCAGCCTCAGCTACTTTAGCCCAAAGGCGATGGTCTCTGGGCATTTGGGCTGCACTGGAGAGGCTCGGAAATTCCACATTGGCACACCACGGCATTTCCACCCTGGGTGTGGTGTGACTTTAAGACAACTTGTTCCTACCACAGACTGTGGACACAGCGGATGAGGAGGGAGCACACAGGACATTTGGCATCACTGTAGCCAGCCCCTCCCCCCACCCCACCTCCCACCCCGCCTCCAGGCCTGGGCTAATACCTACTCTGAGCAAAACTTGCTCTCCAGATCAGGCCCACCTGGGGATGCTTTGCCGGACACTTGCTTCCATTTTCCACATCTTTTCTTCTTAACTTCTAATTTTGTTTGGTGGTGGTTGTTGTTTTTCAAGACAGGTTTTTCTGTGTAGCCCTGCCTCTGCCTCCCAAGTGCTAAGATTAAAGGCATGTACCACCACCACCCAGCTTAAATTTTTTTTTTTTTTTTTTTTTTTGTTTTTCAAGACAGGGTTTCTCTGTGTAGTTTTGTTGCCTGTCCTGGATCTCGCTCTGTAGCCCAGGCTGGCCTCGAACTCACAGAGATCCTCCTGGCTTTGCCTCCCAAGTGCTGATATTAAAGGTGTGTGCCACCACTACCTAGCAAGACCATGTTTACTTAACAACTGAAAAAAGCCTGCATGTACAGTCACATACCTCTCTGTATAAATCCTGTGATTCCAATGCACTTTTCTTTCCCTTTTTTTTTAGACAGAATCTCATATAGTCCAGGCTGACCTGAAACTCCCTGTATAGCTGAGGATAACCTTGAACGCCTGACCACCCTGCCTCTATTTCCTGAATGCTGGAAGTACAGGCTTGTCACCCCACCCATGCTGTGCTGGGGTTGAACCCAGGGATTCAGGCATGCTAGGCTAGCAAGCATTTTATCAACTGAGCTATACCCCCAGCCCATCTCTGACTTATAAAAGTCCCTTTTGGGGGGTTATCATATCTTGCTGTTCTTTGTCAGCACTAGCAGAGGACTCTGATGATTTATTTTCTATGCTTTTGTCTCATTCAGCCTTTTCTGGCATATCCCATCATTCAGCTTGGCTAGCCTTGCCCACAGGGCTCAGCACTGGTACTCATTGTACATCCACTGGTATACACACACCGGAGCTAGATGGGGCAGCTCTGAACTTGAACCACTGATGAAAACCTGATGGTGTGCTGGGAATGTTTGAACCCCCAACTTTCGTTCTCCTGACTGGTAACCAGATGGGGATGTGACAAGACCTCCCAGGACAGTCTGCTTATCTCACTGTGACAGCTAGGCTCAGATGCCAGCATGCTCCAGAGTGACATCCACATAGCCTGTTCATCAGGGAAAGCAGCTCCACCCAGACTTTCCTGGCTCAGGTTCCCATACCTTATACAGGGCCCAGCTTCACAGCACCTACCTCACCTCCCTGCTACCCTCACCTCTCTCGAATCCTCTGCCACTGCATCCTCCTCTGGTTCTCTGCTCTCAAAGTGTATCTGCAAGAGCTACCCAAAGGACTTGTGAGAGATGAGGTTTTCTGCTCTCTCACCCCCGATCTTGAAAGCCAGAGAAGCTGACCTGGAGCCCACGAGATGGCCCAAAAGGGACAGGCTTTGCTACCAGGTTTGAGGACCTAGGTTGGATTCTTTGAACCTGTATGGTAGTAGGAGAATCCACTCCAGCAAACTGTTCTCTGACCTCTACTCCGTGTGCCATGGCATGTCCATATCCATGTGTGCGTGCGCACGCGCACGCGCGCGTGTGTGTGTGTGTGTGTGTGTGTGTGTGTACACACACACACACACACACACACACACAAATAAATAGTAAAGATACAAAAATTAAAAGAGAAAGAAACCAACAGGCATGGGGTATTGCTAACATGCTCCCAAGAGATTTATTTTTGAAGTTGGACGACCAGATGTAGAAGGATATCATTGGCATCATCGGTTGGAGCAGGTTGATGGGGTCAAGTGATATTAAATGTAGTGCCGAGTGGGTAGGAATGGCCCTGCTATGGGGCGCTTTGATGAGTAAGAGTCCACGTGTGGCCCCAGTCACACTGAGTACAATCACTGGGGTGTAGATGCTCTCTCCTTTGGGAGGCACTGCTTTAGGGCCAGCATTTGCCCACCTTTTAGAATCAGGGAGGAACTTGTCTGGGAGACACTCTCTTGTCCTGTATTCATACCTGGGCTTCTCTATAGTGGCCTTTGGGGGCTATGGAGATGGTTCATTGGGTAAAGGTACTAGATGCCAAGAATGACAACCTGAGTTGGGTTCCTAGGACTCACAAGGACATAGGAAAGAACTAACCCTGCATCTTGTCCTTTGTCCTGTGAGCACACACAGAGTAATAAAATAGTGAATATCCTCTTTAATTCTTAAAAAGTGATGGATGAAGAAGTTGCAGGCAGACAGGTGCACAAATCTAAATTGGATGGAGTTTAATATAATTTACACATCTGGAACCATTAACTCCAAGTAGCTGCCCTTTTAACTTCTGGCAACATGAACATTATATAAATGGAAGAAACAAGATGTGTGCTTGTGTTTGGCCATTTATAAACACAGTAATAGAAGCTGTTCTTGTTATTTATTCCTGAAGGGGAAGCAGGGCTGGAGAGAAGGTTCAAGGGTTAAGAACCCGTGCTGCTTTTGCAGAGGGCTGGAGTTTTATTCCCAGCACTCAAGTAACTCTAGTTCCGGGGATCCAACACCCTCTTCTGCCCTCCCTGGATACCCACACTCCTGTGCAAATACCCCTCACAAACACATGAATAATTAAACATAAAAATGAATCTTCTTAAAAATGAATTATACTTAAAACTTTTTAAAAAGTGAAAGCACTCATAAACTGGGCATGGTGGCACACACTTTTAATCCCAGCACTCAGGAGGCAGAGGTGAGTTCAAGCTCTGTGAGTTCAAGTCCAGCCCAGGTCTGCAGAGTAAGATCATGTCCAAAACAAAGAGGGGAAAGCATTCCCAAAAAGGTGCACAGTCCCAAGCTGTTTGCCGTCTCTTGCTCAACACTATATGTAAAATTCCTCCATACTTAAAATTTTAAAAACACATTTACTTATTTATTTATTTATGTAGAGAGTGTGCACGTGTGCCACAGAGCAGGTGTGGCTGTCAGAGGACAACTTGTAGGCTTCAGTTCTCTTCTTCTACCATAAGGGCTCCAGGGATTAAATTCAGGCCACGAGACTCAGCAGCAAGTGCTCCTATCCTCTGGGCCATCTTGCCAGGCCCTCTTTCATGCTTTTGAATGAGCTGAAGACCATCTTTTCACTTGCTGTATAGTGGAGGCAGCAGATTTTTGTAAAGGGCCAGGGAGTATATGTCTGTGCTTCCATTTTCAAATGCAGTAATAGGTGACATACAAACCCACGCCAGGCTCCAGCTTGGCTGTGGTTACGGCTCTAAGATCTCTGCTATGCATTGCCTCATTTTCAGGGACCCATGACTGCTATTTAGTTGTCTGTTCTCCTGGGAAGGGCATTTGGGTTCTTTCTGAGATTCAATGAGGAAGGTGGTCTTGTGTGTTGGTGTGGGCCAACGCCAAATAGGAATGTGTGTGCTCCTTGTGTGGAGTGGAAGGAGTGTGTGTTAGGTCGTGAAGGGGCACATGCAGCCTTAGCTGGCACCGCCAGTTTCCCAAAGTGGACCATGCCACCAGAAGATTGCTTCACGTCCTCAGTCACATTTGGAAGCTGTTCATTATAATTGGCTGTGTGCCGCATTCTACTATTGTAACTGAGCAGGATAAAAATAAAATATATAAAATACAAAGAAAATATAAAGCAAATTTGTGAAGGAGAGACGGCCTCATCAGGATGCCACAGCTTTCCTTGGCCGAGCCTTAATATGCAAAGTAAACAGAAGCCAGCCAGAATCCTTCTCTTTGGTGCTCTAGCTTCCAGAAGAAATCTTACCTTTACCTGTCCTGTGTGCCTAAGGATGCAGGATGTTGCCTGAAAAAAAAGCCAAAGAAAAAGCAAGTCTCTGCCTTTCAAGGGGCCTCCATCCATGCCCTCCTCCTTTCTTGTTTCAACGGAGTCTCACTATGTAGTCCAGACTGGCCTTACATTTTAAAGCTGTGATTCTCAAGCTGTGGGGTGTGACCTCTTCAAGGGTCTAACTGCCTTTTCTCGGGGGTTGCATATCAGATATCCTGCATATCAGATATTAACATTGCAATTCATAACAGTAGCAAAATTACAGTTATAAAGTAGCAGTGAAAATAAATTTATGGTGGGGGGGTCACCACAACATGAGGAACTGTATTAAAGGGTCGCAGCACTAGGAAGATTGAGGACCACTGCCCTAAGGACTACTGACGCAGCCCCCTGAATCCTAGCATTATAGACCTTTGTCACCATACTTGGTGACCTAGCTCAGTTTCTTTCCTCCTCCTTTCTTCCTTTCTGTGATGAGGATGGAACTCTGAGGCTCATCATGCTAGCTAGGCAAGCAGGTTGCCACTGAACTATACCCCAGTCCACAGCTCTCCTTTTTCCTCTCTTCTCCTCCTCTCCCTCCTCCCCAGCCCCCCTCCCTTCTTAACAGGGTCACGTTATGTAGGCTGGCTGGACTGGAACTTGCCACATAGATCAGAACCGTCTTCAGCTCGCAGCCATCCTTCGGCTTCTGTCTCCTGAGTTCTGGGATCACAAGCATGGCTGCCATGTCCAGCTATCATTCTCTTAATAACATCTTCTGACGAGGACGAGGCTCACCGTATTGGTCTTTTCTTTATGGCAGTACTCTGAACATCCTGTCTAAGCCTTCTTAGCCTGCTCTGGAGTCCTGAAGACATTTCCCTGTGTCTGCCTCACAAAGCTTTCCTCACCTTTACCCCTGCACCTGTGACCACTCTGGCGTGGAGTTTTGTGTCTGGTGTGAGTTAGGCTCACAGGTCATTAGATTCCATCTGGAAATTAACCATTCTAGAGCCATTGAATGAAAAGACCGTCCTCCCCAAGAACGGTTTCAGTGGTTGGTTTTTCTTTTTCTGGTGCTGAGGCTGGAAAAGCTGGAGATTTCCAAGAAACTGCAAGTGAAAAACAGAAGGATCGCAGCTCCACATTAACATGTTCCATTACTCCTCCTACTGTGCAGGTCACAGGGAGGGAAACTCACCCACAAGAGACTCGGGCCAGCTTGTGCTGGCAGGGGTGCCAACTGGGAACGTCCCATCTATTTCCAAGCCCCGCCACTGCTTATTTCTTGTCAGGAAAAGAGAAAGTGTGTGGGCTCAGGTTCCAAACACATCACACCAAGAACTCACATTTTCCAGACAGATGTCTTGTGTTCAGGACTTTCCCAACCTCTCCCCGGGGCTTCTTGCTGGTACGTGAGCCTAGGCAGCCACTCTGTCATCTGTAAGGGACGGGACAGCCATTCTTGGACCCAGGGTGAGGCAGAGGGTGCATGTGATTTCTCACCAATTCCACAGTAGGGGCAGTGTGTGTGTGTGTGTGTGTGTGTGTGTGTGTGTGTGTAAGGGGTTTGGCTAAGCCAGAGGGCACCTGAGGGATGCTGGTCTTAAAGCTGGATGATTGTGTCACTCTTGAATATCAGTCTTCGGAGTGGCTCCACCTGGACATAAGACACCTGCAGATCTCTTGGCTCCTCCAACCCAGGCATATCCTCAGGGTCCAGTGAAATTAACGAATGATTTCTTCTCTGCCGTATTAAATCACACAATCACCCAACAAGTATTTCTGAAGGCACTGAGCCAGGCGTGGCATCTACATCAGTGTTCAAGACAGTCAGACATCCCTTCTCCTGGGGCTTCCATTCTAGGGGTCTGGGGAAGGAACAAACAATGAACAGGTGATCAGATTACCCAGGATGGGAGGGAAGCTCAGGCGAGGATGCCCAAAACAGGGGTGGGGAGAAGGGCCGGGGTTTTAAGTAAGGATGGCAGAGAGACCAGGGTGTAGCTCAGTGGTAGCACGCTTGCCTGGCATATGCTAAGTCCTGGGTTCTGTTTCTGCTGCTGCAAAAGAAATGAATGAATGAGTGAACAAATAGAAAAGCAAATAAAAATAAATAGGGGTGGCAGGGTTGGCCTCAACAAGGAGGTATAAACAAAGATGGGGGGTGAGTTGTGGGTCACTTCAAGGAAAAGTTGCTCTTCCACAGAGGCAACTGCAGAGGCCTCAAGGCTTGGGCTCCCCCCAAACATTAAGGTGATCTAGTGCTGTGAAACAGGGGTCTCCAGCCTCCTCTTCCATTCACTTTAACTGGGGACCATTTGTAGATCAGCGTCTCTTGCCCACTCCCTCGAGAGTCCAAGAGTCAAGCTCTCCCGCCACTCAAACAGGAACTGGGCATCTTCAGAAGCCCCACCCCCACCTGCTGGGTCAGAAGAGACTGGACCAGGGATGGACTGCGCCTCTCTAGTGTGAGAACCCCAGGGTGCCCCTGGAATGAAATTGACTTGGAACATGTTCACTCCAACTGGTTTCATTTCATCCCACAGCCCCTGTCTTGGCTGGCCTTTGATGTGCATTTTAATTAAGTCCTGAAGAGTCCTTTGTCTCCCAGGGGGACTCCAGCCTCTTCACCCTCCCACTTACCCTGCCCAGGTAGGAATGTGCCTCCTTCTAAGCAGAGTCCTGGGAGGCAGGATCCCACTCTGGACAATGGGGGCTCCCAGGCTCAGGGAGTCTTTGCACTCCTGGTGCTAGATAGTGCTCTTTGATAGAGAAAGGCAAAAAGATCTGCTGCATGGATCAGGGAGTGGGCACCTGCCTGGGCCTTCAGCCGGTTATCGCAACAGCAGTGTGAGGTCTCAGGAGTAGCAACCTCCCTCACTGCATGGTAGGAAATGTATATGCCGTGTGGGACAGGTGGGCTCCAGACCCCAGAGCTGCTGCTGGCTAACGTAGTGCCGAAGCCGGGCAGAGGCACTCTTTCCTAGGGATCTCAGCCATGCTCTCGGCCCTCGGAAGCCCCGTGAGGCTGCCAGACTCCCAGTGCGGTGCTTTCTCGTACCCCGAGCTGCACTCCTTCAGTCTCATTTGCTTTTGTTTCTACCATCAAACGGGAGGCGTTCTCAATAAAGCAGCAGCAGCAGCAGCAGCACCTGGGGTAGGCTGCACTGGGGGGCTGCAGGTGAAAAGTTACACTCTTCACACTAGTGTGCTAACTACAGAGAGACGGCTCCTTGGACTCGAAGGACGGAAGGAACCCACACAGTTGGGAGCATACAACCCATCTACTACGATCTGCGACCACTCAATTGCTTTCTTCCATCTGGTCTAGCCCTAGCCCGCCTATAACTTCAGTGTCTGTTCACATCCTGAATTCCATTACCTTGTCCACCCCCACGACCTGTGGCTCCGGGCCGGAGGGCTTTTCCAGAACGGAGGAAGGCGGATCCGTCCATAGCAGGCCTTGAGGAGTCACCCTCTCCTGATACAGGAGATGCTCTATGACGCTCTAGAACAGTTGGGAACAGAGGCTGGTGACACCCTCTAGGTCACTCAGCCCTCTGCACCGCACCACTGCACCCTTCCCCTGTAGGCTGCCCTCCAGCTGCCTGTTTGTACCACATCTACCACGTGATGGATGTTTACTCCCCCTCCAGCTGTCTGCTCCCACCCTGTTTCCCACCCCATGACCCACCTGCAGCTGCCCTTGAGCCATCACACCTCACACATCCCCTGGGTATTAGTCTTCAACCTCGAGGGGCAGTGGAGGGAGAGACTGATTTGGGGGATGTTGACAAGAAATTGAGCACTTGGCTACAGACAGGGCACTTATCCAACCTGTGTAGATCTGTGGGTTCAATCACAGCACCAAAATAAAATAAAATAAAATGGTCCTTACAGGCATTCCTGGCTGAACTCCTGCCACTAGCTGGCAGGCTGCCTGCCATGGCCAGTCCTCCTTTGCCACTGTACCAGCATGCACCACAGTCCAGGGACTCGACACGCAAGAACTGAACATCTCTGGTCCACCCTGGGTTAGCAGACTGACCCCAGGACAACTGCCTGGGCATTTCCAGCAAAAATCCCACCTCTTCCACCAACTGTAAGTAATCTAAGATGACACAAAAGGGAGATTAACTACAAAAGTTTGTGTGACTCAGGCTCTCCACTGGTCATCCAACAAATGACGTGGGTCTCAGAGGCCAGGGCTCACTGAGGGAGGGCAGGTGCTTCTAAGTCAGTCAGGAAACTCCTTGAAAAGTGGCTCTTCTGTGCCTTTTTTCTTTTGACAGATGAGTGGAATGAAGCTGAGGTAGGACACGTGACATGTCCAAGGTCATACAAGTGTGGGAATGCATCCTCTCATCTACTTCTCATTGTGTCCTATCTTCATAATTAAAATTTTTGCATTTCCTTATTTATGTGTTGGTGTGCGAGCGTGTGTGTGTGTGTGTGTGTGTGTGTGTGTGTGTGTGTGTGTGTGTGTAGATAGATGAAAGGACGCCTCAGACCTGGCAGCAAGTACCTTAGCTTCTTGAGCCATCTTGTCAACCCCTGAAGTAAATATGTATCTAAAAAGCATTTGTCCTTTGGTTTTTGAGACATTTAGCCTGTGCTGGGAAGGCTTCAGAGGGACTTAACTGGAGAAAAGGAGGCTCAGAGGGCTCATGCAACCCAACCAAAGAGGCACAGCCACCTAAGGGGAGCCAAGGATGCAGCAGCCACTTGAAGGTTGAAGGTGACCGTGACATGATCCTAGTGCTGGGATTACAGGTGTGCACCACCACACCTGGGTCAAACTTGGTCCTTTCCCATAACTGGAGAGCCTGGCGTCCATTGCCACAGACCTGATCACATCAAGAGATGTTTCAATGGTCAGAAATTAATATTTTGTGTGCCTCCTAAGTCCTCTTTGTATTGCTTTAGGTACACTGATCATTCCGTGAGGAATCTGTTATTTGACCACAAAGAGACTCAGGAGTCTCAGATATTGACTTTGCAATTTATATCATCAGTGAGGGAATTTATTGAGTGCCTACCATATATGAGGGCCAAAGACATAGATAGGCAGCTATATACCATCAAAAGAGATGGTAGTGCCACAGGTTACTGGTGTGGCACAGGTCACCAGGAGGCTGAGAGTGGCCAAAGACCACTTTGAAAAGGAGTGTGTTTGGGGGGCGGGGGGAGCCTGGCAAGGAAGCCAGGATCTACCGAGTGTCTGGGACCTTGCAGCCCTCACCTCATTTAGTCCCCAGAAGGGCCTGCACAGAAGCTTTTGCAGTTAGAGAAACTGAGGCTGGGCTGGGACTGAGGGCCTTGGCCAAGTTCACCTGTGGGGTGGAACACAGACCACACTGGCCTCTCAACCCATCTGCACAGAGAATGAGCCAAATGGCAGTACTTACAGAAATGCAAGGCAGCTAGCTGCTGTCCCACTGCGTGCTGTGGCCGGCCTGAGCTGGGGATACTCTGGAAGCCAGGTGACAACCCTGAGCTTCACAAACTTGCTTTTTTTTTTTTTTTTTTTTTTTAAGACAGGGTTTTTCTATATAGCTCAGGCTGGCCTCGAACTCACAGCAATCTTTCTGCCTATACCTCTGACTCCCAGGGGCTGAGATTGCTCAAGATCATCCTTGGTTACATAGTGAGTTCCAGGCAGTCTGGGCTACATAAGACCTAGTCTCAAGAAACTGACTTACCAAGCAAACAAACCAAAAAAGAGTTCAGCTTTCTGCTTGTTGCTGTTCCCAAGGACCTGGAAACATTGGCATCTGAGCAGCATAGCCTGTGCTCAAGGGCCACAGGAAGGAGTGCAGTGTCTCAGGGAGGGCCACCTAGGAGTGCCCTGAACTTTGGATCTGTGAGTTTCCATTTATGGTCTGTGAGCCAACAGGACACCCCACCTGCCCAGCCTCAGTGTCTCTCCCTCCTGCATAATGGGACAATGACATGACCTTACAGGTTGCCCTGAGAATGGGTATCATGCCATGCTCATAGCAGTGGGTTGATCCTGGTTGTTGTCCATGCTGAACACTGCTAGATCCCCAGGAACACAGGGTGAGCGTGGCAGACGCCTCTCCTGTCGAAGCCTGGGTAGTGCAGGCAGATGGTATCACCATGAAGATTCTGGGAGCTGACTTCGGACACCTTTGCACAGTGTCATGCTGAGTGAGTCCGAACAGGCTTCTCGTAAGTACACACATAGGTTCAAATCCTGGCTCTACTCCTTCATCCCTGGTGGACTCAGTCCTCATGTCCCTGGGCTGCAGATCTCTCTGCAAATTGGAGGTAAGGGTAGTGCGTTTTGTCTTCAGAGCTGAGACTGAACCAGGAAGCTCTCTCCCACTGGGGGAAATACCCTAGGGTAGTACTCTGGGAGACAGCTCCTTTGTCCCCTACCCCTGCAGGGACTCTGCCTGCCTGCCCCTCTTTCCACCATGTCACATAGAGCTGCCACCAAAGCCTGCCACCAATGGGGGGCACACTGAGCAGACCCACTCAGCTGTTACCACGGTCTCAGTCCCTCTACTGTGTGCCCTCGGGCAGTGAAGTAGACACAGGAGGTAGGGAGTCCTTTGGGGGCCAGCAAAGATCCCAGCCCTCAGATCTGAGTTTAGCCTCAGCTCTATCACCTCTAGACTGAGAACATTGGGCTGGTGACACACTTTTCAGTATCAGTTGTGTTGTTCATGAAATCGGGGCAATAGCTGCACCCTTGGTTGGAGGGTTCAGTCAATGAGCTGAAAGTCAGGCCTGGTTATATTCACTCTGAGTAGTCTAATGGTTGAAAATTATTACTATGCCAGAGGAGGGCACTATGGCAAGAAAGGCTGCTGGGTGGTGCCAGAATGCAGGCTTTGGAGCCAAACTACCTTCAGGTCTTGCCCTGATTCCGTCTCTCAGAACAATTTTGAGGGGTTGGAGGGGGAGAAGGGAAGACACTAGCTATGAGCTGGGACCTGACTTCCGTGATCCTCCACATCTATAAAGTGACAGCAGCCATCTCAAAGGATGGCCGTGTGGATTAAACGACAGGAACATTTAAGTGCCCTGCTCAGCCTGCACCCCCACACGCTTAGCTACTAAGCCTTAGCTACTAAGTCACTGTTTTGTTTAAGTTATGTTTGGGGGGGGCGTGGATATATGCACATGAGCGCAAGTGTCTGAAGAAGCTACAGGTGTCAGGTCTCCTGGAGCTGGAGTTCCAGGTGGCTATGAGTCATCTTGTGAGAATGTTGGGAATTGAACTCAGGTCCTCTAGAAGAGCAAGCCTGTACTCAACTGCTGAGTAGTCCCACCAGCCCTCTGGCCACTGTTTTTTTTTGCGGAAAGACCTTTGAAGCTGTTGATCACAGAGGGCCAGCTAGTGTTCATCACCTTCAGATCCTGTCAGGGACAGGTCTATTTTGTTTGATGGACACCCATCCTAGGATGGAGGCTGAGGAACTCCACAGTTTGGGTACTAGTGCCTGAGATGCCTGGGTAGTGGGGGAGGAGGGCATTTCTCCCTGGCTGTCTACCTTGGGGTTTCCACTGCCACCCCCAAGGGGCCTACCTTTCTCCACCTGCCCTTCCAAGTACACTTTGATTTCACCCCTGCAGAGTTCACCTGCCACGTCCATCAACAGAAGGAGCCCAGGAATGCTGTCTGTTAGGTGAGCAGCGCCAAGGGGAAGGTGGCTTTCAGGCCCCGAAGCTGTGGGCAAATGGGAGAGGAGGACCTGTGGCAGCCTGCATCAGCTCTGGATCTGCTGACAGAAGCATGTGGGGTGCAGCAGAAGCTTATGGTATGTTCTGGCTCAGAGGCTGACTGCTGTGTGACTGCAGTGAGTCTCTCAACCTCTCTGTGCCACCATTGTCCTTATGGCTATTTGTACTCTCCTTTTCCTCTTCCTGTTCAATAGTTACGACAGCAGAACCCTGGAGATGTCCATACAACATCCTGAACACAGCAAGTCCTCTGCCTCCGTGGGTTTCCCATTCTCAGAATCTACCAACTGTGGACCGAAAAGAGAAATATTTAAATTATATCTCTAGTGAACACATAGAGACATTAAGTCCTAAACAACATGGTATGGCGACTATACATGCCATTTAGTCTGGATTTGGTATTAAAAACCATCTAGAAATGATGTAAAGTACTTGGGAGTAAAGCCCTAGGTTCAGTCCCCTTGGGCACACTCAGCCGTCAGGAGGGGAGTCAGGGGGACAAAAGGCTCAAGGTCATCCTTGGCTACATAGTGACTACACTGGCCTGTGGTCTCAGTTACTCGGGAGGCTGGGACAGGAGAATGGGAAGCTCGAGTCTTACCTGGGTATAAAGAGGACAGAAAACAAAAGGGACAAAAATGGTCTAGGGATATACCTCAGTGACAGAGTGCTCACTGAGCATGCAGAAGGCCCTGGGTTCAATTCCCAGTACCACCATAAAAAGAGTGTGTGTGTGGGGGGGTGGCTGCTGACGCCCCCTGAGGGAGGCAGATTTGTCAGAAGGTAAATTATTATTCTGACCCACAGCCCTGGAGCTCAGAGCATTCTCTTACGTTCACATCTCCCCTTTATTGCTGTCATCTGTTGCGGAGAGGGTCCCGTGTAGCAAGGACAGGTGGCTTTTCTGAGCCTCCACAGTTGATCTGTGGTGGAACTGTCATTAGAACCCAGGACCTTACAGGTTTATCGAGCCTTGTCCTCAAAGCCTGGTGCTCAGGGGGCACAGTCACCACTGACCCAAGTCCTGTCTCCTGCACCAAACATGGCAGTTGGTAGACCATGGATTGGAATAGCACCGGAGGGGACATGGTCACCAGAACGGCCAGGCTGGTACTTGAACAGAATGCAAAAGAACAATGGTGGAGAAATACCCCTGAGCCAGCACTTCAGAGGCCCTGACTGGCCATTCACCCTCCCCTCATTCAGCTGACAGCACAGATTCACCTCCACTGCAGGCCGTGGGTCTCACACCTCCAGAGAATAGTCAGAGGTCCATGGGCTCATCGGCACAGGAAGGCAGCTCTAAGCACTGTGCTGTAGGTCATGGGTTCTGTGCACACCAAAGCTCTGGGTGGAGGGATACTGACAGCAAAGGCTAGGGAGATTCCCCAGAGATGGCGCTTGGAAGAGTCTTTACCTGAGACGTGAGTGTCCAAGAGGGTCAGCGGCAGAGTGCTGAGACTCGGATACTTCATACACACTCTGGAGCGTCGCTGCTCATGTACCCAAATCTCTTCTGTCACAGTAACAGATTTCTTTTTGACATGAAGTAACAGAATTTGGCCAAGTATTCAGATGCAAAGTAGGGTGGGGGGACTCTGGAAGATTCTATAGATGGGAAGCTCTAGTGCAGGGGTTAGGGGTTCCATTGTGGGAAACTTCTGAATCCTGTCCTCATGGACTTGCTCCTGTATGTGTCCCCTGAGCAATGTGGCTCTGGCTCCTTTGGGCCACCTCCATCACTCTGAACTTTAATCATCCATTTCCCCCACTAGACTTTGTGCTCCCACTAGGGGCTCAGTCTTTCCCAAGTATTGCTTTTTGGGGGGCTCACCTGGCTGAACCCTGAAAGGAGGTTGGCTTTGATGTACTCAAACCCATAAGCTCTGTGTGTGTGTGTGTGTGTGTGTGTGTGTGTGTGTGTGTGTGTGTGTGTGATGTACAGGAATACATGGAGGCTACAATACAGTCTCAGCTCTTGTTTCCCAGGTGACATCCACTGTCTGTCACCAGCCTGGAGCTTGCCTGGTGGGCTAGGCTAGCCAGCAAACCCAGGGATATTCTTGTCTTTGCCTCCCCAGATCTGATATTACAAGTAAGCGCCACCACACCCAGTATTTTATCATTGATTGATTGGCTGGTTTCAGTGTGTGCCTGCACAGCCGCATACATGTTGAGGTCAGAGACCAATTTACGGGAGTTAGTTCTCTCCTTCCACCATGTGGGTTCCAGGAATCCAGCTCAGATCACCAGGCTTGCTAGGAAGTCCCTTAACCCGCTGAGCTGTCTCACCAACCCACGCCCTGCACCTTTATATAAGTTGAACTTAGGTCCGTGTGCGTGCAAGGCATGCACTCTACCAATGGGGCTATTTCCCCAGCCCAACTACCCGATTTCTAATTCATTTATTCACTCAACGATTTATTTATTCTCTCAACTTTTTGAGAGCATGCAGCTTTGGGGTGACTCTTGGTTTGTGTATCTTAGACAAAAGCAAACCTTGAGACTGGTCTGGACTTGGGAAACTTGTGAAGATGAGTGGTCATTGGCAGGATGTGTCAGGGCAGTATGACCCAGGGGAATTTTTCCCTCTCTGTCTATCCCGTCCCCCTAATACCATCGCTATTCACTTTCATAGTGGAAAATTCCATGCCATGTAGGAATGCTTTATTTGAAGCATTATAGTAAATTACAATTTATTTATTTAGGTTTTTCAAAACAGGGTTTCTTTGTGTAGCCCTGGCTATCCTGGAACTCTCTCTGTAGATCAGGCTGGCCCAAACTCAGGGATCGATCTGCTTCTTGCTGCCTCCCAAGTGCTGGGGTTCAAGGCTTGTGCCAGCATGCCCAGGTAGAAAATTATAATTTTGCATGTAAGAAGTCACACTATAATGTCCATTGTGAAAAGGAGACTTTTCCCACCATAGCCCTACCCACCATGCTGCCCAAGCTAACTTACTACTGGTGGGAGAATGCCAACTAAATCAGTATCTCAGAGGCTTCCCTGTGCCCATGGCCTGCCTTCCATCTTTTCTTAAAACAAAAACAAAAACAAAAACAAAAACAAACAAACAAACAAAACACAAAAAAAAACCCAAAACAAAAACAAAACAAACAAAACAAAACAAAACAAAACAAAACAAAACAAAAAACAAAAACTCCTGATGAACTGATGAGTGTTTCAGGAGCCTGTTGGAATATTGGCATCCTCCAGCATCACTGGCCTTCTGGAACTTGGACCTTTTTTCCAGCACGTTCCATACCATCAGTATTTCCCAGCTCCTGGACTCCCTCTGCAAATTGAAAATAAGAAAACAGACAGAAATGAACAGGACAGCTCCATGCCCAGAACAAAATCCCCCTGGAACCTGCAAGCCAGGCTGTGTGGCTTAGCCAAGAAAAGCCGCCCTCCCTAGTGATCCATCATTGAAGTGGTCACCTGCTGCCCAGTGGTCACTGCCTTGGACCGGAGACCAGGAAGAGGTGGCCTTGCTGGGGATGCACCACACAGAGTGATGTAATACTGCCCACAGACTAGGGAGTGCCCATCGTAAATGAGCTAACTGCACGCCCAACTGGCGACTCTCCCTTTGGGACCAGAGACTGTATGCAAAATAGCCCTGGAGAGCAGGGATGGGGTATAAATACCTGAGGGGCTGCTGCCCGGGCCACAGCTTACAGGGAGTTGAAGACTGAGACTCTGGCCTCAGAGGATACAGTGTCTCTGGTTTGAAGCCTCTCAGCCACCTTGGTGAGAGGACTGGCAGTTCAAGACTCTTCCGAGGTTCCTGAGGCTTGGGTGTTGTTCACTGCACGGAGCAGCCTAGTCAGCTGCAAGGTGAGTCTTGTGTTGGGGGTAACCGCTCTTAGAAGCATCTTCCTGTTTGGGGGAGGTCAGAAAATCAGCCCCCCCCCCCTTTTGGTGGAAGGACTGAAGCTGATGGAAGGTCTAGGGAGAACAGCCCAGGAGTTCGTGGCTGTCCAACAGGCGTCTGGGTCAGATTTCTTCTCTGCAAACGTATGCTGTGGTGATAATACTACAAAGAAAAGCTTTCTAGAAAGTTCAGAATGGGGGGGCACCTTCTGGAAATTTTTGTAGTATATAGCATATCTTAGCTAGTCTTATAAAATATACCCCTTCCTCACCCCCAATCTGATAAGGTAGGGGTTACTAATCCCATTTTAGGAATGAAGAATGAGTTTCTGCTAACGGACTTGATTTAGATCAATAACTAGAATACTTCAGGTTAGGATCCAGGTCATCAGGCTCTGAGATTCCCACTGCTATTCGAAGATGTCTTTCCCCAGGGAGGGGAGGGCACTGGCCATGGGGAAGCCCAGACACCCCCAGGCTCTGCCTCTCTCCATTTCTTATCTTTTTCTTAAAGGGGACGACCTCAAGCGCTGAGAATTTAATTCCCTTTTCCACAAATCTTTGATTTCTCCTGGCATAACAAAAAGGGAACAAGTGGTATACATAGCGTCCTTGGCTTACAATGAACAATGACTCCCAAATCAAAGGAAAGGTGGCCAGGACTGGAGAGCCAGCCCCAAGAGCAGATCTAACAGGGAGGTTACTACTGACAGCTGTTGGCTCTTCCCATCAACAGGTAGCAAGAAGGGTCAGGCAAGCGTATATATACACTTTGCTTCAGTATCCCCAGCTCCTGTCCACCTGGCTTGAGGCCAAGGATAGCCCTGCCCTGAGCCACTGAGTTCTCCTAAGGAGGGTGGCGGACGCTTCCTTGGTTTTCGGTAGGTGGCTATGAGGCGTCCAGTGTTGTTCCTTTGTTATGTGTCTTGGCAGAACAGGAGTCTGTCCCACAGGATTTCAACCCCAACCCCCAATAAGAACCCAGAGTGCAAGCACGGGGAGAGCAGCCTGCAAGCCTTAGCTGGACTTTGTCTCCGTTCTCTGGGACATTGGCACCTGTGAGAAGACTGTTCTGTGAGGGGCTTCTTCAGCCTCGCCTCACGGTCTCCCTCCCCTTCCTCAGCCCCCACAGAGAACATCTCAGAGCCGAAACAGGAGTGCAAAGTCGCAGACATGGCCTGCCCCTGGAAGTTTCTGTTCAGAGTCAAATCCCACCAAGGTGACTCGAAGGAGGGAAAGGACATTAACAACAATGTGGGGAAAGCCCCAAGTGTCGTCCCCAGGTAAGTGGTCTCTGCTCCCACCTGCAGCTTGTTTCGGGGGGGGGGGCGGTTCCATGTACCTGCTGCCTCTCTCTGCTCCCGGCCTCCTAAGAAAGCCTGGTCTCCAAGGCACTGCTTGGCACTCTGGTGCAGTTAGGGTGTGCAGAAGGGAGGCCTAGGGCCTGGTGCTGCTCCCATGGGAGTTTGGATTCTCTAGAGGAAGAAGGGAAGGATACGTGAGAATGGAGGCTGGAGAGTCTAGTGGTTAGCTCAGATGATGCGCTGATTGTCCAGGGCATGTGCCCCCATCAGTTGTTAGATATTTTGACTATTAGACAACTGAAGGGTGTCAATACGGCCCTGTGCTGTCCTCAGTGACTGTGTGACTTTGAGCAAGTCAACCTATTTGAATCTCAGGCAGGTCTGCAGTGTGATCTACCTGATAGCATGCTAGGGACGAAATAAGGTATACATAAGGCACATTGAAGTATTTCTGCATGTCACAGGCACTTGATAAACAGAAGGGTTTGTCTTCTTTATCACCAGGACTACACAGTGCATGCACCTATACACTTTGAACTTGACCTCCATGGGTTCCTTCGCTACGGACTCATTCATTCTGCAAATGAGGCTCGGGAGAGGAAAGGCTGGGTTGCATGACTGCTATGGACAGAGGTGAAATCTGAGGCTGGTCTGGTGCATCTTAGCACTGAACTAGTCCTCCAATAGTGTATATGGACAGACTGGGAGAATTCTAGAGAATGCTAGGAATCCACAGCCGTAGCCTGGGACTTGACGCTAACACAAGCCAAAAGGTGACTTTCTCTGCAATGTCATGATACAGGATCACATCCAAGCCTCAGTCTGTAGCTGGCTCAGGTATCTGCAGGACTACAGTGGGCAGCGCCCCCTGGAGGTAGTATGCAGGGCAAACTGTCCAGTCCCTGTGCAGCCAGACTTAGAAAGGGCACTTAGGCAGAAAGGACTAGCTTTGCCACTTCATAACCCCGTGGCTTTTGTCAAGTCCCTTAGCCCCCAAACCTCCACTTCCTCACTTGTAGGAAGAGAGTAATCACGGTAGGGATTAAAGGAGGCAGACGACCCAGGCATGGAAGGCAGAGTGAACTGGAGGCGACTGTACCAAGGTTGTCAGGAACACTGGGGCTCAGGTGCCCATGCGCAGCGTTGGTCAACCTGACAGCACTTCTGTTTCAAAATACTTCATTCCCTTCCTTCTCTTTATCTGGTCTCTGCGGCCTCTGCCTTCTGTCCTCCAGAGTCCGATAGCTGCCCCCACCCTCTTTCCCTCCGACTCTTCATACAAGGCATGCCCCTGCTCTGAAGTGTTTGGTAGCGGCCACTGCCTGTCACCACACTGAGGCTTGACCCTGCCCAGGCAGAGGGCATCTCCTCTGACAATCCAGAAGGGGCATATTATCCTCCCACTTTAAGAAAGAGGACACAAAAGCCCAGGGTGCTCAAGTCATCTTAACATCCCATAGTTGGCAAATGGCAAGGCCAAGGTTCGAATTGGACAGTCTGGCTTATGGTCACTATCCTGGTTGCCACACCGTGGGCCCTGGGTGAGTTTTATCCCGTTTACAATTACACTTGATGCTTGCTCACCTGGCACTGTGCTGCCAGTTAACATGCCAACACGGCGCTCCTGGTTAATCGATGGATCAACGGAGCCATTTATTAATTGCATATGCAGTCACAGATATTTACAGTGTCTGTAGGACGCTCAACAGGCAGGCAGGAACTGTTTTTATCTTGTCTAACAAGGCCAGTTTCTAGAAAGTGGAGGAGCTGAGATCTGAGCCTAGTCCAATGTGCTCTTTCCCTGAGGACCTACTGCGTGCTGCACTCAGAATGAGAAAAAACAGATCCATTGCCACAGTCAGGGAGGGAAGGGGGAAGCAATGGCTTCCTCCCTAGTTTGGGGCAGTCCTGGCAAAGCAAGAAGTTAGGGAGCTTTATGTGTGGGGGAGGGGTCAGGTAAGGGAGGGGGAATAGGAGAATATGCACTTGAGCCTTCTAAGAGTATGCCCCCCCCCCCCGTGGGGTCAGGAGGGGCCAATGGGTGGCAGGTGGCTTTCTGGAGGAGGGAGCCCAGCTGAAATGGGACTGCCCAGGAAAGGTGGCCAGAGGATGTTCCTGGAAAAGGAAGCAGCTTACAAAGGGGGTTTTAGTCTGAAAGCAGCGGGAGCTGGTTATTTGTTTTTATTTTAAAACATACTTTTCAAATCCCTGCAAACCAAGAGCCCGTTCCTGGTGGCCTTCAACATTGTGTAAACAAGTGATTCAGAAGTGTGCAGGGTGTGTCCTTGCATGTGCACGCGCGCGTGTTTTAGAGACAAAGGGTAAATGTGAGCTCATCTAGGTGAACCACAGCGAGTTCAGAGCAAAGTGAAGCTAAGCCTTAGTGCTTGGGTTACAGGGTGCTAAAAAGAAACTCTAACTTGGACTTGAGTTTCATTGGCCCGGAGGGTCCCCGAGGGTCCCTGAGGGTCCCTGAGGGCTGCATTCCTACTCTACCTGGGTCCTATCAGCTGCCCCGACCCCAAATTACAACCTACTAACAGAACAAAATGCTTTGGTCCTGTACCTTCTACGTAGCAGGATCCAGAGGCTTGAGGGGACCTAAGGATGCTCTGATGGGCCCCCACTTTCCCCACTAGAAGTCACCCTCAGTCTTAATCTTTCTTTTCCTTTCTGGAATCATCAAGGACAGGGAGAAAGGACAGAATGTTTCCTGGGAGAGTTTTGGTGAAGCAGGGGCAGAAGCCTCCCTGGGGGTTTGTTGTGCAGCCTTGAGCAGGACCCCTCTTTCTCTGGTCCCTCAGCTTCTGCTTCCACCAAACGGAGGTATTTAATAAAGAATTGCCTTCTTGGGTAGGTTTTGTTATGGGGGAGAGAAAATAATAGACGTGGCAGGTGCCGGTGCAGCGGGGAGTCTAGGTCGCGATCCTTATTGTCATTGCTAAGGGAACACACACACCGAGAGCAATTCGCGCGCCGTCCGGCTGGTTGTTCTGGGCCACTAGGGGCCAAGCCTAGATCGCTGGAGGAGGCGGGCGCTGCGAGGCGAGGGGGTGGGGTGGGAGGTGGGGGCGGACGCTGAGGGGTTCCGCGGAGATAAAGGGACAGCGTAAAAGGGACAGCGTCAGCGAGCGGCGGTGGCCCAGCCATGCGCGACGGGCTGAGCAGCGCGTGCGACGCCGCCCGGCCACGGCTCTGCCGATTCCTGCGCAGGATCTTCGGCCCGAAGGTCGCCCGCCGCGTGGGCCCAGCCAGGTACAGCGCACCGGGCCTGGGGAGCAGCGAGGGCGTTGGGCACCCGGGTGATCCCGCTGGGACGCGAGAGAGGTCGGGCTGAGCGCCCACGCGTGCCACCCAGTGGGTGCTTTTGCACCAAGGAACTTCTGAGCTGCGTCGCTTTGAGACGGGTTCTGGCTTTGTCAATAGGTCAGCATCAAACCTGGAAATCTTCCTGCCTCGGCTTCCTAAATGCTGGGATTATAGGCGTGTGCCACTGTTTAATGTGTTTTTGTTTTGTTTTGTTTGTTTGTTTTTGCGGTACTGGGAATTGAACTGCATTTAAACGAGTGCTCTTACACACACACACACACACACACACACACACACACACACACACACCACCTTGTTGCCCTCCCCTCCTTACTGCGTTCTAGACAAATATGGTGAAGAGGGCAAAGTGATCTTCTTTTACAATAACACTTTCTCCCTCTCACAAGACAGGTGGGCTGAATGGGAGCAGTCCAGACCCCGCCTGCTGTGGACTCAGTACTCCCTCCTCGGCAGGCACCTACTTCTGCCACACCATGGCTGAAGATGGGGCCCCAAGCAAGCTCCCTTGGTTCCTTTTGCCTGAAAGTCCTTAATGACCCCTCATTCCTACCAGGCTGTGGGGTTGGGAGTGTCTGCGGGCTCGACCTACACAGCGCAGTGATTTGGAACCAAGGGTCCTGAGTCTTAAAGCGCTCATCTAACACCTACCTGGTCCTCGGTCTCCTTTAGAGGGTGGCCTGAAGAAATTTGCTAACTGGTGGCAGGACATAGTAGCTGGAGCAAAGCTCTGTTTAGTCACTGTTAATTTTTTTTTCCCTCCTTAATCCTAACAATGAAAGTACTTGAAAAATTATAAAAATCCCATTATATATATATATCTTCAAAAGGCATAAAGTGAAAAAGAAAGAATGATGTTTAAATAGCTCATGACTTATCAATTATGCTAATCATTGTGAACCTTTACTGGCATTTCCCCCGGGTGCTTTCAGGCCGGCTGGAGCTGGCATTCATTCACACACACACACACACACACACACACACACACACACACACACACACACTGTATGCATGCACTCAGGCTGTCACCGAGAGGATCAGCAGGTATCCAGTCTGAGGCAATAGGCACAACCTGAGCATGCAGCTGTGGACCCTGGGGCCAGGCTAACTGTGGCTCATCTCAACAGTGGATTTCAGATAGCATTTAAAACAGTTTGATGTTTAGGAGAAGCACTTCAGTAGACAGTGACATTGTCTTTAAGTCTATTACTGTAGCCTAGGGGATGTTTCTGATCTAATTCTATTCCCTACATCCTAGATGTGAAGGATGGGTCAAGAGGATGGTGAGAACACAAATCTTGGCTTCCTTTTTTTCTTTCTGGTGAAGCATACCAGTCCAGACCAGAGGAGCAGATTAAAGAAAAATTATCCAGCTGGGTGTGGCATCACATGCCTGCAATCCCAGCACTCAGGAGGTAGAGGCGAGAGTTCAAGGACGTCATCAGCTAAATAGTGAGTTCAAGGGTAGCCGTAGATACATGAAACCCTGTCTCACAAGCAAGCAAGCAAGAAATGCTCCATGATTTTGTTTGTTTGGGTTATTATTTTTGGGGGGTGGGGTGGGGAGGTAGAGGAGGTTGTTGAGATAGCCTCTCACTATATAGCTCAGGCTAAACAATGCTCCCACCTCACCTTGAGTGCTGGGGTTCTTCCGGACACCAGTCAGCATGCTCCATTTTAGTGATACTTGCTGACTCATGACAAGGAAGACTTTACTGAAGACAGTCGCTCAGGTGGGTTCAGGGACCACAGCAATCTTGACGGGGAGGGAGAGACGGGGTCCACACAAACACAGCAGAGCAAGGGCAAGTTGCAGCCAAAGATAAGCAGATTCTCGCTGAACTGACCCAACCAGATTCCTGCGGAAGGTAGACCTGGACAGTGACAGCTCGCTCAGGGATGAGGGACCAGGGAGTGAGTTATTACTAAATGACTAAGCAGGAAGGAAACTAAAACTGGAGTTTGGGGTTTTTGCTTCATTTTACTTTAGATTTATTTGTTTTATGTGTATGGATGTTTTGCCTGCAGGTATGTTTGTGTACCACATACACACCTGGTACTCATGTATGTCAGAAGAGGGTTTCAGATCTCCTGGAACTAAAGTTAGAGATGGTTGTGAGCCACCTTGTGGGTGCTGGAAATCAAACCTTAGGTCTTCTGCAAGAGAAAAAAGTGCTTGTAAACACCGAGCCATCTCTCAGACCCCCGATTTTGTTTGTTTTTGAGACAGGGTCTTACTATGTAGCCCAGCCTGGCTTGAAACTCATGGAAAATCCCTCTGCCTCCTTGGTTCTGGGATCACAGGTATGTGCTACCACACTCAGCTAAATCTGGACTTTACAAGGCTGCACACAAATGGGCCTAGGTCAAGGTGTTACCAAGCCAATCTTTTTTATGGCTCATCTCCAGGACACTTCTCAGGTTGGTGTATAACTTGGTTCAGATGTAAATTGCTTTGTGATGCCTGCAGCTGTGCTTTGCACACTCTAGGACCACAGGGGACGTCTGAAGCCACAACAGTAATGAATCCTGCATGTACACTTTCTGTCCTACCCATACTTACCAATGATGGAGTTTAAAATACAAGTTGGGTAAAGTAGGATATTCCCAACAATAGCTACAAAAAACACAGAACCATTATAACAGTGCACTGTAGTAAAAATTATGGGGTGTGCATAGTTGAGGCAGTGACTATATCAATAGTTGTTTGGTTCTTTGTTTATTTATTTGTTTGTTTGTTTCATTTTTTTTCTTTTCTGGTGCCAGGAGTTCATCTTCAACTCTGCTAGAAATGTGGTGCAACTTCTTCACCAGCAGACGTGTGGCTTCTCCATCCTCCCTCCCTCCCTCCCTCCCTCCCTCCCTCCCTCCCTCCCTTCCTTTTTTCTTTAATTATTTATTTATGTTTTTCCAGACAGGGTTTCTCTGTGTAGCCATGGCTGTCCTAGAACTAACTTTGTGCACCAGGTTGGCCTCGAACTCCGAGGCCTGCCTACTGAGTGCTGGGATTGAAGGTGTGCTCTACATGTACATGTCTGGCTCTTTCTTTTTCTTTCTTTCTTTCTTTCTTTCTTTCTTTCTTTCTTTCTTTCTTTCTTTCTTTTTTTCTTTACATTTTTTTCCAACTAGTTATTCTTATTTTATTTATTTATTTGTTTGTTTGTTTGTTTGGTTGGTTGGTTTTGGTTTTTCAAGACAGGGTTTCTCCGTGTAGTTTTGGTGTCTGTCCTGGAACTCACTCTGTAGACCAGGCTGGCCTTGAACTCACAAGAATCCTCTTGCTTCTGCCTCCCAAGTGCTGGGATTAAAGGTGTCCGCCACCACTGCCTAGCCTATTTTTATTTTATTTTTATCTTATTGTTTAAAATAAGCATCATGTCATACAGGCTAACTTTGAATTCCCTATGTAGCTGAGGATGACCTTGACCTCCTGATCCTCCTGCCTCTACTTTCTAAGTATTGGGATCACAAGTGTGTGCCATCCATGCCTGGCTTTTGTTCCTTTTGCTTTTCACAAGATAAATACTTGGAGTACCAGGCACTGTGGCTTGTACCTGTAATCACAGCACTCAGGAGGTTCACAGATGGATTGCCATGAGTTGGAAGCCAGTGTGATATACAGAGTAAATAAGTCAAATTGAGTGTTATGAGGTTGTTTATGTGCTTTGTAGATAGGTTCTCATATAGCCTGGACTAGCTTTGAACTTTCTGTGTAGTTGAGGCTGGCATTGACCCCTGATCCTTCTGCCACCACCTTCCAGAGGCTGGGATTCCAGTCATATGCTACCATGCCCAGCTTAAACTAAGGCCTGGGAGGACTGGACTGTCGGGACATTTGCACTTGGCTTTCTGAGAAGGGCATTTCCCCAGAGCTTCTGTGTGTTCCTGTCTGAACAGCTTTGGCTTGCTCCCCTTCTATCATCTTAGCTTTGGGTGGTCAAAGTAAAGATGAAGCGAGAAGGTGGTGACAAGATTCTCCGAGACGGGCTCCCTTCCTTGATGGGAAGCCAGCGACAGGTCATTCCCACCTCTAGCCCCCAGTGCCCCATCTGCCAGATAGGGATTCACAGAGGCCTCCTCCCAAGACCCTCTCCACTCCCAGATTCCATCTCACCATAACCTTCTCTTCACAGCCCAACAACACAGGATGACCCTAAGGCTCACGGACCTGCCAAGCACCAAAATGGTTCCCCCCAGCCCCTCGATGGGACAATGCAGGTCAGTGGTTTGGTCATGGTGTATAGGAAGGTCCTTTTTCCTTCTCCTTTGGAGATCCAGGCTGCACAGCCCTTTGGAGGCTGGGAAGGAAAGCACAGGAAGCCAAGGTCTGGGGAGCAAGTGGAGCCACCTAGGCCTGGGGTACAGAGGGAGCCAAGGAGGCGCTGAATAATAGGACAGTCTTGATGACCGAAAAAGGAGGTCCCCAGGGTGCACTGGCACCCAGATAATTTGCTTGGTGGTTGATAGTATAGATGTCCTCAATTTAAGACCATTCCCGGATTATGGGTGGGACATTCTAGAGTGATCTCAGACTTAGCCTTTAGACTCAATCCCTGGCTGGTCATGGATCTCATCTTCCTGAAGCCTTTTCCATCCTAAGGACTGTAGAGAGGTGGAGAAGGGGAAAGGTATCTCTGGGGAAGCAAGACAGTGGAGTGAGTATCTGTTAACTTCGCAGCTCCCAGCTCTGTCCTTGGCAAGCCCAGCTACAGCAGCGGCCTTCCCATCTAACGTGAATTCCCCTTATGAGCCAGCACTGCCTGGGCCTTGGTAAGGACAGAAGCATGGCTCTGGCCCAGCCACCTGCAGTGCTCAGCTGGCTCTGGCTCAACTTCTGGGAAGGGTGGAGGACTGGCATGGCCCTGTGTGTGTGTGCCCGGCCTTGTGTGTCCAACAAAGCTCCATCCCTCACAAAAGCAGAGTATAGAGGTACAGGGGACACTTGTATGGGTTGCTGGGGTTTCAGGCATTTGGAAAACCCTGGATGTTTACCTATCTTAGCATGGTCCGGAATCCCTGGACAAGCTGCCTGTGCCTCAATCAACCTGCCCACAGCACGTGAAGATCAAGAACTGGGGCAGTGGGGAGATTTTGCAAGACACCCTTCACCACAAGGCCATGTCGGTGAGAAATCTGGGGACTGGGGAGGACCACCTTTGTCCTAGCTAGAGTACCATAAGGGCCCTTTGTGGGTCCACCACATATCCCCTGGACTTAGTAGACAGCCATCTTCTCAGACAAAAGATGCAGGGAACTCAGTTTTCATAAATTATAGTCGGCAGTAAATCAATCCAGTTTCCTGTCAACCACCTGATTGGGCAGCAGATAGACCTAGGGCATCAGAAGAGGCTATAGGGGTCAGTTCATATTTTCTTAGATTTCAGAAGTATCTGAGAGTTTCCTATTAGAATTGTCCAAAGCGGGACTGAACCGATGGAGGAAGCAATGGGTTTCCTGTGACTGGAAGGATTCAAGCGCTGCTTGATAGGAAGGTAACAGTGGCCCAAACAGCCAGTGGACGGGAACTGATTGTCTTTTAAGGTTCCTTACTCTGACTCCAGAATTCAGGCTATGAGGCCAAGTGTGGGGGCGCATGCCTTTTATTCCGGCACTTGGAAGAAGCAAGCAGAAGTCTGTGAGTTCAAGGCCAGCCAGGTCTACATAGTGAGTTCTGGGACAGCCAGAGCTACACAGTGAGACCCTGTCTCAAAACAACAACAACAAAACAAAAGAGAGAGAAAGAAAAAACAACAACAAACAAGAGAGAGAGAGAGAGGAAAAAGAAATAATTCATGCTGTGATTATAAAGTGGGAAAGAACCGAAAAGCTTATGAAGGCAGGATGATTTCCTGAGCCCCTCAGGAACTGCGTCTGTAATCTCAGCACTTGGGAGACAGAGGCAGGGGGATTCAGAGTTCAAGGTGACCTGCTATGTAGTGAGTTTGAGGTCATCCTGGGCCATGTAAGATCTTGTCTCAAAAACAATACCAAACTCCCCAAAACAAAGCAAAACAGAGAAAAGCCACAGTTAACATCTGGGCACCCATTTTTCTGGCATTTCTTCCCATGCCTCCCTGACTTTGGAATGTTCAGCTGCTCATCCATTTTCTCTAGGCTGACACTGGACCCGTGTTCCCACAGGAGCCAGCTGGGGCTCTTTAGAAAGGAAAACAGACAAGAAGTCCCCTACAAGCAAGCTGTGGGGTTTTCTCTGAGGCTGGTGCTGGGTCTTTAGCTGACTAGAGAGCAGGGACAGAGAGAACCAGCTCATACCCACTGGGTCTCAGGAAAGGAAAGGGGAGCTAGGCTAGGAGAAATCTTGGTAGACCCCAAGGAGAGGGTGCCTACATGGAGTCACTGTGAGCATAGCAGTCAAAGGAAGGCCAGGCAACTGGTTTGGGGGAGGGGGAGGAGGAGGGGACTGGGAGGCCTACTCACCCCCTGTCTCTCTTTCTAGGAGTTTACCTGTAGGTCCAAATCTTGCATGGGGTCCATCATGAACCCCAAGAATTTGACCAGAGGACCCAGAGACAAGCCCACCTCTCTGGAGGAGCTTCTGCCTCAAGCCATTGAGTTCATCAACCAGTATTATGGCTCCTTCACAGAGTAAGTCTGGCTTTTGTCAGAGTGACATTTCCCCCTCCTCCCTGGGGCTGTCCTGTCTCCAACTGTCCCATGCTGACCCCTGAACTCTGCAATTTCCAGACTTGCCACAGTCCTAGGCCTAGAGCAGACCCTGGAGGAGGCTTAGGCACTGCAATAATGTCTGACAGGGGGTTCTGGCTCCACCACAGCCACTCCTGAGTCCTGGAGAAATTCACTGGGCCTCAACTTCCTTATCTGTAAAATGGCCTATTAGACAGCCATGAGATTTGTGCAAGTTTAGAACAGTGTCCTAGCCTAGGGACTGTGGAACAGTGACTCAGAATGGATGTTTTATCCTCAAGTAGTAGGAAGCTTAGAGACTATGTGGTCAGGCCTCTCCTCCTACAGATGTGAGCAAGAGTCCCAGAGACACCCCTGACATCATTCTAGTCAAGCTAGAGTCCAGGATGCCTGACTTGGTGGGGTGCTGTATCCCTGGAGTGTTTTCATCTTCTTACCCACGAGGCTTCAATGAGTCCAGGGCCCAGCCTCCATCATTCTTAAGTCAGTCAGTCACTATATAACCAAACACGTGTTTATATAGAGTTTGTATAGCATGGTCTAGCCTGGAATACAAACATTTTTTCATTGACAGTTGCCAATTTTGTTGTCAATACATACAATTGTGATCAAGGAGAAGCCTGTGACATGATTAAGAGTTGGGGTCCAATCGGCCACCTACCCAGGTTCAAACGTAGGCGAGTTTCTTCCTCTCTGTGTGCCCATTTTTCTTACCTGAAAATATCTAATATAATATGCACACCTTGTAGGAGTTTGTAGGAAGGTTAAATGAATTAGAGGCTATAGAGAGCTAAGGACTGTGCTGATCTGTAATGAATGCAACTGAAGTCTTAGTTATCATTGTATGCACATATTTAATCTTTAAGCATTTGTTTATTTGTTGGAGAACAGGCAACCTGAGCCATAGCAAGTGTATGAAAGTCAGAGAATGGCCTGTGAGAGCCGGGCATCTCCTTCCACAATGTGGATTCCTGGGTTTGAACTGAGATAATCAGGCATAGTGACAAGTGTCTTTACCCACTGAGACATCTCTCTGGTCCCTCGATGTGTGTTTTTGAGACAGCATCTCATGAAATAGTGGAGGTTGGCTTCTGCCCATGATTGTTTTGAGTGCTGGGATGACAGGTCGGAATGCTAATGCCTGAATACAGAGCATTGTTATTGTCCCGATATAACTAAGTAATTAAGCCTCTCTAAAACGTTCTAACCAAAATGCACAAAGTTGTTGTAAGAATGACTGACCAAGATAATGAATGTCTGCTCTGCAGCTGGATACAGTGTGGCAGTGTCATTTTGTGGTCCAGCCACACATAGCAGTTCCACCTGGGCACATGAGACACAGAAGGATATCTGGGACCCAGAGCAGAAATTGCTGTTCTTGGGGATACCTGCTTCACCTGTCTGTTGAGTGCTAGAGCTGGGAGAGTGCTTGACAAGAGGCCCCCATCTTCTGTAGCAATGCTTCCCAACCCAGATGCCTGGCCCCCTGGACGAAGGGCAGCAGTCTGGGGAGGGGGTAGGACTTGCTTGAAGATGCACATTAGGAGCCTGGGATGCTTGTGCTGGGATCCTGGCTGTTAGTCTCAGCACCCTAGCATGTAGCCCTTTGGCCGTTCAGTATCCTGAATCCTTTTGGAGCTGGGATACCCAGCTGGCATTCCAAACACAGTGGGTTGGGTCTTAGGAAGCCCAGGGAGGCTACAGGGCTCAGCTCAGTGCCTGGGCAAATGCCTTTACTTCTCATTTTTGACAGTCACAAGTCCATATCTTGGTCCCCAGGAGTGATGAACAAGAGCCTGTCCCCAGGGTGCAGGGACAGCAGCAGCTGAAGGCTTCCAGCAGAGTAGACTAGACATCTGTACACGCAGGATGTCATGACTTTTTCAGCTCCTGACTTCCTGAGAGTAACCATCCAATCCTTTTCAGAAGTAAGAGACACCACAGCGTTCCTGGTGACTGAAATATGGCCATGAGAAACCGCACAATGTGTAATGTGGGCCTGGTGATGCAGGCCTGTAATTCCAGTTACCCTGGAGACTGAGGTCCTTGCAGGAGGATTCCAAGTTCAAGGACTGCCTAGGTGATAGATGTAGTGAGAACCTGTCTCAAAATAAAAGGTTAAAAAAATAAGTGCAGGGGCTGAGGATGTAGGTCAGGGGTAGAATAAGCCTAGTTTGGTTAGGTTCAGACCCTGGTGCCACACTCAAGAAAGAACAGAGGGGAAAAAGTGGTAAAAAGAAATGCTAAAAATAAAATTCACTAGGTATGGTGATACATGTCTTTAATCCCAGCACTCAAAAGACAGAGGCAAGAGGATCCCTGTGAGTTTGAGGCCACCCTGTTCTATATAGTAAACTCTAAGCCAGACATGGTTACCTAGTGAGACTCGGTCTCAAAACCATGAAAAAATCTGAGGGAATTGGGAGAAAACATGAAAAATAATTTTAAGAGTGAGTCCCTGACTCAAACAAAAACAAAAATCCACCTTAAAAAACACACACAAAAAGTAAGTTTAAAATATTCTTTTAAAAGTCATCTTTCTTCTGTGTTCCCACGTGCTATAGTCTCATGGATGTTGGAAGCTTCGGTGTTACTGTGTGTGGGAGTGGGTTTTTCAGTCTGCCTTTACAAGTCAAACTTTCATCCACCCTGTAATGGAGTTAACAATGTACTTTGAGATCATTTATAATTGTGTGAGAGCCATGCCTTCCCTTTCAGGCACAAAATATTCTAGAAGTTACACGTGGGTATAGAGGGATAAAAATCTGACTGTGGTTTCATGAGCTGTTCTGAGTCAGGAAGGCCAGAAAACAATTGTCTCTCTTGAGAGTCCTGTAAAAGGTTGATGTAGACAAAGGCTCCCCATTCCTTCTTGCCAGCAGAGTTGCTACACTCTTCATTACATGGAGAGAATGGCTTTGCTCAGGACCTGGCCTCTCCTAAGATTACAGATAGAAGAGGCCAAAACTCTTCCAAAGGAACCAGGCCCACTCTTGGATAAACACCACCAAGAGTTCACTTTCTCCTTCTACACAGTATCGCCATACCATGGGTACAGAGTAGGGGTATTTCTAGAATCTTCCTCTGATGAGGAGGGACACTGACCTCACCCAGAAGTTCCCCCATACAGGGATCACTGAGGACAAACGTCAGTGAGTCTCTGAGTCTTTCTTCTGTAATCAGAAAGGAGTCGCCAAGACCCTCCACCTGCCCCAAAGGCTGCTTCATTCCAAGTCCTCCGCTGCCCTCCATCACAAGCTCATTCTTTAAATAATTTTGTTTGTTGCCATTTTGAAAGCCTTTGGTGGTGTCTGTCAGAGATCTCAAGGTTGCTGTGGTGTGCGTGTGTTTCTAAGTTGTTGTGACCAAGTTCCTCTCCCTTGGCATAATTTTGAAGTACGCTTAAATCACTGAGTGTGGTTCCTTTGGGTGGGCTCTAGGGTCCTTCAGGCTGAGTCCAGACCTCAGGTCTTGTCTGGGCCTGTCTGGTTCTCTGAGGAACACTCAAGGCTGCGTTTTCCCATGGGTAGAAAGTAGAAGGTCCTGTCCACCACAGACAGTTAGGAGCCTGGCGTTGGCAGCGAGACCGCCTGGGTCTGCGTCCTCATTTCTCTGTTACCATGCTTGTGTTCTTGGGCCTAGCACTTCCCACTCCACAGCTTTAAGACTTTTGATTGCAAAGTAAACACTGCAGTTGCTACTAACTTGCTTGTGGTGGCATGCATCTGCAATCCCAGGTATTTGGGAAGTAGAGGAAAGAGAATCACAAGTTCTAGGCTGGCCTGGGCTACATAACAAGACTTTGTCTCAAGGTGATGGTGATGGTGATGATGATGATGGTGGTGGTGATAATAATGATGGTGATGATGAGTTGATGGTGATGATGAGGATGGTGATGACAACTTGCAGGGTCCAGTGTAGAAGTGGAAGTGTGATTTTGTTCCAACAGAACTTCAACGTGGCAGAGTATTAAAAACTGGCCCCTAGTAGGCTAACTGTGGATCACAAAGCCAGCCATACAGGGGACAGTGTCCCAAGGGGGACAGTTGGCTCTTCTGGTGTCTGAATTCAGTTCCTGATCTCTGGGGATTGAATTAATCCCTATGTAGTAAGGTCCTGCTATTGTCGATCTTCCTGACGGCTTCCTGTCCCCCAGGGCAAAAATAGAGGAACATCTGGCCAGGGTGGAAGCCGTAACAAAAGACATAGAAACAACAGGAACCTACCAGCTGACACAGGATGAGCTCATCTTTGCCACCAAGCAGGCCTGGCGGAATGCCCCTCGATGCATCGGCAGGATCCAGTGGGCCAACCTGCAGGTGAGTCTTATGGGCAGAACAGAAGAAGGAAACAGGACGGGCAGGTCCTGAGATGGAGCAAGTGGCCAGGGCTCTGGAGACTGCATCTGAACCCTAAGACAGGGTATCTCAGGTCCCCCCCCCCATCCAGAAGCCTGGGATCTTATTTTAGCACCAGGGTCTCTAGAGGACCCACTCTCATGTTAACCTTGGGAGACCTCATGCCACTCTGAAACAAATAGCAACCTTGGATGTCTTATTCCCAAGGCCTTGGCACCGCAAGTGTTTGCCCCCAGTGTTTACGTTCTTGGCTTCTAGAGAACACTTTATTTATCCTAGCCTCCCAGGCCAATCATCTCCTTGGAGGGTCATTTTTTGTTGGGTCCCTTTGAGTGCACTTGGATTGAGAAAAATCCAGGAGACTCAAACAGACTCCCACGGCAAAGATCCTGGGTGGGGCTGTGGGGACCTTTGGTGTCTTAAAGAGAGACACTCTTGGGGATTTGGTTTTGCTGGGGCCTTCTGAGTGGGAGTCTCTGTGCCCCATCTCAAGAGCAGTGGCGTGTAGGGCAGCTTAGAGATGGGCACTGCCGATGCAGAGGCGAGGATGTGATGGTCTGTTTGCTGGGCAGTGGCGTGCAGGCTGCCCTCTTTCCCTGGGGACTTTGAACCAGCCCCAAGGCTCAGAGTCTTCTATGGTGTGGTCTTGGTGGACTGTACACAGGTCTTCGATGCCCGGAGCTGTAGCACTGCCCAGGACATGTTCCAGCATATTTGCAGACATGTGCTGTATGCCACCAACAACGGCAACATCAGGTGAGGCGAGTTTCCCGGTTGGGCTGGGCCCACCCTGCCAGCCTCAGGCAGAAGAGGCTAGAGGGCTTAGGGGAGGGGCCTCTGGCTCCAGGAGGAACTAGGTAAAGACAAAAGAGCAAGGCTTAGCCCTGGAACAGTGACAGTGGCCTCTTCACCATTAGCCTCTGTCATAGGTCCAGCTATTTTTTCCCCTCTAACTTAGAACCACGAGGCAGTTACTTTTTTTTTTTTTTTTTTTTTCCGAGACAGGGTTTCTCTGTGTAACTTTGTGCCTAAGCCACTTCTAACAGGCCATGGTGACACATGCCTGTTACCCAAGCACTTGGAAAAGTGGAGGCAGGAGGATCAAGAGTTCAAAGACATCCTTAGCTACATGGCATGCTCAAGGCTAGCCTAGGCTCTGTGTGCTCCTGCCTCAGAAACAAAACAAAACAAAAAAACTTCTTAGCAAGGCATGGTGATACATATCTATAATCTCAGCAGTGGGTAGGCTGAGGCAGGAGGATTGCTATGAGTTCCAGACCAGTATGGGCCACATAGACAGACCTTGTCTTTTTTTTAAAAAAGCCCACTCAGGAGGCAGAGGCAGCGGGAATCTCTGTGAGTTCAGGCTAGTCTAGTCTACATAGTAAGTTCCAGGGCAGCCAGGGCTACATAGTCTCGAAAACAAAACTAACAAAATAAAAGATCCTTCTGCTCTGTTTGGGAAGGAGACACTGATTTTCTGGCTGTGTCTTTGCTGTGGTATTTTTTTTAGATGTGAGAGTCACTGCTTGACACTGTATATTCCTTCTCTCTCTCTCTCTCTCTCTCTCTCTCTCTCTCTCTCTCTCACTCACACACACACACACACACACACACCACTGATAGGACTGAACAGTGCACTCAATCTGTCATTCATTCAGTTTTCTGTCTAACAAACATTTGGTGCACACCTCATGGGGACTCAGCAGAGGACTAAACCAGGGGTCAGGGAAAAGGAGATGGGAGGGTGAGATGCAGAGGAGACTGAGACCCCAGAATGCAACTCCAGACAACTGCAAACCCATGACAGCTGAACAGCCACCCACTGTGAGAAGAGAAGCAGTGGAAGCCGGGGTGTGGAAGGGACAGAAGACGCCCTAGAGCGGTGGTTCCCTTGTAGGTCCTGAAGGATAGGGAGGGACCGGCAGGAGAGGATGCTGTCAGAGGGTAATCTCAGTCTGATGGGGGTGCAGGCACTGTACAGTGGGAAGAGTGGAGGAGGCTGTCTGGGAGCCCCTGCCCCACCCCACCTCCCAGCTAGGGACAGTTGATAAATTGCAATATCTCTGTCCTGGGGAAGGTCGGCCATCACTGTGTTCCCCCAGCGGAGCGATGGGAAGCATGACTTCCGGATCTGGAATTCGCAGCTCATCAGGTATGCTGGCTACCAGATGCCCGATGGCACCATCAGAGGGGACCCTGCCAGCTTGGAGTTCACCCAGGTACCTGTCTAGCCTTTGATGGGTCCCACTGGGCAGGAACCCAGAACAGATACAGTGCCCCGGAGCTGCAGACTTCATGGGCCTTTCTCTCCCCTAGTTGTGCATCGACCTGGGCTGGAAGCCACGCTACGGCCGCTTCGATGTGCTGCCTCTGATCCTGCAGGCTGATGGCCAAGATCCAGAGGTCTTTGAAATCCCTCCTGACCTGGTGTTGGAGGTGACCATGGAGCATCCCAAGTAAGCCACCAAGGGCACAGGTTATGTGTATGCATCCTTCCTCAGGGAGATGCTTATCCTCCTCCAAAGCCCAGCTTAGTCCTCCGTGTTGCAAGGCCAGTTTGCCCTCGGCAGCCACTGTGCCCTTTCCTCTCCAGCCTCAGCTTTATGAGGAATGACTGAGGGGAGCGGCCGCCTAGCTGGCAAGGTCCTGGGAGCCTAGGAGGCAGTGCCTTCGGGAACGTTCTTCAGCTTCTGTCTGAGCAGCCGGGTCTTTGGTACTCTTCTCAACACTTTATTTTTATCTATCATCTATCTATCTATCATCTATCTATCTATCTATCATCTATCTATCATCTATTATCTATCTATCATCTATCATCTATTATCTATCTATCTATCATCTATTATCTATCTATCTATCATCTATTATCTATCTATCTATCATCTATTATCTATCTATCTATCATCTATTATCTATCTATCTATCATCTATTATCTATCTATCATCTATTATCTATCTTTCTATCTATCTATCAATCATCATTCTATCTATCTATCATCTATCTATCATCTATTATCTATCTATCATATATTATCTATCTATCTATCATCTATCTATCATCTATTATCTATCTTTCTATCTATCTATCAATCATCATTCTATCTATCTATCATCTATCTATCATCTATTATCTATCTATCATCTATTGTCTATCTATCTATCATCTATTATCTATCTATCTATCTATCTATCTATCTATCTTTTTTGAGACAGGGTTTCTCTGTGTAGCTTTGGAGCCTGTCCTGGAACTCTTGCTGTAGACCAGGCTGGCCTCGAACTCAGAGAGATTCTCCTGCCTCTGCCTCCCAAGTGCTGGGATTAAAGGAGTGTGCCACCACCGCCTGGCTCTCTCACCACTTTAAAAAAAATTTCTTACATCTATTTAGTGCATGTGAAGAGGTGTGTATGTGAGTGTGTGTGAGTGTGTGATTGTATATGGTGTATGTGTGTATGTTTGTATGTGTAGTGTGTGGTGTGTGTGATTGTATGTGTGCTTTGTGTGTGTGATATGTTTGTGTGTGTGTGGTATGTGTGGTGTGTTTATATTTATGTGTGTATGTTGTTTGTGTGTATGGGTGTGCGTGTAAGGTGTGTGTGGTACATGTGGTGTATGTGGTATGTGTTTATGTTTTATGTGTGTATGTGTGGCGTGATGTGCTTGCATATTTGTTGTGTGATATATGTGTGGTTGTGTATAGTGTGTGTGTTGTATATGTGATATGTGTACTGAGTGTATAGTATATGTGGTCTATGTGGTGTGTATGTGTGTGTTTATGTTGTTTTGTGTATGTCGTGTGTGTGGTCAGAGGTCAATTGCAGGAGTCGGCTGATTCTCTCCTACCATATGGGTCCTGGGAATTGAAGTCAGCTCATCAGGTTTGGTGGCTAGTGGCCTTTCCTGCTGAGCCATCTCAGCGGCCTCCCAGCTTTCTTAGAAGAGGACACACCTCCCAGATAGAGGAAGTGTAGGGCCACACGGCCCTTAAGAGCATAACTGATTGAACCTCTGCAAAGTACCTCCATATATGGAGACTTACTAACAGCTGGCCCTGGGCTAACTGTCTTCACCTTTGAATACCCTGAACTCGGCCTGCCTCAGGACCTCTGCACTGCTTCCTCTACCTGATATGCCCTTTCCTCGGAAATTTGCAAGGCTCAAGTCTTCTCACCCAAAGGTGTTCCCTGTGACGTCAACACGGCCCCTGAGAAGCTTTTCCTGACCGCCCACCTTTAATTTAACATCACACTTTGTTTCTCATGTTCTTACTGGTGTTCTAGTATACCTCTTTGTGGTCTATAGTCTAGACACTGGGCTATAACTTCTTTGAGACTAGAATCTTGCTTTCATCAGTATATCCCCACTGTCTACAAGGCGCAAGGCATATAGCAGGTGCTTAGTTATAGATATTTATGGAATGACTAACTATCCAATGAAGGATACTATGTTTGTAATAATCCCATGAATTTGATGCTATTGACTTTATGTTAATGATGGAGATACCAAGGCTCAAAGAGGCTAAAAGCACCCTAGTCAGTGCAGAGGCAGAATTAGAGCCCCAGCTGTCTGATGCCAGAGTCCTTAGCCAGTCACTGCCTTCTGTTGGAGTCTCAGCGTTTAGTCTGGCATATACCTGATGCATTTGCATGAATGACTGAATAAAGAGATGTCTTATTTAATGAATGACCCCTAGTGTGCCCTGTTATCTCTCCCAGTTGGGTGACTGAGATCAACTCTTAAAGAGGACTTTTCTAGTACTGGGAATATGGCTCAGTTGACCATGCTTGCTTAGCCTGCTCAAAGCCCGAGCTTTGATCCCCAAACCCTGCATGAGTTTGATGATACATGCCTGTAATTCCAACATCTGGGAGATAGGAGTCAGGAGAATCACAAGTTCAAGGCCACCCTTAGCTACATAAAATCAAGGCCAGGGATATGAGACCGTGTCTCAAAAAAAAAACAAAGAGAGAGAAGGAATTTCTTGGGTTGACTCTTTCACTGAAGGTAATTATTGTTTTGATTGAGGGGAGCAGGCAAAGAAGACCCTAACGGCAGCTGGCTCTCCCCTCCCCTTGGCCAGGTACGAGTGGTTCCAGGAGCTTGGGCTGAAGTGGTATGCCCTACCTGCCGTAGCCAACATGCTGCTGGAGGTGGGTGGCCTTGAATTCCCAGCCTGCCCCTTCAATGGTTGGTACATGGGCACGGAGATTGGAGTTCGAGACTTCTGTGACACACAGCGCTACAACATCCTGGAGGTGACAAGGCTACCCAGTTGGGCCAGCTAGAGGAGCAGGCTGGTAGGCGGGTCCCCACAACGGCCTCACTCTTGTCACTCGGCTTCTGTAGGAAGTGGGCAGAAGGATGGGCCTGGAGACCCACACACTGGCCTCCCTCTGGAAAGACCGAGCCATCACGGAGATCAACTTGGCTGTGCTCCATAGTTTCCAGGTACACCAGGCAGGCATCTTGTGGGTGGGTAGAGGCTTTGGTAAGAAGGTGGCTTGATCCAGCTACTTATCTGGTTCTTGCTATCCCCTTACAGCATCGTTCATTCACACATGCATGCATGCATGCATTCATGCTTTTTGCTGTAGTGGTACGTTTCTCCCATCCTGCTGGGCCCTGCAGTCTTGCAGCCACTTATAAAATAATCATTCAGGAGCTTAATATTATTTACAAACTGTATGGCCTATGGCAGGCTTCTTGCTCGCTAGCTCTTTCATCTTAAATGAACCTATTTCTATTAATCTATGTATTGCTACGTGGCCATGGCGTTACCAGTCTGCTGGCATGTTGCTCCTTGGGTGGCAGGCTGGCGTCTCTTCTGACTCCTCCCTTCTTCCTCTCGTCTTTAGTTTGAATGTACTGCCTAACTTTATCCTGCCCTGCCATAGGCCAATGCAGCTTTATTTATCAACCAATCAGAGCCACACATATTCACAGCATACAGAAAGACATCCCACAGCATCCTGCATTTGTGTGGCTCTAGCACTGGCAACTCCCTTCCTCCCAAGCCAGCCTGTCCCTGCCCTTGAGCACTGTATGTGGCTCTGCTTCCATTGTTCAAGGATGTCACTTAGCGACTGTCCCTCCTGGCGGCCTCCCTCCCTGCCCCATCAGTCCCACAGAGCACAAATAGTCTGTTTCAGCTGTGCGCTGCAGGACAGAAATGAACAGTTAGCCAACAGTTCCTACCAGCCCCTGGAATCCCTCTCCTTCTCCTGCTCCTGTTACAGCCAACCAGTCCCATCTCTTCATACTGCCTCTTCCTCAGCCACTCCAGCCTGGCTTCTGTCTCTCTGCATCATCTGAAATCCTTGCAGGATTTAAACACTCAGCAAAAAAAGGATCCTCCCACAGGACCGTAGCACTTCCAAGTCCATGCCATGGTGTGTGTGAAGGTCAGAGAAGAACTAATAGGCATCTGTTTTCTATTTTCACTCTATGGGTCCTAGGATTCGAACTCAGCTTGGCAGGAGGCACCTCTGTCCCCTGAGCCATCTCGATGGCTTCCTTGCTTTTCCTTCTTCCTATAAATCATCCCATGGCCAGCTCCTCCCCTGCTTCTAGGTTTCAGCCACCCGTTTCCTTGAAGAGCCCCCTCCTTGGACACTGCTCCCCCCTGCAGCCCTTCCTCCACTTTTCCTTCTACTTCCTTTAACGTAGTTTTGTTGGGGTAGTTTCCGGCATCAGGTCACAGGTCAACCTCTATCTTTCTTGGATGTTTCTTTCCTCCGCTGGAAATGTCAGCTGCTGGGTGCTCCATGGGGCTGGGATCTTGACTGAGCCCACAGCTACACCGCTAGTCTAGCCCATGGCAGAGGATGGGAAGTTATGGAGTGGCTGGAGGGATGGAGGTGAGCCCCCATCCACATGAGCAGCGGCTACTCATGCTTCTTGTGAGCTGATAGAACATGCCTGTAAGTCCAGCATTCAGGAGGATGATGCAGAGGGATGGTGAGTTCAAGGCCAGCCTGGGCAACTCCATGAGTTATTTCTCAAAGAGCAAAACAAAACAAAGCAAAAAGTAGGGATAGTATTCCCCTCTCCAAATCCTTGCTAAATTAACTGACAATTTATAAGACACATTTGACAGCTCTCTTGGCCCCCAGAGGGCACTCGGCATACCTGGGTGGTGTGTCTATGCTTGTCAGAGCCATCAACTGCTCCATGGGACCTGTTCAGACATCCGAAGGCACTGTATATGTGCACAGATGGTCCCTGGCTCACTATGGCTCTACTTGGGGAGACTTTTCACTTTACAAGGGTGTGAAGGCACTGAGAATCCAGAGCAACTTTACTTGGGGTTTTCAAAAATCTTTTTTTAATCTTTTACTATCATATGTATCTTTTTTCATTTTATTTTATGTGTATGGGTGTTTTGCCTGCGTGTATACACGGTTGTGCAGTGCCTGGCCAGAAGAGGGCATCAGATCCTCTGGGGCTGGAGTCCCAGCTAGTTGTAAGCTGCCATGTGGGTGCTGAGAATCGAACCCGGGTAGTCTGGAAGAGTAGCCAGTGCTCTTAACCTCAGAGGCACCTCTCCAGCCCCCTATTGGGTCTGTTGTTGTTTGATTTTGCAGTACTGGGATCTTGACTTCTCTCCAGCCCCGTTTTTAGTTTTTATTCTGAGACAAGGTTACCCAGGCTAGCCTCGAATCACTCTTGTCTAGGCAGGCTTTGAACTTGCATCAGCCTCCAGGTTATCTGTGTTTACAGGCATGTACAGATAACTGTATAAGAATTTTGAATTTTGGTTTTCCCTAGACTAACGAATGGTGGTGGCTGGGTACTGTTTTGAAGCTGGGCAGCAGAAGCAAGTCACACTTCAACCATCTGTGGCAGCTGCAAGGGCTAGCAGCTGACACTATAGTGTGCTGGGTAGTTAAACTAAGATGGTTGGAAGACAAGGTGCTTTTTAAAAAAGATTTGAGATGGAGTCTCATGCACCCCAGGCTGGCCTGAAACTCACCATGTAACTTCTGATCCTTGCATCTACCCCCAGAATGCTGGGATTACAGGTGTGAGCTGCCACATCTGAGTTGTTTTTAATGTGGTACTAGGGATTGAACCCGGGGCTTAGGTGCATGCTAGGCCGGCACCCTGCAGCTGAGCTACACCCCAGTGCCCATTCTGTGTATTCTTTTTTTTTTTTTTTCTCTGTGTAGCTTTGGAGCCTGTCCTGGAACTCGCTCTGTAACCCAGGCTGGCCTCGAACTCACAGAGATCCACTTGTCTCTGCCTCTGGAGTGCTGGGATTAAAGGCGCATGCCACCACTGCCCGGCTAATTCTGTGTTTTCTTGACTGAGGATATTTTCATCTTATGACGGCCCCACCAGCATGGAGCCCTACCACGAGTCTAGCAGCAGCTGTATGTGAGTTTTAAGTGTGGCTAGACTCAAGAGCCGAGTATCAGTTGATACCTGCCAACCTTGGCTCCCACAGCATCCCCCCCCAGGAATGCTCCTCCCTTGGCCAACTTGAACTCATTTCTCTCAAGAGACTCCCATGTCTCCCCTGGTCTATCCTTGACATTAGGCTTTCTCCGCTATCGCTCCCAAGAAGTCTTTGTTCGCCTCCCTCACAAATCCTACCGGGCCTGATGAAGATGGCTGACGTCCTTCAGCTTCCTGGAGAGGCTGGCTGTTTGCTGGCAGTGTGTGGAGATCTGCGCCATCTCTCCTTTGCCTGAGGCCTTTCACAGTCCTTGGCAGATGGACGGGAGCAGATAAAACCCACAGAGAGCATAGGATGCTTCAACCTCATGGTGTAGGAACTCATACAGGAACCGCTGCCTTCCATTTTACAGATGAGTAAACTGAGGCTTGTCAAGGTTAAGGAACTCGTAGCTCAAAGTCACATGGCTAACGAGGGGACAGAGTTTTGACCACCATGTTAAACATAACATCTCTATGAAAAAAAATTTTTTTAAACATTTCTTTACTTAGTGAGAAGGTTGGAGAACAACTTTCAGGGGTTGGTTCTCTCCTTCTGCTGTGTGGGTTCCTGGGAAGGAACTCAGGACTTGGTGACAAACATCCTTACCCACTTAGCCATCTCCTCAGCCGTGTACAAATTTCTCTTGGTTGAATGGATCTCCAGACTTTGGGGGTGCAGCTGCTTATACTGGATCATTCCAGGCTAGTTCAGACTTCATGTCCTCTAATTTTAAGATGTCATGGCTTGTTTCCCCTACACACTGGTCCTCCCTGGCCCCACAGGTGACTAGTATGGTTTTGTGTTTGCTTGTTTTGGAGACAGAATCTCTGGTAGCCCAGGCTGGCCTGGAACTCCCTATGTAGCTGCGGATGACCTTGAATTCCTGAGCCTCTGCCTGTACCACCCATGCTGAGATTACAGACACCTAGGGCCTCATGCATGCCAGGCAAGCACTCCATCAAGTGAGCTGCTTTTGAGTTCATCTCTTCTTTACCTGAAATAAGGTGGTGCTGTGTGAGTGGCCCACATCTGAGGCTTGCTGTTTGCTGGTGATGCGTGGAGACCTGTGCATATGAGTTTCTAGATGCTCCTAGAGGGTCTGAGGGAAAGCTATCATGTGACTGAGGGCTGGCAGCCATGTGAGTACTGTGATGACAGCCTAGGTCTCTAAGTCTGTGGACTTGGACCTGTGTGTATTTCTGCAGCAATCAGCAGAGGACCAGGAACAGAGGCAGAGCCACTGCATAGATCCCCCACCTTCCGGTGCAGCCGCTTGCCCACTCTCCTCTCCTGCCCTTATCTCAGCCCACTCCATCTTCTTCTCCATCAGAAGCAGAATGTGACCATCATGGATCACCACACAGCCTCAGAGTCCTTCATGAAGCACATGAAGAATGAGTACCGGGCCCGAGGAGGCTGCCCTGCAGACTGGATTTGGCTGGTCCCTCCAATGTCCGGGAGCATCACTCCTGTGTTCCACCAGGAGATGCTGAACTACGTCCTATCCCCATTCTACTACTATCAGGTCAGGAGAACCTCCCCATCTTCCCCACCTTGCAGCAGCTCAGCTGCAGGGACTATGTGTGTGACTGCCTAGGGTAGCACATGCCAGCTGAGGGCCACCTTGTCCTCTCCAAGGTCCCCAGATTAGGTTATACATTATCTAGTGTACCCAATAAAGGGAGGATAAAAAGCAGCTGGGCCTCTACCTTCTGGGACATTAACAAAGAATCCCAAGTGCCCACTGCTGTGTGGCTCCATGTGGGGCCTGGAAGGGGCCACTTTGCTGAGGTTTGGTGATGTGGGTGTGGTGGGCTTCCATGAGTTCTATCGAGGGTCCTTTGCCTCTCTAGCATCCCCCCAGCCTGAGTCCAGCCATCCTCCACCATCACATCTCCTTTCTTTCCTGCAGATCGAGCCCTGGAAGACTCACATATGGCAGGATGGGAAGCTGAGGCCCAGGAGGAGAGAGATCCGGTTCAGAGTCTTGGTGAAGTACGTGGAAGGGGACAGGATTGCTGCCCACATGGTGTCCCTTTCACAGAGGCAGCCTCCCTGTGCCCGCCATGAAGGGCAGAGCATAATGGAGGATGTTCTTTATGGTGTTGGCTCCTAAAACTCTAGACACCAGTTCTGAGACTCATTCACTTCTGGCATCCCAAACTTCCCAAAGGGCCTGAGTCAGGATGTACAGGAGCCACCAGTCAATGAGAAGTGGAGGGTGCTTCCTCGTACCATCCCTGATGCTGTCCTTCTCTATTCCCTTCTGGAAGCTGACTCAGCACAGCATCTGTCTGTCTGTCTGTCCGTCCGTCCCCACAGAGTGGTGTTCTTTGCTTCCATGTTGATGCGAAAGGCCATGGCTTCCCGAGTCAGAGCCACAGTCCTCTTTGCTACTGAGACAGGGAAGTCTGAAGCGCTAGCCCAGGACCTGGCAGCCTTGTTCAGCCATGCCTTCAACACCAAGGTACACACTTAGATGGCCGGCATCTGGGGTGAGTGCAGAGGGCCTCCTGGGAGCTGAGGGCTGACATCGCCTGTGTGCCACGCAGGTTGTCTGCATGAACCAGTACAAGGCAAGCACCTTGGAAGAGGAGCAGTTACTTCTGGTGGTGACAAGCACATTTGGGAATGGAGACTGCCCCAGCAATGGGCAGGTGGGTGGCCCAGCGTCCTGGTCATCAGGGGGAAGTGGGACTTGGGGGGGATCAAGAGAAGGGTCCAGGGGACACAGAATGACCTGAAAAGGGCATTGGCATTGGAAGTGAGTGCTCAGGCCACTCTGAGTCCTCCTCTGTCACTTTCCCAATGGCACACGATGCCTTCTCGTGAACTGGCCAGCCTTTATTTCTATTTTTAGATTATCTGAGGGGATAATCTTCATTACATTTCTTTCTTTCATTGTTTGTTTGTGTGTACACACACGTGTACATGTGCAAGTGCCACAGCTCACATATGGAGGGACTTGTGGGAGGCAGTTCTCAGCTTCCACGCTGTGTGTCCCTCGGGCCACTTTTATCTGCTGAGCTATCTCAGCAGCCACAACCCACCTTCTTTTAAAATTCAAAAGTTCTTATTTAAGTGGGCACAGTGATGCATACTTATAATCCCAGTACTTGGGAGGCAGAGGCAGGAGAATCACAAATTTGGGCCCAGCTTGGACTTTATAGGAAATCCTGTCTCAAGTTCCCCTTCAACAAGAATTCATAGTTAGGGGCTGGAGAGATGGCTCAGCAGTTCAGAGCACTTACTGCCTGTCCAAAGGTCCATACTTCATTCCCAGCACTCACATCTGGTGGCTCACTACCTCCTGTGACTTCAGCTCCAGGGGACCCAGAGCTGACTTCTGGCCCCCCTGGGCACCCTCACTCACATACACAGACATACTCTCAGATGCAAATCTTTCTTAAAAAAGAATTCCTATTCAAAGAAAATGTTTCATTCTCACAAAGGGAAAATGGGCCAGAAGTATGAATTTTGTCTAGCCGGCCTCACCCAGGCCTGCTTGCCCTTGTGTTTTGAGTAGAGGCAAGGATGAGCGAGATGTGAAGGCTTGTTTAGCACCAATTTCAGCTTGTCTCTCCAGTGCTTGGAGGGATGAAAAGAAACCGCATGAGAAAAGATTACAGAAGTCATAGCTCCCCACAATATGATGGGTTCCTAAAATGTTGCCTAAAACAGTTCCCTGGAAAATCAAAGTTATTTTAGAGAATATGTTGTCCCTACCGAGTTCCAAGCAAGAAGCGAGGTTCATATTCTTTTTGAGGGAGCCTGTGTTCTTCCAGGACTAAATGAGGATGGATACCACGGACTTCTGGGTCTCTCACTGAGGGGCAGGGCCCAGGTGAGCTGGTTCAGCTGGACTTGTCCAGTGGCTTGTCCCACGGATCTGGATTCTTGGCCTGCTCGGTGTGGCCAAGGTTTAAATGAACCACAGTGGGAAAGGTAAGCAGCAGTTTTGTGGATCTGGGCCTGAGAACTCTGGTTCCTTGTCTTTGTAGACTCTGAAGAAAGCTCTGTTCATGCTGAGAGAACTCACCAACACCTTCAGGTGAGGCACCTTCCCACAGTCCTGCCTCCTGGGCAGTTTGGGATCAGACCATGGTACTGGATGTACACAGGACGTCTTCTTAGAGACGTCCAAGGGCAGAGTCCCTGGTCTGAGGTTTGTCTTCTAACTGGGTTGAGGATCAAGACACAGAAACCAAGTTCCTCTTGCAGGTCTGCGTGCCAAGAGTGCATTGGTCGCATGACTCAGGAAGGCCAGATTGTGACGTGACGCAGTGAGCACGCGAGAGCAGGGCTGTCCCTGCAGACCGTGGCTACTGCTGCCGTGCGTCCTGAAGTCTCTGAGTGTGTCTTCCTCCTGGGCAGGTATGCCGTGTTTGGCCTTGGCTCCAGCATGTACCCTCAGTTCTGTGCCTTTGCTCATGACATCGACCAGAAACTCTCCCACCTGGGAGCCTCTCAGCTTGCCCTGACAGGAGAAGGGGACGAACTCAGCGGTCAAGAGGACGCCTTCCGCAGCTGGGCTGTGCAAACCTTCCGGGTTAGTTCCCAGCCAGCCAGCATATAATGTGTTCATATCAAACACATTTGAGCCTAGTGTCCCGGGGCTCATGACCTCCGCCAGGTGTAAGCCAGGGCTATGGGCCTGATGTCTCAGGTCAAAGCAGCTCTCCCCAACTCCCACCCCAAGAAGAGTGTCCCTCAGGTGTATTGCTGTGAGTGGGAGGAGGTGGCTGATCAGCTCCCTGTCCTGAACAGGGCTTAAGGCCTTTCCTATGGGTAGCCTTGGCTACCTCATAACAGTGGCGCCTAGCTTCAGTCTCCCAGCTCTACAGAGGTGGGGACAGGGACCACACTGCTGACCTCTTATGACCTGGCTGTTTTCTCCTCAAATCTTTACTTTTTGGATTCTGCCCTGCTGGTGGAGGGCACATGTCTCTGAAGTGAAAGCCCAGCAGACTTGGTCCCAAGACTCGGGCCTCCTCCATGAGGTTTTCTATTAGGATGGGGAAGCCCCAGCCCTCCCTCACTATGTGGGGAGAGGATAAGTATATGATGGCAGCTTTAATATTCATTACATATAATATCAATGGCCACTGTGTACCATGCCTGGGCTTTTCTGAGCCCCTTCAGTCCCTATCAGATGACACACCTACGAGTTTGGGGATGCATCCATTCAGTATTTGACCCATGATGAAGGGTGGTGATGGTGATACTCAATGCCACTCTGCCTAACTTTCCAGGCGGCCTGTGAGACGTTTGATGTTCGAAGCAAACATCACATCCAGATCCCGAAACGCTACATTTCCAACGCAATATGGGAGCCACACCAATACAGGCTCACCCAGAGCCCAGAGCCTTTAGACCTCAACAAAGGTACCAGCCCCTCCGCACCCTACTGGTCTTTCCTGCCTGGGTTGAGGCTATCTGAGCCCTGAACCAGTACTCAAGGAAACTACCATGTTCTTCTAAGTGCAGTCAGCTGGGATGGCCAGGTATCTATCTCCCTGGTTACAGGGCTTGTGGTACAGGGCTTCAGGCTCAGAGGAAAAGCATGTCAGAAGGAAGCCCTGAGAGAGAGGTAGTGAGAGCAGGAAGTTACAGCTCAAGGAAAGGAAGTGAGTGGTAGCATGTGGGGGGAAAGGGGGTTGGAGTCAGTCTTCCAAAGGGAGCCACAGGCCATGAAGAAGGCTTCTGGACAATTCAGGGCAGCAGTCAGTGGCTCAGCTCTGCCCATCCTGGGTGACACACTTGGTTCCCTGAGTCCAGATGTCACAAAGGTGTCTGCACATTAGGATGTGCCTCGCTGTATCTCTGCTGTGCTCTGTGAGTCCCAAATCCCTAAGTCACATAGGTGTCCGGAGACTCCGGGTGCTTTAACGTCCACTCTGAATCTCCTGGTACTTCCCAACCGCAAAGCCACTGTCCATCAGGATCTTTTTGCTTGTCTAGTTTTAGTTACGGCTTTTCCCCTCTGTGTGTATGTGGAGGCAGGTAGCTGAGACAGGGTCTCCTGTGGCCTAGACTGGTGGCAAACTCGCTAAATGGTCAAGAATGGCCTCGAACTCCTAATCTTCCTCCCTCCACCTCCAAGTGCTGGCATTACAGACTTGGGTCACCACATCCAGTCAGGCCCAGGGTCTTTCTTTACTTGTGACTCACAAATAGTGGGGGAGGAAAACCTAACCGATCCTGCCTCAGAACAGCAAGAGCGAGGACAGCCTGCAGGGATAATCAACTCAGCATATGGGGTTTCCCCCACCTCAGCACAGGGGCTCCCCCACAGCAGCCCAGGAGCCCCTGTGCCATCTCAGCCTCTGTTCCCTCAGCCCTCAGCAGTATGCACGCCAAGAATGTGTTCACCATGAGGCTGAAATCCCAGCAGAATCTGCAGAGTGAGAAGTCCAGGTAAGGACGGCAGGGATGCCTGGCCGGTGTTCCAAGACTGCTCTGGGATGAACAAATGACCAGAGCAAGTCAGTCTGTCCATGGGGAGGGGAGACATGCCTGCCGAGGATGCCACCTTCAGGACCAGCTCCTCTGCTAGTCCTTGGCACCCTTGCCTTTGCCCAATTTGGGAATCAGGTGTCTGCTTCACAGGCTCTTCCTCCTCTCTGAATTCTCGCTAAAAGCTGTGACCGGGGGATACTCAGACCATCTGAGTCTTCAGACATTTGTGAGACTCTTTGATAAGGATGGAAATCTCCCAGCCAGGGAGTCGAGGGTCATGGGTGACCTGTAGACTGAATCTGTGTCATCTTTCCTCTTCAGTACCCCTCTCCACCGAGGAAACTCACCTCGGTCCCAATAGAACAGAATTGGTTCTGGAGACAGGAAAACTACTTCCAGTGCCCACACACCCTGGGAAGATGCTTCTTGTGGCAGAGTTGTGGCCAAGTCCTCTGGGGCTCTGTGCCCTGCTAGGGAGAGCTGTGGCCAAACTCCTCTGGAAAACTGTGGAGCTCTGAGGGTCCCCAGCTGAAGGGAGGTCCTGCTACACACTTTGATGGCCAAGGCTGGAGGGAGCTGTAGGAAGGTGGTAGGAGAGCTTATGCTAGGGAGGCCGGCAGTTACCCAGGACCCCCTTTTCCTTCTCTAGCCGTACCACCCTCCTTGTCCAACTCTTCTCTGAGGGCAGCCGAGGTCCCAGCTACCTGCCTGGGGAACACCTGGGGATTTTCCCAGGCAACCAGACAGCCCTGGTCCAGGGAATCTTGGAGCGAGTTGTGGATTGTCCTTCGCCCCACCAAACCATGTGCCTGGAGGTGCTGGATGAAAGTGGTAAGCCCTGGGCCCCCAGAAAAACCTACTCCCCTCACCCCCATCCCTGAGGACTGGGGCTGTGTCTGTCCTGGTGTGCTCCAGTCCCAGCTCATGGGAGAAACTCGTAGTGATGACTCCATGAGTGTGTCCTCCAGCCTCAGAGGAGGCATCAGAAAAGCAAAACCTGGCAGTGTCTACCACCACCAGGGAGAAAACGAGTCAGCCTGAACCTCAGAGACAAGGGGCTTAAGGCATCCTTGGGGCTGTAAGGATACAGAAGTGGTCCAGATGAGATGCCATTGATAATACAACCCTTTTCTCTAGAAGGAAGGAAGGAAGGGAAGGGGAGGGGAGAGTAATAAAAGAAATGTGCTGACATGTAGTAAACACCTGTGGACCAGGCACTGTGCCAACCACTTCCCAAATGTAGTTTTCCTCATTGCCGGTGCCAGACCAGCCTGTGTTATCTCATCCGTTACTCAAGGAAGCAGCTAGAAGCCACAGGGTCCAGACACTCAACTGGGAAGTGAGGAGCCAGTTTGAACCTGGGTCTGCTGGCCCCAGATCGTTCTGTGACTTTTCTGAATGCTGTCTTGTGGGACCCCTGAAGCCTGGCCACCTCAATTTATACTGTTCTGTCCACCTGGAGCCTCTTGACTTAGTATCCCAGGGGACTACAGCCACAAATCTTTCTCTAAATGAGTGACTAGCCCCTGGGATGTACATCAATCTCCAGTGGACTCAGTCACTATGAGTTTGTGATTCACTTGAAGGTATCAGACACATGCAGGGGTCACAGAAGGATATGGTTAATTTGTCAGGACAATGACAATATGGGTGCCCATGTGGGAGCGAACAGTCAGCCTGCCCTGGCAGCCCTGCCTCAGCACCAATGCCTGATCTTTGCTCTGTCTGGGGCCAAGATACAGTCTTCCCTTCCTCATAGCTAGAGGGTAGGAGTCTTCTGAGAGACCCCATTGGGCCTTTCCCTATCCTGACGCCTCCCTTCCTTCCATTCAGGTGGCTACTGGGTCAAGGACAAGAGGCTGCCCCCATGCTCAATCAGCCAAGCCCTCACCTACTTCCTGGACATCACTACCCCTCCCACCCAGCTGCAGCTCCACAAGCTGGCCCACCTGGCCACAGATGAGGCTGAAAGGCAGAGGCTGGAGGCCCTGTGTCAGGTGAGGTGGTGGGTGAGGCAGGAGCATTTCACAGAGTAGAGAGAACCAAAGTCCAGAGCTGAGTTCGACCTCGGAGACCATCCGCCCGAGTCCCTTAGGTGTTAACTTGTCTGTGTCTGGTGGGGGCTGGGCATCCTTTGCTGCCCTATCTTTAGTACACAGCAGTACTGAGTAAAGGAATTTCTCTGAGAGTTGGTATGATGTGCCTGTATTCATGACTTGCCCAGTTTCTGTGACAAAATACATGACGGAAGGAAAGGAGGGTCCAGTCGGTCAAGGCGGAGTCATGACAGCAGGAGTATGGGTGGCCGGTCACTTCACTTCCGGGGTGAGGCAGCCGAGAAAGGTGGATGCGGATGTTCCGCTCACTTTCTTCTTTTTGTTTAGTCTGGAACCTCAACCCATGGGAATCCAGGGTGGGTCCTCCACGGTTAAACCTCTAGAAACACCGGCACAGAGGTGTGTTTCCATGGTGATCCTAAATCCAGTAGGATCACAGCAAAGAGTAGTCATCACATAGCCAAAGTACACTTCCTCCAGTGTGCCCATGGAGGGGCAGCCTCCTTGGATGGCCTTTGTCTTCCCATAGGTGGCTCAAACTCAGTGGAGGGTGACTGGATGTAATGGCAGGTGGGGACTGGGGTAATGAGTTAGTGGTAGAGTTGTCTTTGTAAAGGGTGCTGGACACACTACCACCTCCTCAAGCTCCCTGTGTGAAAAGCTCTATCTGCCTCACTCCACAAGGACTAAGGCTAAGCTAGGAAGGACATCTAGCCACGATTTGAACCCAGATCCAACTGGTTCCAAATTATAGTATAATAAGAAAGTGAGGGTTAGGGATTTAGCTCAGTGGTAAGGCCCTGGGTTCGGTCCTCAGCTCCAGAAAAAGAAAGAGAGAGAGAGAGAGAGAGAGAGAGAGAGAGAGAGAGAGAGAGAAGAAAGAAAGAAAGAAAGAAAGAAAGAAAGAAAGAAAGAAAGAAAGAAAGAAAGAAAGAAAGAAAGAGAAAGTGAGCCCAGCTGAGCATGGTGGTACATGCTTGTGTTCCCAGCACTCAGGAGGCTGAGGCAGGAGGATAGTGAGTTAGAGACAAGCCTCAGCCAACAAAAGAGTTCAGGGCCAATCTGGGTTATATAACAAGATCCTGTCTCCACTCCCCTCCCCAAAGAAAGGGCATTGAGCCTTGCCCATGAGGTGTTAATATTAGGGGAGGGTTTTATGTTTTGATTTTTATTGCTTGCTCTTGGTTTTGGTTTTGTCCTTGTTTTGTGGGTCCTAGGGATTACCCTCAGGCCCTCACACATGCCAGGCAGGTGCTCTACCGCTGAGACAAACTCTTGTCTTTCCTACTATTTTTTATTCTGAGGCAAGGTCTCACTAAGTTAGCCAGGCTCGTCTTCAATTTGGTCTGTAGAACCTGCTGGCCTTGAACTTGGAACCCTCCTGCCTCAGCCTTCTGACTAGCTGGGGTTGCAATACCGCCTCACCGCCACCTTAATCCTACCCATAATGCATTTCTAGGCACAACCGAGAAATGCTACCCGCTGCCCCTGCTCCTTACTGCCCCTCCAAGACAGTTGGCCTCAGCACCCTGGACAGCACCAGTCCTTGCCTGTGTTTGTGGAGTGAATGGATAATACTGGGTGGGACAGCTCCTTCCTCACACATGGTAGCCCCCCAGTCCCTCACATTACCCTTGGCTTTTAGCCCTCAGAGTACAATGATTGGAAGATCAGCAACAGCCCCACATTCCTGGAGGTGCTGGAAGAGTTCCCATCGCTGCGTGTGCCTGCTGCCTTCCTGCTCTCTCAGCTCCCCCTTCTGAAGCCCCGCTACTACTCTATCAGCTCCTCCCAGGACCACACCCCCTCAGAGATCCACCTCACTGTGGCCGTGGTCACCTACCGGACCCGAGGTGAGGCAGGCAGAATCTGCTGTCATCTTCACTTGTTACTTCTAGGGCAGCGGTACTAGATTGCTTTCTGTAGCTGTGACAGACAGACACCATGGCCACCTCCACTACTGTTTAGAAGAAGAAAGCGTTTGTTTAGCTTACAGGTTACTGTCTACCATCGAGGGAAACCAAGGCAGGAGCTTGAAGCAGGAAGCATGGAGGAATGTTGCTTACTGGCTTGTTCCATCTGGCTCGCTCAACTACCTTCCTTATACAACTCAGGACCACCCATTCGGGGGCAGCACTGCCCACCGTGGGCTAGACTCTTCCCCAATCAATTAACAGTCAAGAAAACGGCCCACGGTCCTGCCCATGGGCCAGGTCTGGCAATTCTTCAACTGGCAATCCCTCCTACTGGGTGTGTCAAGTTGATGGCCAAGATTAACTGCCCTGGCAGCAGTTCAACACCTCAATGGCACTTTGGTCTCTATCGGCTACACAATGCAGTGGTGGTCATCTGCCAGAGTTATCAGTAATGTGAGCAGCTGTGTAGGGCACATTGTCGTGAGGCAGGCATGAAGCTCACCCCTTTGTTTACCATCCATTACTGGAGGATCTGACTCCCATGCGCATTTTACAAGGGAGGAAAGAGAAGCAGGAGTGGCCAGCCCACTTGTTCCAAGTCACCCTGTTAACAACTGAAGACGCAGAGACAGGGAGTTTAAGTGCTGAAGCTAAGTACTGGACCCTTGTTAGAGCCTCTGACTACTGAATAGGTTCAAATGTGAAGGGCCTTGAACACCGGAGAACCCAGTTTTTCCTGGCCATCCTAATGAGGCAGCCCAGTGTGGGGAAATTTTGTATGGATTGTTCTCTCTCCCGATGCTCTCATTCTGTGATGGCTATGTCCCACCTCCGTGCTGGGGGCCACACTGGGTGTGGAAACTCTGCCAGCAGACCCTGCCCTCACAGAGTAGCCATAAAGTCAGTAAAGAGCTCAGGCACAGCAATATTTAAAGATATGGCTGCAGGGGGTGCCCATAAGCCACGGGTATCTTGAGGGAGGGAGTGGGGTGTGTGCGAGGCTACGGTAGACTTGGAGGGCCTGTGTTCTGTCCTCTCAGCCTTGGATCCTGTGCTAGATGGACTGGCTCCCTGTTCTAACATTTGTAACTGGGCTCTGTCTGAGCTGCAAGGGCTGGGCAGGGGCTGCACCTCAGAGCTCTCCCTTCTTGGCAAAGAGCACAGTTTCTAAATATTAGGCAGAGCCTGAATGTAGACTGACCAGATCCCATCACTGGGTGAGAGAGGAGATGCATGTGAGCCCTGTGAAGGCCAACATACGCAGAACAGAACCAAAGGATGACTCAAGTTGCTGGAGGCCTCCTTCGTGTGTGGTCATGGGGAAGTGAATGTAACCCCGAGGAAACTGGGGTACCTGCAAGCCCAGGAAAGGCTGCCGGGGAAGACTGAGATGCCAGAAGAGATGAGGCTCAGGGGTTGGGGTGGAAGACATCCCTCACCCAGGGCTCCTACTGACAAAGGCCTCCTTCATGAGGATACTCCAGTGGCCAGCCCTGGGGAATCACTTCAGGCTGCTGTAGGCAGAGCCTTGGCAGGGGGTGCTAGAGGGTCCACAGACAAACACTTGGGAGATACTCTATAGCAATGGTCCTCAACCTTCCTAATGCTGTGACCCTTTAATACAGTTCCTCGTGTTGTGATGACCCCCCCCCCAACCACAAAATAATTTTCACTGTTACTCCATAACTGTAACTTTGCTGCTGTTGTGAATCTTAATGTTAATATCTGATATGCAACCCCTATGAAAGGGTCATTTGACCCTTGAAGGGATCACAACCCAAGGTTGAGAACTACTGCTCTGGATTAAGAGTGAGGGATCTGAGTCCATTAGGACTTTAGTCACCTGCTCCTTTTTCTGCTCTGGGACCCCATGTCTGCAATGGCAAAGGAGGCAATTGCTCAGGTCCCTTGCAGCCTTCCTGCTCTGTGTGGAGAGCTGGGAGAGAAGATAACTCATCATTCAGGAACTAGGCACCCAAGGGGGCCTGGCAGTGTAGGAAGAGCACCCAGCTGGGTTGCGTGATGGCCACGGGGATTGTTGGTTAGATCTGTGCCGTCCTTGCAGATGGTCAGGGTCCCCTGCACCACGGTGTCTGCAGCACTTGGATCAGTAGCCTGAAACCCCAGGACCCAGTGCCCTGCTTTGTGCGAAGGTAAGCACCCACTCAGGGCCCTTTGGAACCCCTGGACTTGGGGATTCTGCACTACAAGGGAAGGATTTAGGACTGAGTGCTCCCCTTGGCCCATAAAGGTTTTGGGAGGGTGGTAATTCTGGGTCCCTTCATTTTACCATCTGCCCACAAGGTGTAGTGGAGTCAATGGGGAAGACAATGGTGATGATCGTGGTGGGGTCCAGAGTCCCTTTTACGAAAAGACTCGAGTGTGGGGGGTGCCGTGCCTGGGCAGGGGGATAAAGCTTTGCACTGGGCTTGGGAATCAATGTTTCTCTCCATCCCTGACAGTACTACCAGGTACTTACCTCCCAGCTCTACGGTGCATGTGCTTCTGGCTGGGGGTGTCTGAAGACCAAGGTCTCCCCATTTCTGTCTCCTTGTAGTGTCAGTGGCTTCCAGCTCCCTGAGGACCCCTCCCTGCCCTGCATCCTCATTGGGCCTGGCACAGGCATCGCCCCCTTCCGTAGTTTCTGGCAACAGCGGCTCCATGACTCCCAGCACAGAGGTACAGGAGGGGAGCATGCTAGTCACCATGATCCAATTATTACACGTGCACATCAAAGTATTACACTGGACCCCGTGAGTAGGTACACAGATTTGGAGGATTTGTGCCCTGCCCACTTCACGTCTCCTCCATGTTTCCTTATTCTTTTTTAAATGTATTTTGAGGGGTGCATGTGTCCAGATGCACACGTAGAGGTCAGAGGTCAACTTGCTTCTCTTCTCCCACCATGTAGGTCCCAGGAGTCAAACTCAATTTGTCAGGCTTAATGGCAAGGTCCTCTCCCTGCTGAGCCATCTCACTGGCCTGTTTTGCTGGGTTCGTTATTTTTCGTTTGTTTAATGCTTGGCCCTGTCTTTGGCGCCATCGATGGAGTAAGCCATAGAGTGAACCTGTGAAGAGGTCCTCAAAGCTAAGATGAAAGCAATAGACCTTGATAAAGACGTTGTCCTTTCATCTGAGAAATAGCCTGAAGGAAAGGACGTCTCTGTGCCTGGCATCCTCTGAAGGGGGCTTTTGTAGAACTTTTAGCAATGTTTGGCATTTAAGACCATGAACGTGAAGTCCAGCACGGTCAAGAGCAATCAAGAGGTTGTTTGGGATGTCCTGGACACCCGAGGCTCACCACGTGCATTTGATGTAGCAGCTGTGTCAGGAGTGATGGTTTTCACAAAAGAAGTCACAGAATGTCTGATATTTCATTAAAAGAATGCTCTTAGCGTGCACGCGCGCGCACACACACACACACACACATGCACACATTTACATATATATGAATATATATTTACTTGTATATATATATTCGAATATATACATATATTTGAGACAGGATTTGGTAGTATATCCCTGGCTGAACTGAAAACTCCCTGCATGGACAAGGTTGGCCTTGAATTTGAAGCAATCCTCCTGCCCCTGCCTCCCAAGTACTGGCCATAATGATATTTTTAAAGGAAAAAGTAAAATTAAAATGCAATATGGCAAACAAAAGAAAGATCGATCTGTTGACATAATCATAACGGATACTGAACCTTGTTCTTCAAGAGTGCCTCCATTAACTAGAAAATGGGATAATACCAAATAAGAAACTTCCATGTTGGGCACCTGGTGGTCATAGTTTGCCCTCTGGTGGCCATTTGTGGTAACTGCAACTTTCTGGGTCCTAAAGGGCTCAAAGGAGGCCGCATGACCTTGGTGTTTGGGTGCCGGCACCCAGAGGAGGACCACCTCTATCGGGAAGAGATGCAGGAGATGGCCCACAAAGGAGTGCTGCACCAGGTGCATACAGCCTACTCCCGGCTGCCAGGCAAGCCCAAGGTAAGTGCAGCCACCCAGCAAGCCCACAGAGTGTGCATGATGGCCACTGCCCGGGCTACACAGCCCTCCCTCTCTGAGCCTTTGTCTCCTCTTCTCCAAAGTGGAGACAGTTGCACAGCCTCAAGTGATGTGAAGAACACTATAATGAGAAGACCAAGCCCAGAATGATTTGAAAATCACACTATAGCTCAATCTCCACAACGCAGCCCAGCGACCCTGGGATGCAGGGCCGTGCAGGGAGATGTCCTGTAGGTTGGCTTTATGCTCAGCTCTGCGAGACTGGAATGTGGAGCTGATCCCACCAGGGCCCTCAAATGGGCACTGTGCTCCGGGAGCATGAGCAGTCAGTATAGACTCAGCTCGGAACCTTGTTCCCTGAGGATCCCCTTGGATCCAATTGCTGGACCATTGGCCATCGTATATGGAAAAGACAGATTCCTGACCAACTCCGGGCCCTCCTTTATAAATGGGGAGCCTGGGAGCCTACACCCCAGTCCTAAATCAGAGCTGGGACTGATACATGCTAGGAAGCCCCTTTCTGGGGTATAGGCAGGTGGATCTCAGAGCTCTGGGCAGAGCCATTAGCTTGATGGGGCATCTCTGAAGTGAACTCAGGGAAGATCTGTGGGTTCTGTTGGTCAGGATTGGACAGGAGATTCGTGTATCCTGAGCTGAGGTCCTGATTAAAGCCCTCAATGGTCCTCCTCCCCTCCCCATGGCCTGACCATATGTGTGCCTGACCACGGGGACCTCAGCATCCAAGGATGGTCCCACCATGTCCTTTGCTTTTAGGTCTATGTTCAAGACATCCTGCAGAAGCAGCTGGCCAGCGAGGTACTCTGCGTGCTCCATAGGGAGCAGGGCCACCTCTATGTGTGTGGAGATGTGCGCATGGCTCGGGATGTGGCTACCACCTTGAAGAAGCTGGTGGCCACCGAGCTGAACTTGAGCGAGGAGCAGGTTGAGGACTATTTCTTCCAGCTCAAGGTATGGAAGTTGGGGTGGGACCCTAGAAAAGGGTGTAGGGGAGGGTCACATGCCATTGGAATCAAGACCAGAACAGCATAACGGGGGGTGGGGGGTGCCCTGAGACCCTCTGCACCACTGCAGAAACCTGAGGTGGCCTGTCTGGCTGGACTGCTGGAGGTAGGGCTTCCCATTCCACACCGGCTGCCAGCTACTTGAGAAGTCCAGTCAATGTGTTCCTTTTTTCCAGCTGTGGAATCCGAGTGGCCGGCTCTGCTCCCCACACCCCTGCAGAAAGTACTCATGGGGCAGAGCAGGGTTGTGGACACCAGAGCTGAGAGGCCTGTCCCCTAGTGGCCATGGGAAACATACATAGTTATTACAGCAGGCTGCTGGCTGGCTGCCCTCGTGTCTCTCAGGAAGGACTCTTGGTAGCAGGGCTTGCCTTGCTCCAGGTGCTCACCAAGGACCACACTGTGACATTTCCTTCTGCCCTTCTAAGGGCGTTATGAGGGAAGAGTGACTGTTGGCCCATTTTGTAGAGGGAAGGGGTCCTGGTACTACAGAACGTGAGAGCCCAGGTACATGGCCTCTCTCTCCCTTTCCTTCTCTCTGCTTCCCAGTCCTGTTCTTAAGGCTTACACTTATGCTCCACGTTTATATTAAGTATCTACTATGTGTAAGAGACTGCAAAGCAGTTAACAAAACAGATTTAAAAAAAAAATTGACCTAGGGCATGATAGTGCACACCTGTAATCCCAGCACTAGGGAAACAGAGTCAGGAGGATCCAGAGTTCAAGATTATCCCTTGGTTACATAGTCAGTTCAAGGCCAGCCTGGGCTACATGAGATCCTGTCTCAAAAACAACAACAACAACAACAAAAAAAAAAAAAAGCAAAAAGCCAGCCTAAATGGAGCTTACACTCAGGCAGGGTTGATGAAATAAAACACGTAGAATGTGTTTTGGTTCAGGTGAGAATTAAGCAGAACAGCAGCTCAGAGTGTGAGGGGTGTGTGCATCATTTTAATGATGATATTTGCAGAAGGGGTTTACTGGGAGGTGACATTTGAGAAAAAATACCTGAAGAAGGTAAGGAAGAAGCCTTGTGCATACTCAGGACAGAGGTCTAGACTATTCTGTGTGGGGGGAGCAGCATGTACAAAGGTCCTGGGGTACAGATTATTTTGACATGTGTGATGACCAGTAAGGACATCATGGATACTTCCCCAAATGTATTTAGTGTGCGTGTCAGATGTGTTCATGGATTTTTGTCATCAAAAGGGTTATAAGAAGCAGGCCGGGCAGAGGCACTGCATACCTGTAAATCCTAAGGCTTTGGGGAAGCTGAGGCAGGAGAATAAGTGTAAGTCAGTATGGGATATCTAGGGCTGCAGAGATGACTCAGCAGTTAAAAGCATATACTGTTCTTGGAGAGGATGACCTGCCTGTAACTTCAGCTCCAGGGGATATGATACCCTCTTCTGGCCTCTGACGGCACTCATATACATGTACACACACACACACACACACACACACACACACACACACACACACACACACACACACACACACACACACACACACACACACAATTGTAGTCAGACATGGTGGCACATGTACACCTTTAATTCCAGCACTCAGGAAATAGAGGCAGGAAATATTTATTTATTTATTTGTTTGTTTGTTTGTTTGTTTTTATTTTTATTTTTTATTTGTTTATTTATTTATTAATAAAGAGAAAACAAGAGCTGGAGGTGTAGCTCAGTCCTTGCCTAGTACATGAGAGGCCCCAGACTTGATCTCTAACACCAAGGGAAAAAAAAACCTCCAAGGTCAGATCGTTTGGAACACGTGTCCAGGTCCACCAAGAGCAACACCAACAGGTGGCTTCACTGTAAGATTTCTCAGAGCTCTCAGCCTGCTGCTGTGTGCTCTGACTTCAGGACCTGGGGAAAGGAAGGCTCGCCCAGCCTGCCCCACACGTGCTGATCTCAGAGCTCCCATCCGCCGGCGCCATGTGGGATGAACACTAGACAGATAGTGAAGCTTGGGAGGAGGCTGAGGTGGGCCACTCGCAGTGCCGAGGAGAAGCCGAACCTAGGTGTGATGGCAGCAAGCCAAGCAAGCAGGAAGGCACGGGGCTAGAAGTGCCCGAGTCACCAGGAAGCTGCTGCAGCCCCAGGGTTCTATCAGCCCAGACATGGGAACTGAGGTGGCTGGTCCAGCAGAGCTGATACCTTGGCCTCTGCTTCCCTCTGTAGAGCCAGAAACGTTATCATGAAGATATCTTCGGTGCAGTCTTCTCCTATGGGGCGAAAAAGCGCAGTGCCCTGGAGCAGCCCAGAAGTACAAGGCTCTGACAGCCCAGAAGTTAGAGCTTCTGGTCCAGAATTCAGTGATGGACTCAACTCCCCGGCTGGTCAGGGACCTGGAGAGACAGAAATGCGATTTTCTCCAAATCCCTCACATCATACCCCGCACCCCACGCACTACCAAGTAGCGTTGTGGACTACTTGAATCTCTTCCTCTTCTTCCCTCCCTCTTCTCCCCTCCCTTTCTTCCCCTCACATACTTCCCTGGAACCTTGAAGCTGAGAACAGCAAAAAAATGACTCTCCTGATGGAAGCTCTTTGGGTGACCACCAGGAGGCGCCATGCCGTCACTCTACTATTTAGCTGCTTTGTGTACAGTTATTTATACTTTGTATTTAAGAAAACAAATACCTTTGTCTACTCCCAAGGACTTCTTGGGCCTTTCCTGTATAATTTCTTGATGAAAATATTGATATGAAATGCATTGTATTTTAATCACCCTGTGTGTTCGATTGAGTTTTGTAGTGAAAGTGTTCTCAAGTAATACATGGGTTAGGCTTGGTAGACACCACAGCCGGGACAATGATGCCCCGGGGACAGCAGATGAAGCTTGTGCTTGTCTGAAATTCTCTGGTCAGGGCAAGGCAGCAGAGATCAGGGCCTGGAGCTGGGCTTCACACACAAGGTACCTTCTGCAGGGTATGGTGAGCCCTGGGGCTCTTCAGAACGGCGGGGAGTTCCTGAAGACCCTGACGACCTTCACCCTATCTTAGAAAATGATGTGCTTGGGGACTGTAGATGTAGCTCAGTTGGCAGAGTGCTTACCTAGCATACACAAAGCTGTGGGTTTGATCCCCACTATCAGATAACCTTGGGCGGTTTGGCACACGCTTGTAACCCCAGCACTTAGGAGGTGGAGGCAGGAGGATTGTAAGTTTTTGAGACCATCTAAAGGAATGAGAGAGTGTGTTTGTTGTGCTCTATGACCTATTTAACGAGAGTTTAGCCAGCCATGATCCAGCACCTGCCAAGACAGGTGAAATTCTCTGCATGTGAAGCCTCGATGTGAAGGGTACCACCATCCTCACCTGCCCGGGAGACTGGGGAGCTCCAGACTGGAGACTGGGGGATGGGGAGATGGCTCAGTTGGTAAAATACTTGGTATATGTTTGGATCCCCAGCACCCACATAAACTAAGCTAGGTGTGGTCCTGTCATCCCACTCCTGGGAAAGTAGAGACAGGCAGACCCCTGGAGCTCACTGGCCACAGGCCTAGATAATCAGTGCATTTTGGGTTCAGCGAGAGACCTGGTCTCATAAGATAAGGTGGACAGAGATTAAGGAAGACACTAAGGCCAGGCATGATGGTGCACACCTTTAATCCCAGAACTCGAGAGGCAGAGGCAGGCGGATCTCTGTGAGTTTAAGGCCAGCCTGGGCTACAGAGTGAGCTCCAGGGCAGCCAGGTCTACAAAGAGAAACCCATTCTTGAAGAAGAAGAAGGAGGAGGAGGAGGAGGAGGAGGAGGAGGAGGAGGAGGAGGAAGGAGAAGAAACTCAGAATTGGCCTCTGGGCCTCTATACACATGCAGACACATTCTCATTTGCATGCACATAGGCACATGGAAACACACACACACACACACACACACACACACACACACACACACACACACACACACAGTATCAGTAGGTCTGGGAAGGACTCGATGCTGCTTTTTCTTTTTCTTTTCTTTTTTTCTTTTTTACTTTCTTTCTTTTTTTTTTTTTTTTGGGGGGGGCGGGTTTCGAGACAGGGCTTCTTTGTGTAGTTTTGGTGCCTGTCCTGGAACTTGCCTTATAGACCAGGCTGGCCTCGAACTCACAGAGTTCCTCCTGCCTCTGCCTCATGAGTGCTGGGATTAAAGGCGTGCACCACCGCTGCCTGGCTCTGCTTTTTCTTTTCTTCCATTTGTCTTTATGTGAGACACGGTCACACTATGTAGCCCAAGCTGGTCTTGCCTCAGCCTACCAAGTGAGTAGCTCCCAGCTGTTGCTGGTGTTGCTGACCTGAGGTCTCAAAAGTGATGGGGACCTTGATGAGTTAGCAGGGTGCGGGGGATCCCTCATACGGCAGGTCTCCCCGCCAAACCCCTCTGCTGAGAAGCCCACAGCAGATCAGCTTCTGAGCCCATTACCTCCCCTCCCACCCAGCACAAGCTACCACACTCGCACAGCCTCTGCCCAGCCCCTCCCCACCTAGGGGTTTGAGGTTGTTTACACAGAGGCCAGCATTCCTGTCAGAGACCCTGGGTCCCAGCCCCCGCCCACTTACTCCAACACCTTGTAGGATTTGGGAGGGGAACCCCCCTGTGAGCAGATATGGGCACCAGCCTGTCTCCTCCCACTCCCTTGAATAGGTTCCAGAATGTCTCTAGGCCCATTCAATAATGGAGGCGTCTCACATAGGTGTGTAAACAAGTATTATTCTTTATTTTATGGGCACTGGGAAAGAGTGGGGAAGAACCGATGAGGGCATTCTGGTCAGTTGGAAGCCAGTGGGATGCCATCAGGGTGGCCTTCCTGCGGAGGGATGAAGGGAAGGTGGGGTAAAGGAAAGGACCCGAGAGGTTAAAGATCAGAGAAAGGGGCAGACCCACGGAGGTCACGTCTCTCAGTGTATAACTCACTTGAGAACAATGGGACTGTGGCTGAGATGCCACATAGACCAGGGCACCCCCTTTGTAGAGGGCAGTGAACTTGGGAGTTGCCCCTTCCCAGAACTCCAGTCAGAGGTGCTCTTCTGATGGTGGGTTTGGGGAGGCCAGGGCTGAGACAGAGAAGAAGTGACAAGACACAGACAAGGTGCCCCAGCCCTTATCTCTAGCCAGGGACCTTGCCTATGTCTGCACGTGAGTCAGCAGGATGTCACCTGCCACTTCTAGACCGTTGATGCCTGGCAAGTTCTTCAGACGGTGGTGGTATTCACACAGGTGTTGCCCGTTCACGGCTACCTTGAAGCTTTGAACTTCACATAGGATCCACAACTGGGGAGAGATACCACAACATTTGCAGGGCGCTTGGGAACCCAGGCTGGTGTCTCCCTCCCCCACCTCCCCTTCCTCAGGAGCAAGCCTAAAACCTGGCCCTTGGCCAATGTGAATGGTTTGCCTTTCACCAAACATGAGTGTTCTCTTTGCCTACTACATTAGTGTAGGCTGTTCCCAAGCCTAGAATGCTATTCTCACCCACCACACCTTCCATACAGGGACAAGTGCTGGTCCATCTCTTGCAATGAGCTTCCATGCCCCTCTCACCTCCTGAACCCACCTATTGCAGCCAACTGTCTACCTAGACCGTATCCCTCACCCCCATGCTCACTCTCCAGCTGAACCCTAAGCCACTAGCAACAGGAATGCTGCTTAAGGCTATCTGAGTCTCCAGTGTTCCATGCCCGGTCTCCTCTAAGTCATTTTCAATGAGACAATTGACACAAATGTTAAAGGATCATGTGACCCATGGCCACTGCTAACACTCATACCGAATTGTATAAGGAACAGGCTAATACTCATGTCACACTGTATGTGGGCACTATCCAGAGTATGCTTCAGACTTCGCCTGTCCCATCCTTTCTGCTCTATGAGATTCAGTCTTGTTAGGTCTTTGTTCTCACTAAGTTAAAAACCAAGCTCAAAGGGTTGGAGAGATGGCTCAGCAGTTAAGAGCACTGGGTTCACTTCCCAGCTCCCACACGGAAGCTCACAACTGTCTGTAAATTCCAGTTCCAAGGGATCTGATACCTTCTTCTGACTTCTGAGGGCCTCAGGCATGCGTGCACGTGGTGCACATATATCCATACAGAAAAACATTCATATGCATTAAAAACAAACAAAAGACCTCACAAAAACTCAGCAGGGTATGGCAGCTCATGCCTATAACCTTAGCAGTCAAAAAAGGCCAGGCTTGCTGCATGTCTGCAATTAATTCCAGCATTTGAGAGGCAGGAGAATTGGGAGTTCAAGAAAAATCCCATTCTATTGGGCATTTTTACCTGTGGATTATTATGAAGATGATTTCTTCCTAAGCTGTACTGTCTAACTGATGATAATAATAATGTTAGTTTAAATAGAGATTTGAATAAATTTGAGGAAGTGTCACACAGCTAGAACACAAGAGTTTCTACTGAGGAGCTGTACAGACTGGGGCTTAGGTTAATGATTAAGGAAAACAATTGAGTCCCAGTAGCCCAGCTAGTTTAAATTCTTTTCATCTTAATGTTGGGAGAGGTGTTCACAGGTTTCAGAGTGCCTACAGCTGAAACAAAGCTCTGAAAATAACTTAAAGTTAGACTAAGATGTTTTTGTCAAATAGCTTTGAGGTGAAAAACCCAAGAAGACAATCCAAAGTTTTAGAAAAGCACATAGTTGAGTGAGAAACTTTAAGGTCAGGGAACAAGAACAAAGAAGCCCAATTATTATTTGCTGATGTGCCTTTCTTGCTAGGATTGGTTGATGACCAAAGGTGATGATTAATTCCTTATACCCATTTCTGCCCTCAGTCTCCTGGTATGACAAAACTATTGATGAGTGGATGTTGTAGAATATTATTTTAAGACGTGCTACATTTGTTTATGCTGTAGAACATTTGTTTAATGATGCAAAGATATGTTGCATTCTTTCATGTTGCATTTGTTTAACTCTGTAAACCTATGTTAATTTTTGTTTGTTTGTTTGTTTGTTTGTTTGTTTTTCAAGACAGGGTTTCTCTGTGTAGTTTTGGTGCCTGTCCCGGATCTCGCTCTGTAGACCAGGCTGGCCTTGAACTCACAGAGATCTGCCCGGCTCTGCCTCCTGGGTGCTGGGATTAAAAGTGTGCGCCACCACCGCCCAGTGAACCTGTGTTACTGTCCCTGTCTAAAACATCTGATTGGGCTAATAAAGAGCTGAATGGCCAATAACTTGGCAGGAGAGGAAAGGCAGGGCTGGCAGGCAGAGAGAATACATGATAGGAGAAATCTGGGAAGGAGAGGGTCAAGGAACAAGAGGAGGAGGAGAGGAAGACATTGGGGGGCCAGCCACCCAGCTGCACAGCCAGCCACAAAGTCAGAGTAAAAAAGAAAGGTAGACAGAAATAGAGAAAGATAAAAGCCCAGAGGCAGTGAGCTGGAGAGATGGCTTAGAGGTTAAGAGCACTGACTATTCTTCCAGAGGTCCTGAGTTCAATTCCCAGCAACCACAGATCTGTAATGAGATCTGGTGCCCTCCTCTGGCTTGCAGTCATACATGCTATATACATAACACATAAACCTTTTAAAGCCGGGTGGTGGTGGTGGTGCACGCCTTTAATCCCAGCACTCGGGAGGCAGAGTCAGGCGGATCTCTGTGAGTTTGAGGACAGCCTGGGCTACCAAGTGAGTTCCAGGAAAGGCGCAAAACTACACAGAGAAACCCTGTCTCGAAACCCCCCCCCAAGGCCCAGAGGCAGAAGGTAGATGGGATATTTAAGTTAAGAAAAGCTGGCAAGAAACAATTCAAGCTAAGGCCAGGCATTTATAATTAATAATAAGCCTCCATGTGTGATTTATTTGGAAGCTGGGTGGTGGGCCCCAAAAAGAGTAAAGAGTAATAAAACAGCTAATAACAAGTAGGTATACACCCTAAAGATTTAAAGTAGAGCTGACTGTTTTTCATGCATAAAAGTTTAGATTTGAGATTCCTTTAAGATTCCTTATAAGATTACCTTTCAAGATAAGTAACAAAGGGATGGGTCCTTTCTTTGTAACTGCAAAATGCAGCCTGCCAGTAAAAGAATACCATGCTTGCTTACACTGTTAATCTATAACAAGTTGGTTGGGTATGAATGTACATGGGTTCTTGGGATTTGTTTTCATCTGTAATACGTAAAATGTTTAATCATGTTAGGGATGTGGGAAGCATGCTGGTTTTTTTTACTTGTATTCATTGTAATCCTTCACTTGAAAAATAGATTGTAACTGCAGTGTAATTTTTATACTGCTTGAAAGATTTTTCTGGGGTATACAAGCTGTCAGGGAAAAAATATGAGTTAGAAGGAAAACATCAAGAATAAAGATAGCATTAAAAGGAGGAGAAGGAAAACATCAAGAATAGGAGAAGGAAATTACCAGGAAAAATATGCAGTCAGAATTCAGAGGAAGAAGGAGACCATCAGGAGAGAGTATGAGCACTTTACCCCCTCAGATATATATATATAAAACAAAACGGAGTATGCCAGCTCTGTGGATTCCCTTTGAGCCCTGTACTGTTCGAGGTTGGACCCCCAGACAGTGATAACATAGCAAGCGTGAGGCTAGCCTAGGTTACATGTCTCAACAACAGTAACAAAATGCAAGCTCCTTTCTCAACCCACAGAGCCCTATACTCTCAGCCTGTGGCAGAGAATATTGCCATCACATTTTCAAATGATGGCTGCACATTGCCCTGGGATGTGCCCAGGCGTTGATTTTTCTTCTTTAAGCTCATGGGGGGGATTTGACGTCATAATCAGGGTGGATAAGGCCTGCTCAGGGTATCAAGCTTCCAGCTGCAGCACTGACACAGCCCTCAGAGTACTCCCTCCTCCCAGAGTGCTCCCTCCTCTCAGAGTGCTCCCTCCTTGGTGAGATAGAATGGCATAGGCAAATGAGTGAATGGCATGTCCCTCCTGGGTTTGATTGGTGCCAACTGGCTGGTGTGACCTCATGCAAGTGACCCATCCTTGTGAGTTTATTTGCCCTACTGTGGAAAGCAGGAAGAACAAGGCCCCAGAGTGTGGGGCTGTACTCGGACTTATTCAGGAGCTGAGGCAGCATTGGAAGTTTGAGGCCTGGCTGGGTTCAAGACCCTGTCTCAAAATAGCAGAAAGAAAGAAAAGAAGGAAAGAAGAAAGGAGGGGGGAGGGAGGGAAGGGAGGGGTGGAGAGAGGGAAGGAAGGAAGGAAGGAAGGAAGGAAGGAAGGAAGGAAGGAAGGAAGGAAGGAAGGGCAAAGAAATTAAAGGAGGGCTGGGAAATGGATGTGGCGGCTCAGGCCTGCAATCTCAGCTCTTGGCCAGCTGAGGTAGATGGATCCCCTGAGCTCTAGGCCAGTCATCCTACAGAGTGAGTTGTAGGTAAGCCTGGGCTAAAGTGAGTCCCTTCCTAAAACAAAACAACAAAACAGAATGGAGGGCTGGAGATGCAGCTCAGTGGTATTGTACTTGCCTAGCATGCATAAGACTGTAGATCAGTCCCAGAACAGGGGGAAGGGGGCCTGACAGATACAAGCCCTTACTTCAGCAGAGACAGTAGTCATGAAACACCAATTTGTAGAACGTTCTCCCTTCTTTGGGGTGCAGCCCTCATATCCCAAACATCTGCCCCCATCCCATCACATACCCGTGCACCCTCCCTCCTCTTGCACCCCAGCATCTTACTGAGAAGCTCTGGCCACGAGTGAAGGGCATATTCCCAGGCAGATTTCGCTCCTCAGGCCCCCAGGAGTTGTTAATCTGGGTGTTTCGGACTACAGTCTTCTCATTAAAACGGGGATTCAGGTGAAAAGCGATGTCCATCCCAGAACGAAGGTTGATGTGGAACCTGGAATAGGCAGTTCACAAAGACCCTGTCTGACCACTGAGCTCTGGGCCCACTTCCTACCCATCAGCCCCAGGTGGCTCAGAGCCAGAGGCTGGCCAGAACCACACTGGGAGCCTCTGGTCTCCCAAGAGCCCTGGAGGCCTGTCTTACCTCTTAGCATCAGGCAGGACCGTGCCTGATATGATGATGGACTTGGATGGGTAAAGCCCATGTGGGATGGAGGTGAACAAAGGCATAGGCTGTTGGAGGGATGAAAACAGCTCATCAGCAGCTAGACAGCTGTAGTGGGGACTCAGCACAAGGGGCTGGGGACTCTGAAGTCATGCCTGTGAGTCCTGCATCTTCTGGAAGGGACCCAGGTTATTTACTTGGTTCATCAAATGTCTAAAGAAAACCTTCCAGTGTTTCCTAAAATACATTTCAACTATCATGGGAGTCACTCTGGTGGGGCACAAACGGCTTGCTGGGGTGGTGTGGTTTGAATGAGAATATGCCCACCCCCAGATGCTCATGTGTTTGAATGCTTGGTCTCCAGTTGGTGGCACTGTTTGGGAAGGATTGGGAGGTGTGGCCTTGTTGGAGAAAATGTGTCACTGGGGATACGCTTTGAGAAATCAAATGACTGTGCAAATCCCAGTCTCTCTCTCTCTCTCTCTCTCTCTCTCTCTCTCTCTCTCTCTCTCCTCCCTTTCCCTCCCTCCCTCTCCCCCTCCCTCCCTCTTCCCCTCCTACAAAATGTAAGCTTCCAGCTCCAGCTCCAGTACTATATCTATCTGTTTGCTGCCATGCTCCTGCCGTGATGGTCATGGTCACTTAAGCCCCAAACTAAACTCTTTCTCCTACAAGTTGCCTTGGTTATGATGTTTATCACATCAATAGAGAAGTGACAGGGCTGGAGAGATGGCTCAGAGGTTAAGAGCACTGACTGCTCTTCCAGAGGTTATGAGTTCAATTCCCAGCAACCACATGGTGGCTCACAACCATCTGTAATGAGATCTGGCACCCTCTTCTGTACATAATAAATAAATGAATGAATGAATGAATGAATGAATGAATAAATAAATTGTTAAAAAATAGAGAAGTGACTAAAGCAGGTATACAGTTTGCTCATGTTGAAGGCACCATTTGAAAGTTAAAAGCTCTATTCCACTGTCTGCTAATTTACATGACTATTTTTAACTGTTTGCCTGGATGCAGGAACCTTCAAGGATCATGCAAGTCAGAGGATTGTCCCCCACTAAAGCTGCCCTTTCACCTCTCATCCTGCCTAACACTGGCTAAAGCTCAGGCCCTCTGCAGGAAACCACTTACATAGGACATGCTGGGGTATACCACAGGCTGGATTCCAGGAGTCTGCGAAAGAGATCAGGATTCCATACAGAAACACAAGGTAAATAGTGGCCCACACGTCAGGGAGACCCCAATATCCAGCCCTTGAGACCTCCCATTCCCCTTCTCTGTCACATCAGCATTTCTGAAACTTCCTGCTGTTTTCCTGGACCCATTATGGTCCCCTGCCCTTCAGGCACGCCCCTTGCAGCCCCGCCATCTTGGGGTCCCCCACCCGCACTGCTCTGGGGAAAGAGAATCAGACTGGCCTGGTCAGTAGTGCTTTGGCACGGACTTGACCTTAGTAAGCCAGCTAGAGGCTGGGGCCACCACGCTCCAGCCTGGGCAACCGGAGGACCAGTGTGTCCATCCATCACTCCTCTGAAGACTGTTTCTGAATCTCCGCTGTCCGGAGGAGAGTTTGAGAGGCGCCATCTTCCTAGCACAGGGCCTGTCCCCAGCTGTCCCCACCTTCTTTCCTAAGCACTTTGCTTCCACCTTTGTGACTCTGGGGAACTCTGGTTTTGTTTAAAGGAAAGTGGTGGTGCTGTGAGATAACCAAAAATGTTTAGACTTACACGAAACATCTGTCCAGAGGCACTGTGAACTGTATGGATGACGGTTTGAGTCTGGGGGGAAAAGAAATGGGTCTTAACCCGCTCTCACCACTGTGAAGACTACTACCTGCCACCAGAGGGCGCTACATGATTCCCACCCTTAAGCCTGAACCTTGAACTAGGGACATCATTCACCAGAACCCCTCCCCAGACACCCATGTACACTAGGGCTGGGGAGAGGCGTTTCTCTACTGGAGAAGATGGTGGAGTTCCACCCCACCAGCCTTGGTTTGCAGGAGGGAGGGGTGAATGTGTGGCTCCCTCTGGGGCAAACAAACCCTGTGCTGGGATTACGGCTGTGTACCACGTTGTTTGTGGCATGCTGAGAATCAGGCTGGGCCTTTGCAAGCGCTGGATGGAGGAGCACCCCACCAACAGAATTCAGCCCCCAGCCCCATTTTCTATTGGATTAGAGCCAGCTGAACACACCTGCAACCCCTTCCCACCAACATCGCTGAGGCCTGGTGGGTGGGGAGTGTGGGTAGCTTTGTCTGCCCTCATGGGGGAGGCTGAGTCTGCTCCTCCTTTTAACCCACAACAGGGGCCCTACTGAAGAGGTTCTAAAACATAAAAAGATCAAGGGACTTACCATGGGCGGCTGGTGGAAAGGCCGAATGCCCTGAGGCTGAGAAGGATCAAGGGGGTAAAAAGGAGAGATGTTATCTCAGGGGTCACATGGGGTGAGAGGTGACTTCAAACTCCAGGTGTGCTTCTTAAGGGCGGCTGTACCTTCCTAGACACCTCACCGCCTTCCTGAGCCTGCTGCATCCAAATTCTCACCCTCATGTGCGCAGGGGTGTCAGGATTAAGGGAGAGAGACTGTCTCCTGGCTTCCTGAGGAATCAATCTGCCAACCATGTTGCTTCTCTGGGCCCCCAGAGACAAGAGCACCACCCCCAGCTCCCCATTTCACCTGAGAGGTGAAAGTGAGCATTTAGTACTCGCTCAGCACACAGCCTCAGTGCTTTCCACGGAGGGCAGCATCCCTGACTCCCATCCCTCCGGTGAGGCCTGAGGCTCTTAGAGGTTAAGCAACTTGTCCAGGCTAGCCCAGGTAGCAAGCAGGTGAAAAGATTCCTAACAGACCCGAGCTGGGTCATATTGTATCCACCACATCCTGTATTCTCCCCAGGCCAGGGTCCACACTGGGCCGCCCTGCAATGGCCTCCAGGTGCTCTGCCTAAAGTTAGTATGGCAGAAGACGGGTCCCTGCCCGGACCACCATGACCCACAGAGAGGCGAGTACCTAGGAGACGCTCTTTCCCCTAACCCCAACTGCCTGAGTAACCACAGAGAGAGCTGTGGACTTTCCTCCCTGCCCCCATCCCACCCCTAACCCCTCCAGCAGATCCTTCCCTCCTTTGCCTCCTATTCTCCTTGGCAATGCAAAAAAAACAAAAAACAAATCAAAACAACAACAACAACAACAAAAACACAAAACAACAACAACAAAAGGCCCCACTGCATGCCAGTACTGTGTGAGGGGCTAGAAACACATTAATGAACCAACAAGCCATGCTGCCAGTCAGGGCTCCTGGGCATGAGGAAGGCATGACGCAGACAGACAGACAGACAAACAAAGGATGTTGTGACCGACCAGCACAAACAGATACGACGTCCACAGTGACACGGGGTGGGTCAGAGAGAACTCTTGAGTGCCACTCAAACAAAGAACTACAGGGCCATTGTTAGTTTGCCAGGGACAAGGTGGACAGAAGGGGCAGCCTGTGCAAGAGAGAGGTGGCCAGAGTGAGCTGTTGGCGGTGGCAGGGCTGAGCAGAGGTAGTGAGCTGGGGCCAGACTAGGGAGTGTTCTGGTCTGTCTTGTGAGGGAATTTGCGCTTGTATGTATTTCTTATTTAAGGTTCTGTTTTGTTGTTTTGTTTTGTTTGTTTGAGACAGGGTCTCACGTAGTCCAGGCTGAGGGTGATCTTGAACTTCTGATCCTTCCGGATGCTGCCCCCAAAGTATTAGGATTATAGATATCCACCAGGCTTTGGGACCCAACCCTAAAGATTTACAATGAGCCAGGGTGAGATAGATTGTGCTGGGTGAGGTCACTGTGCAGTGGTGGTGCCAGTGGGTGAAAGGAACCAAGCCAGAGGTCATGTGTGTGAGGAGTTACCACAGGTTGGACCTAGGTAGTGGCTTTGGGGGAGAGAGAAGACGGAACAAAGGGGAGTAGTGACAACTCTGGGCAGCTGGTGAATGCAGAGGACCCTGTGTTGATGTGACAGAGCCTGAAGGCCCCGATAGCTTGTTGGTGGGACCCGCCTCTAGGCTCCAGCTTTTTGCTACTGGTGGACCTCCTGGCCACACATGTAACTCACTTTCGGTTTGCGCCCCCTGGAGTTCCTTGGGAACTGGACAGGCTGAGAGAATTGCACTGTGGAGAAGACAGGCTGGACAGGGGCTGCAGAGGAGTTCTGTTAAAAACAAAAGCACGTCTGGGTGACAGGAAGCAGGACGCCCGGCCAGAGCAAGGGCAGGTAAAGGGCAGGGGCTGGCTCCTGACGCAGAGGAATGAGGCCAAGAAAAGGGTTTGACTGGAAAACAGGAAAATGGGAGCATAAGGCCAGAGGGAAAGGGGCCCAGCATACCCCGGCTTTCCAGTTAATCACAGAGTATCTCTACATTATTTATTTATTCATTGATTGATTGATTGATTGATTGTGTTTGGTATTTTGGTGACAGGGTCTCATGTAGCTCAGGCTAGCTAGCCCTAAGCTCACGATGTAGGAGAGGATGAGGATGATCTTGAACTCCTAACCCCTCTGCTGTTGAAATTATAGGCTTGAGACACTATGCCCAGCTAGACTTTCAGATCTTGACAACACATTACAAATTTTAAAACAAGTTGAGTAATGATGGCAGCGCATGCCTTTAATCCCAGCACTCAGGAGGCAGAGACAGGTGGATCTCTGTGACTTTGAGGCCCACCTGGTCTACATAGCAAGCTCCAGAACAGACAGACTACATAGAGAGACCCTGTCTCTCTCTCTCTCTCTTTTTTTTTTTTTTAGAAAAAAACAAAACACAGCTGAATGCAGTCCTACATGCCTGTAATCCCAAGCTCTGAAGAGGCTGAGGCAGAGGGAACACAAGGTAGAGCCAATCTGGGTCACATAGAAGTCAAGGCCAGCCCAAGCCGCATAGTAAGAATCTGTGTTTAAGAGAAAAAAAAAATGGATTTTCTAAATTGAGCCTGGTGTTACACACCTGTAATCACAGCACTGTGGAGTCTGAGGCAGAAGGGCTGACACAAGTTCGAGGCCAGTCACAGCTATCTACACTGCCTTTGAATGAATGAATGAATGAATGAATGAATAGATAAATGAATAAATAGTTTTCAGAGCTGAGCCCAGTAACATCTATCTGTAATCCCAGCACTCAAGAGGCTGAATCGGAAGGGTCATAAGTCAGAGGTCAGCCTGGGCTACAAAGTGAGATCATGACACAAACTACAAAAATCTCACACACAAAATGTTTTTTTTGGTGTTTGTGTGTTTTGGCTTTGGTTTTTCTTTTTCCTTTTCCTTTACTTTTTTGTTTGTTTTTGTTTTATTTGTTGTTATTATTATTATTATTTGGCCTTGCTTGTTTTTAATACAGAGGTCAAACAGACCCAGGCTGGGCTCCAGGAGCCATGCTCTGCCCTCTGATTTGGATTCCACTTGGTTCCCCAAGCACCAGCCCTTCTAGAACTCCCTGGTCATTTAGCAATCGACAGTTGCCGAGGAGTAGCTTTGGCATCTTGGAGACCAAGGCAGATCGTTCATTATCGAGAAAGCAACACCAATAGGGACAGAGGGACAGACAACAGGCATACAGACACCAAACCAGGGAACCGGTGCAGCCCCAAAGCTACCCAGGGAAGATACTTGCTGCTTCCCTGTTGAGTGGGCACAAGCCCAGCTGGTCACTGTCTTTCAACCCTGGGACAGGTGCCAGCCTCTCCTGACCTGGAAGGTGATGAAGGACAGCTGCAGGGCACCGGAGACAGCAATGGTATCCACGAGTTGGTAGGGTACTCGGTGTGGGTACTGCACAAAGAAGTTCTTGTTCACCATCACCTGAGGGAAGAAAGATGCTGTGGAGAAGTGCCGGCCCGGGCCACACCTGATCTTCACGTTCAGAAATAAAGATCTGAACCCTGAGGCAGGGGCATCATCTTCAGTGGGGTGCCAAGGACAGAAAGTGAGTCTCAGATCATTGTCCACTGGGCTCCTGTTTCTGGCTGGCCCTCAGTTCTGACCATTTCCCCCTATTACTCCAGGCTTGTTGTCCTTTTAGGATATTTTTAGAGCTATTTTATTGTATGTGTATAGATGTTTTGCCTGTGTGTATGTATGTGCACCACAGCATGCCTGTGGTGCCAGAAGAGGGTGCTGAATCCCCTAGAACTGAATTACAGATGGTTGTGAGCTGCCATGTGGGTATAGGGAACTAAACTCCAGATCTCTATAAGAGCAGCAAGTGCTCTTACCCTCTGAACCATCTCTCTACTCCCCAAGTTTATCTTTTCAAACTTTTTCATGTCAGTTAATTTTTTTTAATTGATGTTGTTGAAACAGGGTCTCGTGTAGCTCAGGCTGTCTTTAAACTTACTATGTAGCTAAGGATGACCTTGAAAGCTACAGATGACCTTGAACTCCTGATCTTCCTGCTCCCATCACCCAAATGCTGCGATTACAGGTGGGTACCATCGTGCCCAGTTTATCCAGAGCTTTGTTCATGCTAGGCAAGCACCCAACCCAGTGAAAACCCAGGTGCTAGCTGGGCAAGCACCCAGTGAACTGTATCCCAGCCCTCACCTGGGATAATATCTAGGTGTGAGTAGAACGCGTGTGAGCAGCACAGGAAAGGCAACCTTAGGTTGTGCTTGCAGTGCACAAGAATCCCAGTGTCACACAGACAAGCTCAGGAGTGGACACACTCACTCCACCCCAGCCCAGAGACAGTACCGCCAGTTCCTCCGTAAAGACGCTGCCTTTCAGCCAGAAGAGAACAACGTTGTCAACAGATACATGTTGAGACTGGGGTGTGGCTCAGTGGCAGAGCACTTGCCTAGTATGCGGGAAGCTAGGTTTGATCCCCAGCACCACAAAGAGTAGATGTTCCGAGGGACCTGCAGTGGAGGACCGGAGCTAACTTGTACTTTGGGACAAGTGAGGCTATCTGCACACGAGGCTTTTGACGACAGTTGATAGCTGGGGGTGCAGGCATAGGGGTAGGGGAGAAGGGTGCTGGAGCCACCGCAGAGTGGCCCATAATCCAGCAAACAACCCCACACCCATGCTTAAAGGTAACTCTAATAAAGCCCAGCGGGTTATTGAGGGGGGGAAAGACATAAAAGTTGGGGGTGGGGGAGACAAAGTTTCCAGAGGGAGTGGAAGGGGGATGGGTGGGGGCCGGGGAGTGTGCACGCTCAAAATACATTCCATGTGTGTATGAAATTATCAAAGAATAAATACAGAGTTTTGGGGGTTTTGTTTATTTGTTTGTTTGTTTGTTTGTTTTAGACACATGGGGCCTAAAAGCAACTCGGTGACAGATTGAAGTCTTATTGTTTGAATGGGAGCTCCATCTCAGCCCCTGGCACCCTGGCATCCCTATACCCAAAGAGTCTGGAATGTTCTGGTAGAAGATCCACCTCAACTCTCCTCCGCCATCTCTTTCCCCAAACCGCCCCCTCAAAGCCTGCCAAACACAGCTCCTCCCCCAGAGAGGCTCAAGACCACTCCCACGGGGTATTTAAGCTGCATCCCAGAAAACAGACACCTAGTTCTTCCCGTCTCCTCTTTGGGGAGCCAGAGAATCACCCGTGAAATTCACCCGTTAAACCTGGGCTTTTCTAATTCGATCTGATTTGGTCTGATTTGGATTGTTGTGTTGTCGGAGAGGCTTGTCGTATGTGGTGGGGTGGGGAGTGAGGGGGTGGGAGGTGGAGGGGTGGGGAACTTTCACTTATTTTCTGAGGAATCAAAGCAAAAGGTAGATCTGTAGAAACTGGAGGCTGGATTGTGCAAGGCAAAGGGCAAAGGTCACATCTGTGCAGTAACTAGGCTGGGGCCTGATGTCAGTGAATGTGGCTGTTAAAATGTTGTCCACCGAGGGGGCAGGTTGCGGGGGGGGGGGGGGGGGGGGGGGGTGAGGGGGTGTCCCCACTCACCTGGAATTCTGACCTCTGCACCAGGAAGCAAAGCTCAAAGGGCACCTCCTTCTGGAAGGGCATCTGCATCTTCCTCTCCTCAGGCCCCCAGTGTCCTTTCTGCTTCGTGTTACAGACCACATACCCTCCATCTTCAAACCGGGGATTGAAGTGGAAGGCAATGTCATTTCCGCTGAAGCCGGTCTGAAAGTTCACGACGAATCTAAGGCAGAGAAACCAGCCTCCTGGAGCATGGCTTACTGCCCGGGGCGGACAGAACCGCTTCGGACCGCTTTCTCTGTTAGCATGTTTGAGTTCATCTAATTCAGACCTAATGGACTTCATGTAGTTACAGCATTTTGCCCCTTCTGCGTTCTTTTCTTTAAAAGTTAAGTAGATAATTAGGGGAAATGACACTAACAACAACTACAACAAACACACATCTTTTGCCCCCGGATGGGACACAGAGAAACCAAGCTGGAACTGGGCTGGACCTTGGTAGCCAGCACTCAGTGCTGGGAAGGTGCTATGCAGCCTTCTGGAGGAGAATTGTCATCAACCATCTTACTTCTCGCCATGATGATAATGAACTAAACTTCTGAAACTGTAAGCCAACCTCCATCAAATGCTTTCCTTTATAAGAGTTTCTGGGGTCATAGTGTCTCTTCCCGGCAATAGAAACCTAACTGAGACAATGGCCCTACGGGTCAATAGTGGCAAGTCTGTTGTGGTGGTACCGACTACTTTCTGGTTGGATTTGAGGTGGGAATTCACATCTGGTACCATAGGCCTGGGTCAAAGCCTGCAGCTGGAAGGTCTTAGGCCCTGGTGGGGAAGCTAATACCATTGTTTTGCTGAGTGGACACAACGTGCAGATAAAAACACCTCTATATGATCATGTTTGTCTGTAGATCAACGCTGCTGTCAGCTTTGGGCAGAGAAGCCTCTTTTTGCAATGGGCAGTGGTAACTACAGAAAAAGTGACAGCTATGGGCTGGAGAGATGGCTCAGAGGTTAAGAGCACTGGCTGCTCTTCCAGAGGTCCTGAGTTCAATTCCCAGCACCCACATGGTGGCTCACAACCATCTGCAATGAGATCCGGTGCCCTCTTCTGGCCTGCAGTCATACATAATAAATAATAAATAAATCTTTTTAAAAAGTGACAGCTATCCATGGGCATCAATGGTAAAAACAAACAAAAATGTACACAGGCCATCTCTACCACCCCTTCACAGTTCACAGAACATCGCGGACGAGAGGGCAGAAAAATTGCTTGGATTACAGGTGTGCACCACCATGCCCAGATTATGTAGTTCTGAGATCTAACCCAGGGCTTTTTGTGTGCTACATAAGCACTCCACTAATGGAGCTACATCTCCATCCCTGGGATCACTCCTGACAGGAACTTGAAAAGATCTCCTAGGACTCAAAAGTTGATAGGGCTGGAACTGGAGAGACAGCTTGGAGGTTAAGAACATTTCCTGCTCTTCCAGAGGACACTGACCCACTTTTCTGCATCCGTATCAGGCTCATAACTACCTGTAACTCCAGCTCCAGGAGGATCTGACACTCTCTTCTGGCCTCCTCTGTCACCTGTACACACAGCACACTTGTGCGCAGACACACACACACACACACACACACACACACACACACACACATCTAAAAAGAAAACTATATAAAGCTGCTTGGAAACTAATGGAGCCTCTCTTTTTGTGGCACCATATCGCAGTGTCAAGAGTGCTTCCTGCTGCTCTGGCCATGCTGCTACTTCCCTCCTCAGACTGTGAGCTCCCTGGGAGCAGGGTGCTCAGGGGCCAGGAGTCTAAGGAGTCTGTCAATGGTGCCAAGATGGCAGGAGGTATGGGACAGCCAGCTCTCCATAGCCTGCAGCTCCTTGGTTGCTGAGGCTGAGAGTAACATCAGTATTGCGGTGGTTTGAATAGGCATGGCCCCCATAGACTCAAGTGTGTGAGTGCTTGGTCCATAGAAAGTGGCACTATTAGGATGTGTGGCCTTGTGGAAGGAAGTGTGTCACTGTGAGGGTGGGCTTTGAGGTCTCCTATGCTCAAGCTACACCCAGTGTGATACACAGTCTCCTCCCGCAGCCTGCGGATCAAGATGTAGAACTCTCAGCTCTTCTCCAGCACCATGCCTGCCCAAGTACTGCCATGCTCCCCACCACCATGACAATGGACTAAACCTCTGAAACTGTAAGCCAGTCCAATGAAATGTTTCCTTTTATAAGAGTTGCTGTGGTCATGGTGTCTCTTCACAGTAATACAACCCTCAGACAAGCGTCATCCATGTACCTGTCTGCAAAGGACTGGACGACCCCATGAATGGTGATCTGAAGTCCCTCCTGCAGCCCTCCTTGGATTATTCCAGAAAAGGGGATGGCCTGCAGAGGGGAAATGGAGAGACATCAGTTGGCTGGTGCTTGCATGGTGTGGCAGTACCCAGTTAGGGCTGGGGGCATGGACATTGAGGAGCTGGAATCCCAGCTGCACAGACCGTAGGGTCCCTCACAGAAGCAAACCCAAACCAGTTAATTATAGTCACTCTGAGAATATCAGAAGACTGCCAGGTTTCTGAGGCGTGACTGGCAGCAGACCTCCACAGTCTAAGGGAAGTGACAGCTGTGGAACCTACCAGAGTGAAACAGCATGCAAATGGCCTAGAAGGTAAGGAACTAGAACGGCCGTGAGGGAGGGCTGCTGTTACCACGCCAAGTTCCTGAAAGACCTCAGGGTTCTGACTAGGGACCCACCATTCTGTTTGGGAGCGCAATTCCCTCCTAAGAGGGGCTAAGAGGGAAGTATCCCTTCCCACCATCATATAGCAATGGGAACCAGGACCTTACCCTCAAGGCCAGCTCTGCTGTGAGTTGGTGGAAGCAGCATTATTCCTGAAGCTCATGGCTCCTGTTCATGCTTGCCCCAGAAGCCTGTGAGCCCCAGTGTTCCCTCCATCCCAGGCCCTGCCAGAAGTCTGTCCATCAGGTCTCTCCCCGATCTCCCTGAAGTGTCCTGAAGGAGCACTGGGTCCCACTGAGCGTCACACTGTTTTAGAGGCAGGAGGATTCCAGCTTTGAACCCTCGTCATTGCTCAGTATCTGTGTGGCCTTCCAAAACTGAGCCTCTCTGCCTCCGTTTCTTCATTAGTAAACAGGGACCTCCCTGCTTGCTTCTTCACAAGGCTGGTATCCCTCTGCCCCCACGCGCCTTGTCTTGTGCCCTCAGAGCCGAAATCCCAAACTGATGATTACCAATGTCCAGAATGCCTTTATACCAAGCGTGGCTCTGCCCCTTGCAGGGTCTGTTCCCTAGCTGATTCCCACATCACTCCAGTGTTTTTAGTGGACTTTCTAACACCTCCTTTGGGTCAACACCCTATATAAGTTAAATACTCCAGGAGCCAGGAAGGTGATGGAGTTGAGGGAAGTGGCCAGGCAGGGCACAGTAGGAAGTGATGGAGATTGGGATAGAGTCGGCCTCACACTGTTTAGCAGGGCACTGTCCACTCAGCTGTAATGAATGGTCATCGTCCATGCCCAGTGCTGGAGGAATGAAGTAGGTAAACAGAAGACACAGTTTTAGTACCCTGGGACCCTATTTGGTTTGGGACTGTGCACACCCCATCCCTTCTAACACTTCACTGGGCAGCCTAGCTCCTCCAGCTGGTTGCGCTATGCACGTACACCCCTCTCCAAACAATGAAGCTAGAAACCCCAGATGTCTCTGAAGGCTGCACCTGCATCAGGCTGGCCTACCCTCATATCTGAACAATAATGTACGTTTCCCTGGTAACAATCAAATTCAGACAGTTCCTATTCAAATGTATCCCCAACACATTCATGTTGGAAAAAGAGAAGGGTTCGTTCAGTCTGAACTGATCTGGGGTGTGCGTGCGGCAAAGCAAAGCAGTCAAAGGGAGAGGCTCCGTTTACCACCCCGTGCCTCTGCGTGAGGAAAGGGTCATGCACAGTAGAACTAATGAAGAGAAGAACCAAACTACTACGAGACGCGCTTAGACCACACCCCAGCTCCTCCTCCCTCTCCTGAACCCTGGAAAAGGAAGTCCTGCTGATAGCCGGGCCCTGGAGTACTCCCGCACACCTCGGCCTAGCCCGCTGTCAGTTTGGAGTGGCTCCCACTCTAATTGAAGCATTGTCTCAGGTAAAGCTGTACAGCTTCCTCTGCAAATCCCTGTGAGCCTCTTGTTTTGAATTCTTTGGATAAGATGCCAAGAACCTGGAAACACCAACCACAGGTAGCGGAGCTGCCAGACTTTCACAAGAACCCAGGAATCGGGACAATGAGGATGAATTTTATGTTCTAATTCTGGGGAGCTGGGGACTCCACACAAACATATAAGAATTCCTGTCAGGTGTGGTTCTGCACACCTATGATCTCAGCACTTGGAAAGTGGGTACAGGGGGATCTGAATTCAAAATTAGTCACTTAAAAATACAGCCTGTGTTGCAGAGATATGTGAGAGAACATTTTCAGTGAAATATGACTGGCGTTGTTTTGAAATAACCTGAGATTGGAAAGAAAGGTATAAGAGAGCAAGCAGGACAGGTCTTGGGATGGCTGCCCGCTTAGGACACTTCTCTGCAGGCTCAAATTAAGTTTTCACCTGACAGCCCAACAGAAAACACCTACCCACCAAATTCAACCCACTGCCCGTTAGACCACAAATGCTGGGCCAGTAGAGGGATCTGCCATGACTTACATCCTATATAGGACCTTCCCCAGGATACTAAACTTTTAGCCTTCGTCAGTTCTCAAGGCAGATGGATAGACTACAGGGTCAGCTCCCTAGACACAGCTTTTACAGCCTACCGAGCGTCTTCAATGATCTGCTAAACTCAGCGACTCCTCCCTCCTAAGCAAAGAGACCCCCTCAGTAACAAGCTCAGAGACCTCTTCACTCTAAACTTAGACCCCTTCCTCTAAACCCAGTGACTCTCCGCTAAGCTCACCCTCCCGTCTATGATCAGCAACCACTCCCCTCTAAAATCTACAGATTTAAAGAATGTCCTTCTCCTGTGACTTGCTGTTCTTTGGTTTATGTTGCTGTTGGATCTCCACGTTCCAGTTCCTCCTGCTGTTAGCGGCTGGCATTATTAAGGAATTTGATTGTAGAAATGTGTGTCAGTTCCTGTCTATGGCTAGCCAACACCCCAGCCAGGTTCTCCTTCCTTACCTAGCTGAAGCTGCCTTTATCCTTGAGCTGTCTGGCCACCCAGAACCTATGGAAACCTGTGATGGTCCCCCTAAATGCAGAGTCTCATTCAGACCAAGCCCAGGTCATCCTTTCAAGATGTCTTCTCACATCTCATGATGGCTCTGTCACTGAGTGTTTCGGTAACCTGAAACAAATCACAGCTTGCCTGTGTCTGAGTTCCTTTGTTCACACCCTCACCTGGGGTGTGTGAGACCAGTGTGTGAGCCTGAGGGAATTGTATACTGGCATGGCAGGAAACATTTTGTTGTTTTGCTTCGACGAACACTAGGGATTAAACCAAGCATCTCAAACTTGCTAGAGAAGCACACTTCGTTGTATCCCCAGGCTGACATGAGATGATTGTAAGGGTTCTTACTCCTGCTGAGGGCTGGGGCGTAAGAGCACAGCCTGCTTTTCCAGAGGACCCAAGTGAGATGCTAGAATCCACATCAGGCAACTCACAACTACTTGTAACTCCAGTGCCAGAGGATCTGATGCCCTCCTCCTTGGGTACCTAACACATGTCACATACACACACACACACACACACAAATTAATAAATAAATAAATAAAAATAAATAAATAAACTTTTTAAAAAGAAACAAAACTCCTCCCCTCTCTTGAAATTTCCCTCAGAGCTTTTACGGGCGAAGAAAGACTTGATACTTAACCTGCTAACACTCCTGGGAAGCCACGAGATTTGAAGACCAGAAAGCAGGGGAGATGGATATGGGTCATCTATGCACAGAAAGACAGAGGCAGAGAAAGAATGGACACAGGTCATGGGGGCAGGGCAGTACAGGTGGGTCTCGGAAGTACCAATTTTCCCAAAAAGGAAAAAAAAAAAAAAAAAGCTTTGTGAGATTTTAGTGTCTTTTGAAACAATGTCCTAGAGCTCAGGCCGACTGTAGCTGAGGATGACCTCGAACCTCCTGCTTCCACCTCTTATGTGTTGGGATAGCTGGTGTGAACCACCAGCCCCAGCTTAGATCTTAGTATCTTAAATGGTGTCCCCAAATTCTGAGGCATTATTTTAACATGAGTGGGTCTGACAAACAGGGCTGTGCGTGTCTCAGCACAGATTGCAAAGGACTAGGAAGAACCTAGAAGTCTGCTAGAAGGAAAAAGCCAAACAAATAATGCTGTTTGCAAATGATGCATTCGCGGCGGGAAGGTTGAAGGTGGGGACTGTGAGCTAGGTGTCAGTGACACTACCTGCATTTATTTATTCACTTTGTGTGGATGCGGAGGTCAGAAGCTGCGGGATCAGTTCTCTGCTTCCACCCTGTGGGTTCCTGGGACCAAACTCAAGTCACCAGGCTCAGGGGCAGGAGCCCTCTCCAACTGGGCCAGAATGAGGTCATTTGTATAGAAAGTGGGAGGAGCAGCTAGCTGTACTCAGTTACTAATTTATAGATAAACTATCTCTTGAGAAATTCCCCACGACTCCCATGGCGGGAGAGGTTGCAGGGAGGGTCTGAGTGGCACACCTCACTCACTCCCACCCTCCGAAATGGCCCAGGACCTGGGAACAGGTTGATTTAAGTGTCAAAAATGACTCTGCAGATGTGTTGGAGACTCTTGATGTGGGGCAATTGCCAAACTGCCCAGCAGGCCTTACAAATGATAATATCCTTATAACAGGGAGGTCAGGGGGTCAGGCTCTGAAGTAGACTTAATGCAAGAAGAGAACTGATCTGGTGAGATGGATCGGCGGATGAAGGCCACCTGCTACCAAGCCTGATGACCCCAGTTAGGCCCTCAGGACCCGCATGGTGGGTGGAAAAGACCGACTCCCCAAGGTTGCCTGACCTCTGTCACACACACACACACACACACACACACACACACACACACACACACACACTAAACAAACAAGCAAACAAACAAATAATGTCTTTTACAGAAGCCCGAGCTGCTGCCGCTGGGGCAGGGCAATGTTTGTCTCCGGGCATTAAGTCAAGGGCCTTCCACATGATGGGCAGGTAACTCCAGAACTTGAACTTTCAGTTTAGAGATCTCTGTCCTCTCTGAACAGTGATAGAACAAGGTGTTGAGTTAAACCTGGGGACCCAGGTTGCTGTGGAGTTCAGAGCGCCAGCGAGTCTGTGAGAGGTCTTAGCAGGACATAACAGGACCTCCATCTGATCCCTGCTGCTGCTGGGAGTGGGGGCCAGGTACTGTCCTTGTCTTTTTCTCAGGATTTATGATCCCGCAGGTCTTGGCTCCCATCTCCCTGGGCTGGTCCTGACCCTGGGCAAGTCACTCATCTATGTATGCCACCGTCCCTCCTGGGATTAGTGGCACAGATGGCAGCCTGAAGCATCCTGAGAAGATGAGACAAGATGCCAGGGGGAAGTCCCTGGTCCAGAGGGGCCCTGACGGTGCAGATGTTTGCCCTAAGAAGAACGCACCTGTCTTCTACTCAGAGACTAGGGCCTTTTGCTTCAATTTCCTGTGGGATGTGTAGAAGGCAGAGCTCACTGCTGGGTAGCTCAGTGATCCACCTGGCACGTAGTCCATGCATCAGCAGTGGGGACACCAATCTGGTATGCTCTCAGGTCAAACAGCCCAGCTGTTTCAGAAGTTCAAAGACCCTCACAGTGGCCGTCCTTAAACAGCTGGTGTTACTTCCCTAAGCATCCCAACAGCCTTGGTTTTAAGTGTTTTTGTGGATGTAGAAACAGAAATGTAGAAACTTCAGTAACTTGCCCAAAGCTACACTGCTGGTTAACGACAAGCCTGGGATTTGAACACTAGAACTCATGTTCTCAGCCATAGGTGACATCGGCTTCCTCTTGTGAAGAAGCACGTAAATATCCTTGGCCCCTGGCTTACCAGGGTCACACAAGGGGGCCATCCTGACCAGCTCCGTCTTCTTCTGGGCCCACAGAGGAGTCTCATTAGACGTGAGAGAGAGCAACCGAGCCTGGCCCTTGGGCCATGACTGTGCTGTTCTCCAGCGGGACAGAAGTCTCGTGGCTTTTGTACTCCATCAGCATTTCAGTAGACATGTGGCCCAGTTGCAGAAGTCAATGGGTCACTGGGTGAGAGTAGCCACGTAGAAGGAAGTGTGATCCCAGTGCTATGGGACAGGGGACTGCACATGGCCTCCAGAGCTGGAGTAGCAAGGCCACTCTGTTTCATTCTGCCCTTGGAGGCCCCACAGAGGCGCTGGACATCCCCTTTCCCAGCCACCTTCCCTGCAGGTCCCAAGTCAGAAGCCTGGACAGTGTGGCTGGGGGCACTGGCAGCTTCCAGGAGCACCAGGCAAAGCCCAGAGTCCATGCTAGAGTAAGCTTTGATGCCAGGCCCTGGCAGCCAGCTCACCTACGGAGCCCTGTGTCTCCCACCCTGCACACAGTGGGCACACTGCAGGAGGTGCCTGGGGGCCATCTCCCTGTGAGCACCCCTCTTCTGGGAATACATCAGAGCACTTTCATTCACTGTCACTCATCAACTGAGGACATGGGGCAAGACCCCAACCTATCAGAGCCCAGGTTCTCCACACACAGTGGGGTTCCTGAGCTTCCTAGTGCGTACAAGGCTACCTGCAGCTGCAAAAAAAAAAAAAGGAACACAAGGCAGCCCTTTGCACACCACGCTGAAGGACAGTCCCTACCACCTTGCCCTTCCGCACACATTCTGGAAGCATTCCTGGGTAAATTCCGACGTGGTTTTTAGAGGACAGACGACTCTTTAGGAGGGCTTCCCAGCTGCCGCCAGCCCACTCCCAAAACACCCACCATGTTCCAGGTGCTGTTTAAACACCCACGTGTACTATCTGCTTTCTCCTTGGTCCAGCCTCAGGAGAGGGACTCAAGTATTATTCCTATTTTACAGATGTGGCAACTGAAACCCAGAGAGGAGAAAGTACCACGCGTGAAGTCTCCTAGTTTGTAAATGGCTGAACAGAGGTCCTCTCTAAAGTAAGTACCTTAAGTGTCATGTGGCTGGCTGGTACATGTGGCCACCCCCACCCCCCACCCCCGAGAAGCCCATCTGCATCGCCATATAAACTATCTCCTTTCTAGATGCTACTAGGCAGCACGGAACAGGCATAGAGTAGTCTACCACGTGAATGGTGGTGAGTGGAACCCTTGGATCCCCAGATGCACAGTGAGCTCTGACACAGGAGGAGAGCTGCGTCAGGAAGAAGACCCTGCCTGCTGTGGTGTGTGTGGGGACACCCCACCACTTCCCACCGCGCAATTGTTTCCTCGGAGACCCAGAGCAACTTCCCCCACACGTGGCAGTTAGCTTTCCCCTAATTGTCCCACAACTGCTCCCCACAACTCACCGGGTTCACATAGGGAGGTTGGGTGCCGAAGAGAGCCATCTTTCCTGCCTCAGGGAACGACCACCTTCTCTTCCCCACTCGCTAACAGACCTCTGCACAGGGCGGGGCTCGGAGAGGAAACAGAAACCTTAGCCACTTGGCACTGACTCAACAGGGAGGAGCCAGGACTCAGTGAAGGAAGTGTCTGGAAAAAGTAAAGGGACTGTGAGGGCTGAGGATGGGACTCAGGGGGAGGGCACTGGGTGCTCCTGCCCTGACACTCTCTCTGCCTCCACCTCCTGTGCTCTGCCAGGAGAACCAGTCACACTGAGTTTCTGAAGTGTCAAAGCGAGGAGTTCCTCGACAGCCCCGGCCAGAGGATGTGGCTGTTCTTCTGAGTATGTTTCATCACCGCATCCAGCAAAGCTCGGGCTCCGCTTCCCCTGTGTGTGGGAAGCCGCGGGGAGGTCCTGCTTCAGTCCACTGTGTGTGCAGAGAAAGTGCGCTCAGAAAGTTTGAGGCGCATGAGCGAGGCTGCTCAACTCTTTACGGGCAGTCTAAAGTCTCTACGAAGATTTAGGCTTCCCGAGAAGTATTTCTCCTTGTGTGAAAGCTTAACAATGTAGGAAGAAGTATTTTGCAAGAAAAACACCCGCACCGAGACCGTTAATGTGGAATATGGGAGTGCCCTGGGAACTTTGTTTCCAACTGTCTGTGAATTTATCTGTTCTTGTTTCCTTCTCCTCTCCTCTTTTCTTCTGTTTTGGGGTGAGAAGAGGGAAAGCAACCAATACAGTAGAATACCCCAAGTAACAAGGAAGGAGGTCCAAGGGAATATTTGACATAGTTTTCAAACTAGCCATGATGGCACATGGTACAACCCAGAATGCCTTGCCTTATGCATACATACCTCCTCCCCTCCTCTCTCCCCTCTTCCTCTTCTGACACTGTCATGTAGGCCAGGCTGGCTTTGAACTCAGTATGTAGCCAAGGATGACCTTGAACTTCTTATCCTCCTGCTTCTACCTCCAAAGTGCCTGGATTATAGGTAGGGGTCACCTGCACCCGACGGCTTCCTGTGCTACATCACCAGACCTCCCCCGCCCAAACCAAAAACAAACAAACAAAAAAACAAAAACAAAAAACCCTGCTCTTGTGGTTTAGGTTATGAATTAGGGGAAATAATTGGATGGAGCAAAGGATTGCAGGATAGATTTTTCGGGGGAGGAGAGCCAGGACGACAGGCTTACCTGGAGTCATTCAGGTCCCTGCCATCGCACTACTGCTAACTAGGAGATTGTCTGGAAGCAAGCTTGTGGTGACACCTATGCCATTATTCCCAGAGAAGCAGGGGCTGCAAACTTATTCCCCTGCCTCAGTGTTGGTAAGTGTACACACCCCTCCCCCCAACGGGAGCTGATGTGTTTTGGGGACTGGTCCTCTTACATGGATTGGTGTGACTTAGCAGAAGACATGTGACTGCAGATTGGATCTCTTGCCTGTATTTTATTTCTGCCTCCAACCATGGGACGATGCAGTTGGAAGGCCTTCATCACATGGTATCTTGGTTTGTGCATTGATAGCCTCCAGGAAAGCAAGAAAGAAACACATTCTTTATGAACTAATTAGCCTGCAATGTTCTGTTACAGTGTCATGAAATGGCCCTCCAGGTGCCAAGGCTGAATCTGGTTATCTGCCAGGCCAGGCACTTACCCGTGACACTCTTTCCTCTTGTGCTCAGTTTAAGACACCAAGATTTGCAAAGATTAGTTCTTGAATATGCTTCCTTCAAGGCCATGTGTCTCCTTGTATCTTCAACCTAGTTTTACGTTCCTCACTCAACCAGAACTGACTGGATTTAAAGAGCAGACTAACTATCCCGTTGGAGCAAAGCTGGAGAGAAATTCTTCACAGCCCTCTGAATGTCATGGACACCAAGGACACTTTTGTCGTGGTAGGCATCTACCAACAGGAAGGGATTTGGGGCCACTGGAACCCCGGTTCTCTGCAAGTTGGGATGGAAAAGTGCAGGACTGCTGCTTCGGACATCTGCTTCTCCTAGACCCCAGCCATTCCAAGGCTGAACATTTTCCTAAGGGAAAGCCGTGGATGGCCATTTAGAACAGCTCTGTGCATCGCAGCTCCAAGCACAGGGCACATGAGAGAGACATCAGAGTATTCATGCGTTTAAAGAGCCCTTAGCGCCGGGCGGTGGTGGCGCACGCCTTTAATCCCAGCACTTGGGAGGCAGAGCAAGGCGGATCTCTGGGAGTTCGAGGCCAGCCTGGTCTACAGAGTGAGTTCCAGGAAAGGTGCAAAGCTACACAGAGAAACTCTGTCTTAAAAAAAAAAAAAAAAAAAGCCCTTAGCTTCCATGGAGGAACTAGGGAATGAGGGATACATCAAAGCCCAGACAAGCCTGTGCTGTGGCCATTCTACGCATGTCAAATTTAACAGGTTTGTCTTGGTGTTACTGCCTGGGAGAGGCAATGTCTTCTGATGGCGTTAAATGTTCCTGATCTTGGTCTGGGAGGTGGTCCCTGCTAATTACACACAATTCTTCTATTGAACCAGCAGCTGCATGTTCCCCTCAAAAGACCACAGCTAAAAGGGAAAATGTCCTAGAGCCCTGGAGGACACAGGCCCAGCTGAGCTCAGGAAAACAATCGGCTTAGGGTGGTGTTTGCTCTGGAGGTGAGTCACAATCAGCCATCATTCCCCAGAGGAGGGACCCAGGGCCCTCTGCCCCGTAGGGAGGATTCACTGGCAACTCCATAGGCTAATGCATTTGTAGAGTAATCGTTGCAGCAGAAAATTCTGCAGAGAATTCTGATTTTTATAACATACAAAAGCTACCTTCTGTGAGCTGGTGAGATGGCTCAGTGGGTAAGCGCACTTGCCGTGCGTAGCGTCATGGCCTGAGTTTGATCCTCAGAAGGATAGAAGAGGAGTGGCCGGGCGGTGGTGGCGCACGCCTTTAGTCCCAGCACTCGGGAGGCAGAGCCAGGCGGATCTCTGTAAGTTCGAGGCCAGCCTGGGCTACAGAGCGAGATCCAGGACAGCCAGGGCTACATAGAGAAACCCTGTCTTGAAAAACCAAAATAAAAGGCAAGAAAGATGGAAAGGGAGAACACTATTTACAATGTGTCATATGCATATGTAAATAACATTTTTCTGGGGTTTTTGTGTGTGTGTGTGTGTGTGTGTGTGTGTGTGTGTGTACATATCTGTGTGTGCTCACACACGTGTGCATGTATGTGGAGCCCAGAGGCTGACAAAAGGTGTTTTACTCAGTTGCTCCCTCACCTCATTTTTTGAGACAGTTCGGACAGCTCTTGGAACCTGAAAGCTCACTGATTGGTCTAGATATCTGGGATTCCCCACCCACCTCAGCCACCCCTGTCTCCTCTCCAATTCTGGGTGTGTAGGTATGGGCTGGCTTTTTACGTAGGCGCTGGGATCAGAACTCAGATTCTTACGCTTGCACTGTGGCTGAGCCGTCTCCCCAGCTACTCTTCTGATTTAAAAAGTAAACCAAATGAGATTTATTTTATTTATTTATGTGTATATGTGTGGAGGGGGGCAGGGTGTGTGTGTGAACATCCAGGTACCCGACAACAGAAGAGGTTGTCGGATCCCCTGGAACTGGAGTTACAGGCAGTTGTGAGCCACCCTACGTGGGTGCTGGGAACTGAACTCTAGTCCTCTGAAAGAGCAGCCAGTGCCCTTAACTGCTGAGCCTTCTCTCCAGCTCCCACTTTACTGTTCTTTTGAGAGAGAGATTCCCTGAAAACTCCTAGCTAGCCTGGAACTATTTATCTATGATATAGGCCAGGCTAACCTTGAACTTTGGGTTGTTTTTTTTGTTTGTTTTGTTTTTTTCCTCTTTCCCTTGCCAAGTGCTAGAATTACAGGTATGTATGTTGTGCGCTATTTGTACATTGTGTGGAAACATATTTGCTGTGATTGGTGTAATAAAAAGCTGAGTGGCCACTAGCTTGGCAGGAGGTATAGGTGGGACTTCCAGGGAGAGAAAGAGGAGGAGGAATCTAGGCGCATGGGAGATGCTAGGAGACACAGGAGAGGAAACAGGAGGTGCAAGATGGAAGAGGGGTAACACTAGGTGATAGAATGCAGATTAATTGGGGATGTAGCTCAGTGGTAGAGTGCTTGCCTAGCAAGTGCAAGGCCCTGGGTTCGATTCTCAGCTCCACAAAAAACAAACAAACAAACAAAAAGAATGCAGGTTAATATGAATGGGTTAATTTAAGTTATAAGAGCTAGTTAGGAACAAGTCTAAGCTATGGCCAAGCCTTCATAATTAATAAAAAGTCTCCCTATTGTTATTTGGGGCTGTCTGCAGAAAAGAAAGTCCGTCTACATATGCCTCACCACACCCAGCTTACAAACAGCATTTAAAATTACCAACCAGGTGTCTCTTGGGGCTTTGTTCACTTGGAAGTGCCTAAGGACCAGAGAATCTACATTTAAGCAATATAATTTTGTGTGTGGTGGTGCTAAGGCTGAGCGCTGAGCCTTGTGCAAGCTAGGTGAGGATTCTAACACTGAGCTATGTCCCCAGGCCCAGAGAATCTACAAAGTATCACTCTGTAGTTTAGAGCACTTGGGGGCAGCAAACATTCAGCACTAAAATTTTAGGCTACAGATTCAATGTCCAGCACAACCGTTTGGCCTGGCCCCATCACCATGGTGCCCCGGGAATGTCGTACAATGCTTCTGTAAAATGACATTCCTCAGATGCTTCACGACTTTGAGAATATGCATACGCTTGATGGCCTGACAGCTTCATGGGTGTCCCAAAGGGAATATAAAAATGTGATTCTCTTGATTGCATGATTTTCTGGGTCAATCAAATAGCAAACCGTTTTCATGGATGTCACTCTAGGTCACTCACACAAAGACGAAGGGCCTGCTGTTTTGATGAACAAGAAGACTGTTTCATTATGTTTAAAGCTGTTTGTTTCATAAAGGGGGGAGAACAGATAGTTATATAAAGACAATGGAATAGAACGAGAGATTTTACATTATTATTGCTTACCAGGGTATTTTTAGGTTTTAAATTTCTATTTTTTACATGTATAATTCACCTTGAATGCATAATAAAATAATTTAAGCATCATGGTAGCAAAAAAAAAAATCCCTTCAGTTCAGAGACCACCAGTCACCTGTGAGTCTGAGTCCTGGGGTCTCCCACCTGGTCTAGAAGTAGAAACAGAAGCCTGGAGTGCAGGCATTTCTGTGTCTTCCCTCAACACCTTTTTGAGGTTTGTTTCTGTTGGGTTGGACCTACGGTTTTCAAAAAAAAAAGCAGATCCTCATGTAGCTCAGACTGGCCTTGAACTCTCAATGACCTAGGGATAACTGCCTCTCCCTCTGAGTACTCAGATTTTGTGTGTTTCAGGGACTCAAAGCCAGGGCTTCCTGCATCATAAGCAAGCACTCTCAACTGAACGATTACAGGGCCTCTGGACGCAGGCTGTTATTTGCTTTGAGTAATCCCTAGGAATAGAATTTCTAGGTCATAAGGAAGGTGTATGAATGAGAAACTACTGGGTCAGTTTCTCAATGGGTGAGCAGTACGTGATCTCAGCAGCAATGGATGGAAGGGCCAGTTGTTGTCTGGTCTTCCAATACTGAGTGTTCCCGGTCTCTGCTTTTAGCTGTTTTAGCAGGCTAACAACAGAAAGTGCTGGAGATCATACCAGGAGCCTCTTACATGCTAGGCACACTACATTCACAGTCCAAAGTCTGTTTTATACAAAGGGTTGGTACTTTGGGATGCTAAGGAGGCTGTGCCTAACTGTGGGAGACAGGGACCCTCCTATATTCTGTTTCTAAAAGCTTTGGAGTTTTAGTGTATATAGGGAGAGCTAAAACCATTTCTGGGTTTTTGTTTTGTTTTTGATATGTAGCATTAATTCCACTATATATGTTTTTTTTCTTTTTTGTTTTTTGTTTTCAAATACTGCTGTTTTTTAGGAAAAAAATTCTTGCTAGGTATAATGGCACTTGTCTATAACCCTAGCACTCTGGAAGCTGAGGCAGGAGAATCACAAGTTAGAGGCCAACCAGGACTACATAGTGAGTGTAAGCTACTAATATTTTTTTTTCCTTTCCACATTGCTGTGTAGCAGGCTTTTTCTTTTGGGCTACCAGCTAGCTCCCAAATCATGACATGGAGCTTTATTATTAGTTATGAATGCTCGGCCTTAGTTTATGCTTATCCCACTAGCTCTTATAACTTAAATTATCCTGTTTCTCTTCATCTATGTTTTGCCTCGGGGCTTTTTACCTTTTCTTTCTGTATATTCTACTTTTCCTGCTTCTTCCCTGGCTGGCTGGCCCTGGGTGTCTCCCTCTCTTTCTCCCACATTCTCTTCTTTCTTCTTGTTCTCTTCTTTTTTTATTTATTCTCTCTGCCCACCAGCCCTGTCTGTCCCTCTCCTGTCTCACTATTGGCTGTCCAGCTTTGTATTAGACCAATCAGCTGCCTGATGCTGGCAAAGTGAAACAAATGTAACATATCTTTACGTAATTAAACACACATCCTTATATCTAGAACAAATGCAGCATAAACAAATGTAACACATCTTTACATAGTTAAATATTGCGCAACATCGCTGCCTTGTTGGGCATTGACTGTAGGTGTATTCTCCTCACCCATGCCCTGCCCCTATGTCATGTTCCACTGGTGTGTTTGTCTACCCTGATGTCCTGACTATGCCAGCATCATAGTAAGTCATAAAACCATCATGGTGTGAAAGACACACCTGTGCTCTTTTTCAAGACTGTTTTGAAGCTGGGTGTTATGACAAGTTCCTATAAACCCAGTATTTACCCAGCATTTGAGAGGTAGAGACTGGAGGATCAGGAGTTCAAGGTCATCAGGTAAATATCCAGCTCAAGACCAACACAGGCTACATGGGACCTTGTCTCAAACAAAAAAACAAAGAGTTCAAGGTCCTCCTCAGCTATCAAACAAACTCTTAAGGTCATCCTGGGACCCTGGAGACCATATCTCAAACAAACAAACAAACCAACCTATGATAATTCTAACTCATCTAGATATTGTGGTGTGTGTGTGTGTGTGTGTGTGTGTGTGTGTGTGTGTGTGTGTGCGCGTGTGTGCGCGCGCGTGTATGTGTGTATGCATGCGTGTGTGGTAGGGGAGGGGTGCTGGGCCCAAACTCAAGGCCTTGTGTGTTGCTAGGCAAGTGCTCTCAGTGAGCTACCTACCCAGCCTTCTTTGTCTTTCCATGTAAAGTTTAGAATCAGCTGGTTTATTTCCAGAACTATGAGAGACACATTTCTATAGGATGTAAGCGATCCAGTTTATTTATGTATTTATTTACTTCAAGATAGGATCTCATTATGTAGTCAGTCCCTTGGCTGGCCTAGAACTCACCATTGCAATGCTTTCTGAAGGGAAGTTCCCAGTGCTTCAGCTGAAACACATTTTTTTTTTTCTTTTTCCTTTTGTTTTCAAGACAGGATTTCTCTGTGTAGCCCTGGCTGTCCTAGAACTTACTATGTAGACCAGGCTAGCCTCAAAATCAGAGGACCACCTGACTCTGCCTCCAGAGCTCTGGGATTAAAAGTGTGTGCCACCATGCCTGCCCCCCGCCTTTTTTTTTTCTATTCAAGAAAAATTGTGGGGGCAGGAGAGATGGATCAAGCCTTTGCTGCTCCAGTAGAGGATCCAGGTTCAGTTCCTAGCATCCACATGACAGTTCACAGCCTTCAGAAACCCAGGCTCCAGGGATCTGATGCTCCTTTCTCATCTCTGGAGGCACCAGGCATGTTTGTGGTGTACATACATTTGTTAAGACAAACAACCACATATAATTAAAAAAAAAAAACTAATAAAAATGTTATGTATGTAAAATTAAATGTTTATGGTAATCAAAAGATTACGTGGATATTCTCATTTCTCCAGCTTATACTACAACAGACACATTATTTGAAATTTTTGATCTTTATTATAAATAATTAATGAAATTGAATATGTCCATTTAAATTTTTTATTTGTGTTAGTAGTATTATTAGGGGGTACTCTGGTGTCGCAGTGTGCAAGAGGAAGTCAGAAGACAATTTCTGGGAGTCGGTACTCTCTGAACCAAAGGGAAACTCTAGTCCCAAACTCCAAAAGACAGTCCAAATGTCTAGAAATGATCTCAACCTAGACTATAGGATGTCTGTCAATTAGATAAAAGCCAGCCAGCACTCCTCAGGAAGTTGTGAAATTGGTCCCCATTTGCCAAAAGGGGCCATTTCCCCTGTTTCTGGCAAAAGGGACTTACAGTTCTGCCATAACATATGCCTGAGGTGCCTATCAGCATGTCAAAGTCCACACTAGCCTTCAGCCTCCCCCAGTGTCACAATACCTATTATACATTTCAAAGTTCATGACCGCCTGCCTCCTAGGCCTTCTCACCTCCTCCCTGCCCTAAACTCCCTCCAGCCTCCAGGCTGCCCTCCCCCAGCTACTCATTCTCCTTGTAAGCCTGTATTCTCTGTGTTCTCTCTCTCTCTTTCTGTGTGTGTGTGTGTGTGTGTGTGTGTGTGTGTGTGTGTGTGTGCACTCACGTGCTCTCCACCCCCCCGCTTCTCTCCCTGTGTTTTCTCTAGTTCCCATCCCCCTACTACTCCCCTTCTCTCACAGACAGCCCTTCCAAGCCTAGTCTGCTGGCCATGTTCAATCTACTGTCTTCTTCCATCTGTCTTCCAGATGCCTCTGCCTGTTCTCTCTCAGATCTACAATAAAAACCTTCCCCCTGACTGTCCCCTGGAGCGGCCACGTCGTCAGTTTAGACAAGTACGTTCCTTCCATTGTGGGTTCCAGGAGGAGAACTGGGGTCATCAGGCATGCACTGAAAGAGCTTTTCTACACTGAGCTCCTCAGCCCCCGGTTTTTCATTTTTAGCAACTGAAGGGTCTAAAATTGGTCCTTCTTCACACAGAACTTAAGAGCCTTCATCTTTAAGCAATGCACAGGTTTATTGTGCCAAACTTCTCTCAATCCAGATTTTCTAAGAGAATTTATTCTCAAGTTATATTTCTTTCTTGCTATTTTTCTTTCCTTCTTTCTTTCTTTCTTTTTTTTTTTCGAGACAAGGTTTCTCTGTGTAGTTTTGGTGCCTGTCCTGGAACTCGCTCTGTAGACCAGGCTGGCCTCGAACTCACAGAGATCCTCTTGGCTCTGCCTCCCGAGCACTGGGATTAAAGGCGTGCGCCACCACCGCCCGGCTCAACTTATATTTCTATTTAACAGCAGAAGTCTTTATTTTTAGTTGTCCCAGTTCAACATGAGAAGTAGACAGACATAGATACAATGGTTTACTATTTAATAAATAAAGATTTTACTTTAAGAGTTTGTCGGCTAAAGAGTCCAGGATTTTCTATCAATGTAAAAATTGCAGAGACTCCTTCCTATATTGTGGATACTTTAAATTTTTATTAATTTGTTTAATTTGTACATGGGGGCATATGCAAGCCACAGCATGCATGTGGGGGCACAGGACAATCTGTGGGAGTCTGTTCTTTCCTTCCATCATGGGGTTCCCAGGGGTGGAACTCAGGACAGCAAGCATCTTTACCCACTGAGCCATCCTGCTGCCCTGTGCTATGGCCTTTTCTGAGTCCTGCCATGAGAGATAGTGAGCATTAGTTACAGCCGAGAAGAATGTAAGCTGATCGGGAAGCGGCACAAGGGACCCTCATGGGGTGATGGTTCTCCATATTGAGAAAGGCACAGGAGATACACACACTCAACACTTACCCTAAGTACCCCAGCTCTCAGGCTGGGGGTGTGGCTTAGAGGTAGAGAGTGGTTGGCCTAGCAGAGGTAGCCCTGGGCCCTATCCCAGCCCTACCAAAACAAGCAAACAAAATATCTCCAATCTTGTACTTTTCTTTATCTTGCCTTGGTTTTGTTTTGAAGACAGGGTCTCCGGTAATCTAGGACGTCTTTGAGCCTTCAATTCCCAAATCCTCTGACTATTGTGATTACAGGTGTGAGTCACCACACCAGCTGAATTTGGGCTTTTCATTCATAAACAAAGTGCAGGGAAGCTTTCAAAAGAGAAACAGGCATTCAGCTCCTGCCTATTTTAAATTTGAAAAAGATTTATTTATTTATTTATTTATTTATTTTTACTTTTTTGTGTTAGTGTTTTGTCTGCATGTATGTAAATGCAATTATTTGTGCAAGCTGTGGAGACCAATCAGAAGAGGGTGTTGGATAGTCTGGAACTTGAGTTACAGGCCTTTGTGAGGCGCCACGTGGATGCTGGAATCAAACCCAGGTCCTCTGCAAGAGCAACAAGTTCTTTTAACTACTGAACCATCTCTCCAGCTCTAATATATATAAAATTTTAACGATCTTGCCCTACCCTCCATCAGAGACAGCATGGAACTGTTAATCCCACTGTGTGAGAATAAGACCACAACCACAATTGTGAGCCAGGGTGATGGACTCTGGCCAGGTCCATACCAGAGTTCCCAGAAAATGGCCTCGAGCTACATTGGCCAGGTGCTTATAAAGGCAAACCCACAAGGCTACATACTTCCCGCCTTTGTCCAATCAGGGGCAAGCATATATCCTAAGGTACTTCCTGTCTACATAAATCCTGCCTACATGTGATCAGGCATATCCAGTGCAGTTTGGTCAACCAAACTTGTTTAGGGAAGTGAAAACATGTGGCTTGTTATCTTATATAAACAACAGCCTTCAGCATTTAATGAAGTATCTGTTCTTGGGCAAGGGGCTTACAGGTTAGAGGCATTTTTGTTTTATGGCCTCTTCGGCACAGCCATTAAAAATAAAACATAACTTTGGCTCTCACATTCCCCCCTTGAGTTGTTTCCTGAGTCATATTCTTGACTCTGTGGTGGATACCTGTTTATATTGGGATCTAATGACCTTCAGCTTAATGGTACCCAGTGAGGAATTACCATTTAGTTTAGGCATCAATGATTAAGAGCCAACAGTAATTCACAGAAACAGAAGGACCAAAGGCCCTGAGATGGTTGACGTCGGAGTTACAGTCTAGGAGAAGCCTGGAGATAAGAATGGGACAGCCATTTATTTCATCTCAGGCCTCCTTTTTTTTTTTTTTGCAATTTTATTTTATTTTTTTTAGTTCAGTCAGATTATTTCTAACGATTCCCAAATGGTTTTTTATAGAAGCAACAATTTTCTCTTAAAGCCATATAATACCTCCTTGTTCTATATAGAGCAGGTTGAGTGTCCTATCATATTGTAGAACTACTTCAACTAATGAATCTACCTGTAATAGATATGGGCCTATTTGCTGTTGTTGGTTTTTTTATTTTAAGTTTTTTTTTTTCATTTTGGATACCAGCTCCTGTTCCCCCTTCCTCCCCTTCTCCAGGCCCCACCTCCACCCCCTATCCCACCCCCATCCACTCCTCAGAAGGGGTAAGTGTAAGCATTCTGAACCCACCCTTGGGGGCCCCCAGTGTCTTATGTGATGTCCCCTTTAAGAAAAACTCTCTCTCTCTCTCTCTCTCTCTCTCTCTCTCTCTCTCTCTCTCTCCCTTCTCTTGCCAGAGGTAACATGGACCTCTCTCTCCCTCTCCCTGTGAAGGCCTAGACTTAACTTTACAGGCTCAGGAATGTGCCATGACAACTGGAATGGATACAGAGCAGTGTCCTCCTGCAGACATCCTGTCTGCAGTTTAGGCCCTTGGAGATATCTAGATAATCTTGCTGAGTAGTCCAGATAATCCTGTCCAGCAGGTTTGGTTCCCCGCCAAAAGTCTAACCCAATGGTTTCAAATGTGGTTTTGTGCCCAAAGTCCAAAGACCAATAGTTTCAAAAAAATCACCTTTCCCCTTCTACCCAATCCCAAGTTAACAATTCCCAGATTGTGGGTTTTCCCTATTACCACTGAGCTAAATCCCCAACCCATCCGTGTGCCGTATTATTACATTGGTGCTGCATGACTCGGATAGGCCCTCCTGGCAGCTCCTCACATGCTGGATCCTGGACCCAATTTATCCACAACAGGCTCGTGCTCACCCAATCACTCACCACCTCATCCACCAGCAGCAATCGAGTAAATTTCAACTGGGTTGTTACACCCACTCCGGAGCTGCCCACAGCTCCTTTAGGCCCTGCTGGCTTTTGCAACGCCATCACTGACTCTTTCCTATGCATAAGAGCCCTCTTGGAGCTTGGTCTTCTTTGGAGACCTTAGAGTTTCCACTAGGAGGGGCATTTTTGTCTTATCACAAGAAGCTTTTTCCAATAAACATTTTAAATTCCATATTCAGCAGCTCGCTGAAGAGTTTGAGGACCATACTCTGTTAAGTAAATCTGAGCTAAACAAACTTTGCTTGTTTATAGTTACTTGTTTTATAGGCTTAACCTTGAAAATACACACAGGAGGCTAAATAAAGCTTTTTCATGTAATTACATTAGTACTTAGCATGAATACAAGTATAGTTCTGAATACATTAAAGAATTTGATAATTTTTTGGTTTTGGTTTTTCGAGACAGGGTTTCTCTGTAGCTTTGGAGCCTGTCCTGGACTAGCTCTGTAGACCAGGCTGGTCTCGAACTCATAGACATCCACCTGCCTCTGCCTCCCGAGTGCTGGGATTACAGGCATGCACCACCATCACCTGGCGAATTTGATAATTTATAAGGTGACTGATCATTAACTTGCGTGTCTTAATCATCTTTAACAGTTTACAATATGTTAATAGCTTTTATAAGATCAGGATTTTATAGTTTTTACCCCCATTAGGTTCAGCCTTAAAAAAATAACAATTTCTGAATTGAAGCTCTTTTAGAACCAACATAAAACATTTAGTCATAAATACAGTCCATAGAGAGATTGCCAACTTAACTTTCTCGGTCTTTTCATACTGCACCAATAAATTTATGGATCTTGATGTACAGAAAGTTCATATAAACCAACATTCTCAATGTTTTGGCTGTTCTCCTTTTCTCTTTTCTCCCCATCAGGGTCAGGTGACTTGCCTGACACAGAACATAGAGAAGACTTTAAAAGCACCTGGGTCTAAAAAGGGAAAGCCATAATCAAGTTCCAGAGACAGCTTTCAATCAAGTAGAACATCATAAAACAATTTTAATGTTTTCCACACTCAAAAGACATTTGAATCCCTGCTAAACTGAACCCAGTGGCCAGAAAGCTCAGAAATAAATTCTGAGCCCTGGCCATCAAAGCAGCCAGGGTAGCAGTATCAGTGGTGGCAGCTGGTGGCTGGCATAGGCAGAGATAGCAAAACAAAAGCAACACACAGAACACAGAAAGCTCACACACTCAGAGGAGATCAGCCAGAAACAAATGTGGTGGCTACCTTCATTCGTACACTTAACTGAGCCTGACCCATTTCTGTCTTGGCTCCATGTTTGCAACAAAACTTACAGATACACCAGAAAACAGAGACCCATCCACACACCCAAAACAGACAAAACTTTTAAACAACCAGTGTTGGTTTTAATGCCATGGCGCTATGTTATTCATTAAGCAGCACTGTTACTGTGAGAGAAAGGTCATGAGGCACAACAAAACCCATTATCAGAGCAGAGTTTTATTAGAAAAGAGGAACAGAAGAGAGTGTGACCAGGCCTGTGGAAGACACATGCAGAGAGAGAGAGTGTGTGTGTGGGGAGGAGAAGGAGAAGAAGGGGGAGGGGTCTGTGTTTCACTTCTTATGGATTCCCCTGCACATGTACATATGGGCTTATGGAGCTATGCCACGCATGCTCAGATTGCATGATCATGCTGCACACAAATTATGCAATCACGCAGTGCATGGATTGCATAGGATGTAAGGCCTCTTGCTTGGCTACTGAACTGTGCATGTACGGTCATGCAGTTAGGGGAGTGGCCAGGAATCCCAACAACCAGAACCAGGTGGACGGTTGACATCTCACTTCTTGTTCTGGATGGGAGAGTATTTGGGCCCCCATCAAGCCCCTTCCATGTCCCAGATCAGGATCCCACAGAACAGAAACAGACTATAACTTACCAGGAGGCCTCAGTAGATGCTTGGTGCTTTTCTTAGCATGGCAGTTCACTCTGATAGTCCACATAACTGAAGGCACACCTCAGAGCCTTGGAATGTCTCAAGACAGGTGTCACCAGAGGTGGCCCCTCAGTCCCAAAGTTCTAGAGTGAAGGTCTGGCTTTAGAATCTGAATCTCGATGGGGCCTCCAGAAAATGTTAATCCCACTGTGAGAGAATAAGACCACTACCAAAATTTTGAGCCAAATTTGAAGCAAGCTTAAATACTGACCAGGATGTGGAGTTTCCTAAAGTGGCCACAAGCTACATTGGCCAGATGCTTATAAAGGCAAGCCCATAAGGCTATATATTTCCCAACTTCTTTCAATCACAGGCAAGCATACATTCTGACACACTCCTTGCCTATGTTCCCCCTATCTATGTGTGATTAAACACATCAAGCACAGTTGGTGAAGGGGCCTTGGAGTTGGCACAGAACATACTCAGATACCAAATTCTCAGCACAAAGAAGATTTTATTATTCAGAGGGACAAGGAGTGGACTGCCTCTGGATTGAGCAGAAACAGCAATGGCTGACTTGCACGTGGACATTTTAAGGGCTCTATCATGGGAAAGGAGAAAGGGGCTATCCCTTCCCTGGAGAGAGTTGGGGTGGCTGTCTCTGATTGGCTAGGAGAACAAAGGAGATGAGGAAGCAGGCTTTTCATCAAGCAGTCCTGTGCCATTTTATGAGGTCATGTGACTTTGGTCATGTAGCCTGGTGGGTTTGAGAGACTGTATCAAGACCACCAGTTGGGTCAACCAAACTTGTTTAGGGAAGTGAAAACATGTGGCTTGTCATCATATATGAACAACAGCCTCCAGCATTTCAGGAAGTTATCTGTCCTTGGGCAAGGGGCTTACAGGTTAGAGGCATTTTATTTTATAGCTCTCTTAGGCACAGTCATTAAAGCTTAAAACATGACTTTGGCTCTCACAGACCTAGAGCTGTCATCTTAGTGTTACCCATCACCTCAGATGGGCCCCTCCAGGATCTGTTGATTCTAACCTCCATGGGACCATTATAAAGAGGGTGGCCATACTCCCCAGAGAGCATCCTGCTGAGGGACTAGGGGCCGGATCCCTGGCAGGCAGACAGACAAGGTAAAGAGGCTCCAGGGAGGTCAATGTACTCGTTAGGTTAACTGCATCGCTAGGATAGGTCACACGCCTTCCCACCGTTCCACAGAAATTCCTCTTCTAGCTTTTGGGTTGTTTTTGCTTTTTGTTTTGCAGGGACAGGGTGTCTGTAGCCCAGGCTGGCCTCACATTCACAGCAATCCTCCTGCCTCAGCCTCCCAGCTGTTTCTCTTCTGGTGTATACTTTCGTGCTTTGTCATCACTGGGCAGGGTCTCTTCATGTGAACTCTCACACTGAGGTCATGCACAGGGAAATCAAAGGGCAGCAGTGTTTTCTGGGTGAGGCTCCAGGACACATAGAGCCTGAAACACCAGTACCCTAGGCCCACCCTTCCTGCTCTGGGCAGCTGCTGAGTCATGCTCCTCACCTAGGGGAATTGAAACTGATGAGGTAGGAAGCACATAGCTAAAGGGGTATGGAGAGGGGATCCAGGATCCTTTATGAGGCAGAAGAGAGACAAGGGCTTGGGATGTCCCAGCCTGCCCTTGGATCCCTCCCCAGCTCTTCCTTCTGCAGGGACAGGCCTACAGGGAGGACCTGATGCTCACAGGCGGTTTCCAGGAACAGTGTGGGTGGAGGGACAGATAACAGCAGCAACACCTGCCCTCCCTACCTTCAGGCTCTAATAAGCTTTAAGCAAATAAGCTAGCAGTGGCAGGGAGGGGAAGTTGGCATTATGGAGCTCCAAAGAGAGTGAGCCGGAAGTTTCCACAGGGCTGTGTGGTTGAAGAGTATGGCTGGAAATTAGCATTTTTTGAACAATTGTCCCCCTAAGGTTACACATTTAGAAAGCATCTTAAAGAAGAAGAATGCCTTGCTTTACCAGCATGGATGACCACCATAGGCACAGGGTGCCAGGTCCCCTCTTGGGGCCCAGTCACGGAGAAGGCCAGCTCCTGAGCCTCACAAGCCCTCCAGGAGTCTAGCTGACCCCTGAGGAGTATGTGCTTGAGGAAAGAGAAACTCCCCGAAGAAGCTGATGAGTCTTAAGGCTTTCCTGAGTGCCTGTGCATGCCAGAAGAGGAGCATGGTTCACTCAACCTCAGATTAAGGAGACCATGCTACCTAACCTTTGCTTCCAAAGGGTATTAAAACAATTGGAGTCATTACCATTGGTGGTTATGTAAGTTGCTACCTGTTAACTTGCTGTGAAGGAAGTGAGTTCAGCTCAGCCAGGTGTTGCTGAGGGCTGTGGGAGTATACAGCACACCTAGTGTTCATGACAAGTCGACCCAGCAGGTGTGTAACCCCTGATGGGGAGCCCCATCTGGCAAAGCCGTGGGGTCACTGGTTGTGGAAACCAGTTGTTTTCTGTCTGTAACTTTCTGGGGTGTCACTGCTATGCCTCCCTATACAGAACATCTGTGGGGTGTTTCCCACAGCCCTTTGGTCATGTGTTTTACATGTCTGGGCACACATTAAGCTGTGGCTTTCTGTTTAAGCTGTATAATTCTGATGAACAGAAATATTACCAGAATATTCTTCTTTACTGACACAGGAAAGTATCAGCATTCTCTGTCTCAAAGATAGCCGTTACACATTTTGCAAAGACCTTGGAACTAGTCCAAGACAGACTAAGCTGCCCCTACAGAATATACACAAAGACTAATTCCCAGGTGTTATTTATTGCTAAATCAAGGCCAGGCTGTTTACCCTGAGATTGGTTTCTTGCAGTGGCTCTCTTTCTGCACATACCCTGACCGCTCAAGATTCAGCCAATTGTTTAATGTCTGGGACCCCTCACCAATTCAGAGCTCTGTGCATGGGTCAATGTGACATTACTGGCCTAAGAGAAACTACGTGACTTATCTCATGTTTTGAGAATGGGCAGAGCCCTGAAAATGTAACTTATAATTGTCCAGAGTTTGGCTGTGAGGGTGCAGCGTGCGCGCACACTGGGTGAGAGATGAAGAAGCGTGAGAGAAGGTGAGCCAGTGGGTCAAAGAGTGAGTGAGGCCGGGCGGTGGTGGCGCACGCCTGTAATCCCAGCACTCGGGAGGCAGAGGCAGGCGGATCTCTGGGAGTTCGAGGCCAGCCTGGGCTACAGAGTGAGTTCCAGGAAAGGTGCAAAGCTACACAGAGAAACCCTGCGTTGAAACCAGCCCCCCCCCCCCAAAAAAAAAGTGAGTGAGTAAAGAGTGATGAATAATGTGAAAGAAGATGTGTGAGTGAGTGTGAGAGAGAGCTTTGAGAAAGAGCTGTTGCTATGTGGAGGAGCTGCGCCTAGGAACGGTGTAAAGTGCTGTCTGGTGAGCGAGCCGTGTAAATGAGATGTTTAGCTGTGGCTGTGTGGAGATTTGTGACTGTGTGGAGGCAGAGAAGATGAAGCTGTATGGAAAAGATGTAGAAGAGAAATGTACGTAAAAGAAAGATGTGTAGCCATGTGAAAAGATTTATGTATGTAAAGCTATGTAGCTGTATGCATCAGCGTGGAGATATGTAGCTGTGTGGAAACAGAAAGAGTTGGAGACACCCCCCCCCCTTTTTTTTTGAGCTGAGGATCGAACCCAGGGCCTTGCACTTGCTAGGCAAGCACTCTACCACTGAGCTAAATCCCCAACCCCAAAGACCATTTTTAAGATGAAGTAAAAGAGAAAGTTCACACCAGAAAGCATGTGTGTTTTCTACTTTACCAGTCAGATAGATAGAAACTTATTTCTAATTATACTCAGATAGAAAAGTCCAGCCCTCGGATAGATAAGAATTTTTCCTAAGCCCTTGTCACCTTTGTGGATTTTCTTGCACTATCCTGGAGCAGGCTTCCTGTAAGGCCCCTGACAAGGTGTGAGGAAGGTCTGTGTGTGGTCATAGCAGCTAGGTGAGCCCAGGCCTGAGAGGTCCACTCTCAGTGCCTCAGTGTCCTCGCTGTAAAATGAAGCTGGTGACAGGTTTGCTTCATAAAGGGAACCGGGGGCTGATGAACTAACTGGTGGTTGTCAGGGCTCAGGCTGGTAGAATGAACAGGCTGTGGGTGCTGTCTTCTGTTTTCCTGATCTTGCCATGGTGGTAAGGCCGGGGTGGACTTCTGAGAGGGGTGAGTCTGAGCATAGATAGTGCCTGCCATGGACAGCACAGTAGGATGATGATGAGCAGAAGGGCTCTGTCTGTCACGTGTATGCACACCTGTGTCCCCAGGCAGTAAGGTGGCTCCCAGGGACTGCGTGGAGACCCAAGCGCCATGGCCAGGTACCCTGGAGAAGATCCAGGGCCGGTCTAGCCGCCCCAGGGGCCAGGATAAGAAGGTGGGAGGAGTCACAACTAGTCAGCAAAGGAAGAAGAGGTATGTTTACTTTAGAGAGAGTCCCCAGGTGACGAGGGAAGGGACAGAATGGGGGGGGGGATGAGCTGGAGGAGGCTGGAGAGATGGAGATTGTGCGCTGGGCTGTGTCCTGGGGAGTCGTGGGCACAGAGGTGGCATCTGTGTTAGGAAATGGCGCTGTTCACAGGTGTGCGGGGGATGGGAAGCATTGCTGCAGGGGAGAAGGTCCTGGTTCAACATTAACTGCACAGAGATACCACGTGTGATAGGAAACTGGAGCCTGGCAGATATCCAGTCAGCCTGGCAGCATGTGGATCCAGAGTCCTGTCTCTAAGCGCATTCATTCTATTGACTTTTACTGGCCAATTCCATATGGGTGTGTGTGGCCCTGATGTATCCAACAGGAAGCGGGCGTGCAGATAGGGGAATAGATGGTGTAGACAGCATTTAGATGCTACCGATACAGACCCAAGCAAGGATGCACTAGACATTTTTTGTGAATTTGTTTTGTGTTGTTTTGTTTTGATTCAGGGTCTCACTATATAGCCATGACTGGTATGGAACTTGCCCAGGCTATCCTAAAACTCCCAATGATCCTCCAAACTCTATTCCCAAATTCTAGAATTGCAGGTGTGCACTATTCTTCCCAGGTAATATTCTTCCCTTTCAGAAACAAAGGCAGTCTGGGGAGAGAGCTCAAAAGGCCACCTACTCATGAGGATCTGAGTTTGATCCCGAGAACCCAGGTCAAAGCCAGAATTGTATCATGGGCATCTGTAATCTCAACAGTCCTGTGGGGAGTTGCAAAGTGAAGACAGGAGAGTTCCCAAGAATTCAAAGACCAGCTGAACTAGTGTGTGTAGCAGAAAACCAACAAAGCAATCCTGTGTCAAACAAGGTGGAAGGTGAGGACTGATACCTAAGATTATATACACAGAGACACACAAAAACACACACACAATTCAATACGTACACACACAATACACATGCATACATATACATACACATATATACATATATACATGCATGCACACATGCATACACACATACATACATAAACACACACACACACACACGCACACACACACACACACACCTGCAAAGCCTGGTGCAATGGAAGATCAGGATTCAAGGCTAGCCTGGTCTACATGAGACTCTGTCTCAAAAGGCTAAACAAAGGCTAGAGAGATGGCTCAGTTGTTAAGAGCACTGGCTGCTCTTATAGAGGATCTGGGTTTGGTTCCTAGATGCACACAGTGGCTCATAACTCCAGTTCCAGGAGTTCCAGGCCACTTCCTCTGGCCTCCATGGGCACCAGGCACATATGTGGGTGTACAAGTATGCACGAAAGCAGACATTAACACACGTACAATATTTTTTTTAATCTTAAGAAAACAAAAAACAAAAAACCAAACCAAATCCTCCTTTGTCTTTGAGTTCTCTTTGTGCCTTGCTGGGGATGGAATTCAGGGCTCTGAAACACCAGGCAAGCAGTCTACTACTGAGGCAAACTCCAGCCTCATTCCAGTTTGATGAGGAGACTGAGGTATGGGAGGAGACTCTCTCAAGGTTCCTTGTACAGTTTGGGATGAGTTTTGTCAGCCTTTCATAGAAAGTGCCCTGCTGTGGATATCGCTCTGTATAAATAAAATGCTGATTGGCCAGTAGCCAGGCAGGAAGTACAGGCGAGACAAGCAGAGAAGAGAATTCTGGGAAAAGGAAGGCTGAGTCAGGAGATGCTGCCAGTTGCCACCATGAGTACCAACATATAAGATACTGGGTAAGCCACAAGCCATGTGGCAAGGTATAGATTTATAGAAAAGGGTTAATTTAAGATATAAGAACTAGATAGCAAGAAGCCTGAGCCATTAGTCCAAACAATTTAAATAATATAAGTCTCTGTGTGTTTGATTGGGTCCGAGCGGCTGCGGGACTGGCGGGTGAGAGAGAGTTGTCCTGACCATGGGCCAGGCAGGACCAGGAAAACTCCAGCTACAGTGCCCAGCTAGAGACCTGAAAACCACATGAGTTTGTTCTTTCATCTGAAAGAGGTTGGAGGTTCCACCATCAGGGGGCTCCAGCTCCTTTTCCTGCACCCGACACCATCTTTAGTTTGTTACTTTATGAGCTAAAGTAGCTGCTGGAGCCTGTGCCATCACACCCGTATCCCACTATCCTTATGATACATGTTTGCTCAGTTGAACTCTATTAGCCACACCCCCAACACCCACATGGCCTCAACACCATCAAGTGAACAACACAGGGTGCCAGGAACACCACACACACACACACACACACACACACACACACACACACACACGGTTTCATGTAGCCCAGGCTGGTCTCAAACTCAATGAGCTCCAATACTTCTGTCTCCACCTCCTGAGTGCTGGGATTACAGGGGTGCACCACCACGTGCACCTGTATATTTAGCACTAGGGATGGAACCCAAGGTTCCATCTGCAAACTGTAAGTAATCCTGTAAATGCTGCCCACTGAGGAGGGGCTTACTGAGCCTTTTCTCCCCAGGTGAAGCTTTTATCTCTGTTGGCAGGAGCAATGGCTGATGTAGGGTGTTTACACAGAGGTCACACCTGCCCTGCTTGAACCCCTCGCCCAAATTGCTCCCTCCATGTCACTGGCCTACACTGCTGATGGTCTTCTGTTTATCCTTCTGTCCTTCCTGTCCCTCCTTCCTTCTACCCAGCTTCATGGGACATAGCAACCCTCCCTTGTCCCCCCCCCCCCCATGCTCTGTAGCTGTCCCCAGGAAAGGAGCCAGCGTTGATCTGCTGCCAGGTTGCATTCTGAGCAGCTCTGGGCCCAGGAGATGTTTCCATTTGAGATTTGAAGCCTCCAGCAGCCCTGCAGAGTCCAAGAATCACAGTACCCCCAGGCAGGTGGTGAGCGGCAGAATCCAAACTCTGGCTCCTCATGACGGCACAGGAAGTACTCTCAGCCGCCGAGCCATCTCCCCAGCCTCAGCACTATCTTCTGAGCACAGCAGAAGCTCAGGAACTGAGCAGTTGAGATCTCTGGCTTCTGATGAGGAGTCAGGATCAGGTCTGGGCCATCACCTGGGTACCTCACAGATGCAATCTTGGGCCCATTCCTGGACCTCTTTACCTGCCTTCCCAGATGAACACATGGCATTGCTAGGATTGGACTAAAGAGAGACGTTCAGAGCAGAAACCCCACAAATAGCTCTTTCTGTCAGCTCTGCTTCTGCCAACCTCCAAAGCAGCTCTCTGCACCTGTGGATTGGCAATGAAAGGCTGCCAGAGGTCAGAGATGAACTCTGTTCCCCCTCCTTCAGGCTTCTATCAAATGAAACGCACCTTAGCTAACAGGGGACCAACTGGGTCTGCATCACATACTTTGTTACTGCTGGGGACATCACTCTTTCTCTGTGGGTCACAGCCCTATCACCTCCCCATCACCTTCTGTTTAAAGATACTTAAAAATTTTTTTTAAATTGTGTGTATGTACGTATGTGCACACACATGAATGCAGGTGCCTGTGGAGGGCAGCATTAGATCTCAGGGAGCTAGGGTTACTGACATGGGTGCTGAGAACTGAGCTCTGGTCCTGGGCAAGAGCAGGATATGTTCTTAATTAACCACTTAGCCATCCATGTCTCCGGCCCTGAGACACCTGTTCTGAGGTCGAGGCATAATCAAAATTTCTCCCCCCACCCCCACTCCCATCTCAGGTTAGGGTCTCATGTAGCCTCGGCTGGCCTGGAACTTGCTATCTAGCTGATGATGGCCTGAACTCTTGACTCTCCAGACCTGGCTCCATAGCACCTCCTTTAGGAAGGTGCTCCTTAACTCCCGGAAGGGGTTCAGACCCCTTAGCTCCCCATTCCTGCCCTCCTATGCCATCCACCCACATGGTCCCCAACAGTCATCTAGACCAGTCAAAACAAACACCAGCCCCAGGAGACCTTGGTAAAACTTTATTCACAAACTCAAGACCCCTAGGCCTGGCTCAGCCAGAGGGTACATTCTTAGCAGTGGCAAAAACCCCAATATAACACGTTCATCAAGACTAACCATTTTAATTTAAATTAAAGCATTTCTGGAAGACAAATGCAATTGATAGAAAATATAAAAACTTTACTGTACAAATTTTACATCACATTCAAAATAAGCAAATAAATGTGTGCCTTGTGACCATAGAGACACTGGGAGCACACACCGATGATGTCCTGGCTAGCGCTGAAGCACAGCATGGCTGTTCCACCCTGCTCTGTTAGTACAGAGCGACACAGACTTGCCACTCCCGGCCTGAACCACAAGACAATGGCCAAGGGCTTTGATTTGGTGCATAGGAGCAGCCAGACCAGCACTAGCTAGGATTCATGACTTCGCTGCCACTCTGATGGGTAAAGGCCTCCTTGGAGGTGAGGCTGGGAACTCAGAGAGCCTGGAAAAGGAAAACAGTTTTTGCTGGACTCAGACTTTAGGTGGGCAGGCCCCCTGCAGCTCAAGCCTCTTTTCATTGCCTTCACAGTGGCTATAGGGGCTGAATTCACAGTATCTGTCATTCTTCATGTGTTTCCCAGGAGACAAGGAGAGAGAGCACACAGGAGGCCGACTTTCCTAACCTCGATTCACAGTCACTTAAGTAGGAAACAGGGACCATGATGGGGGACTCCCTTAAATGAAGGGTAGTACGGAGAAGGCCTCGGAGAGGAAGTGGGGAAGGTTCCAGCACCCTTGGAGCCAAATGGCCCCAGAGCCCCAGGCAGATGTTGGGTCCCCTGCATAATGGCCCCCAGCAGATAGACAGCTCCTTAAAGCAGGGACCATGACTATTCATATCTGGTCCCCAGCACAAGACCACATTCACTGCAGGGCTCCAAGCTTTCTGGACAGAGATGTTCACAGTACAGAGTGAGACCCAGGCTCGCTGTCAGGGGGCCTGCCCACCTAAGTGTGTGATACCCTGTGTGATTCGGTGCCGCGGGATGACTGAAAGCATTGACCCGGCTGCCAGCTTGATGGCTCATGTTCTACCTGTGAGGGGAGCTCAATGTCACAACATTCACAAAGTGAGGGGAGGTACAGCCATGAGACAGCCACAGAGGCTGCAGTTTCTCACCATGTAGTTTTGGAGTAGGGAGGTCACACCAAGGGCTAGGGTGGGAAGCCAAAGGGATGAGGAAGTGTTATGACAGTTCCATTTCAGAGGACATACGACCCACGCAGAGCTGAGCACAGGCTCACAGCTCTTCTTCCCCACACTGGGGCAGGGTCAAGATGCTACTGTCCCAGCTCTCCTGTAGCATGAGCAACTGTGCTGTGGGGGATGTAGGCAGAGTCCCACAACTTCTCAGAGAATGGCCTGTTTTATCAGACACCTGGACCAGGCTCTAATGCTAGGGCAGGTTCTGAAAACTGAAGATGTATTTGGTGTTTAACTAAGAGGGAGCCACATGGCCATTCCACAGCGGGACTGTGAGCCCACGGGCCTGGATCTAACCACTTCTCTACTCCCATTTCTTCCGCACTCTGGTTGTGGGGTCTGGCGCTGCCCAACCTCTGCTCAAGGACGGCTCTGCTCTGTAGGTGACAGTTTCTGCAGAGCCGTCTGACTTACCCCAACCCAGCCCTCCTGCTCGTTGGAATGAACACAGACATTGGAGGCTCACACTTACTAGGTATGTCTTGCTGAAGTGTCTGGATGGCCTCATGCCCCCATCTGAGCTCAGGGCACACACAGGAGTCGGAATGGGCTAAAAGGCGTCGATGAGACAGGGGAAGTGGAAGTGGGGATAGGTCTGGAAACTTCTGGCGTGACAGAGGCGGGTTTTAAAGTGCTAGGATCACCAAGGCTGTATTTGCTCCTTCCCTATTCTCGTCAACCAAGAACTCACTGTACACACACAGCTGATGGGCGAGCTCTTGGCTCTGGGGCTAAATGTGAGGCACTGGGGGTGGGGGGTGATGATACAGGCTGAGTTCCACAGCCTTCATGTCTGCCTGGAGGCCTCAGAGAAGCAGCAGATGCCTCCACAGATGTGTGACTGTTTCCTTCCACTGTGGTAGGAGCCAGGCGAAGATCCATCAGATCCATCTAGAAGCCACTAGGATTCGGTCTGGACTTTTTAGTACACCAAGCCCGGATTAGAGCAGAAACTAAATCCAAACTCTTCAGGAACTCCTGACCCCACAATCCAGAAGGGTTCCTAGCCAGGCTTTCCCCCACAAGCTAATGAAGGGTTGGTGTTCCTTATGGACAAAGAGAGGGACCAGTGGGGGTCAGGGCCAAAGCATAGGCCAGGCAAACCTCCCGTCATGTCCACTTCCCCAGAACAGCTACATTCATGCTGCTTTTCTTCCTTCTTGCTCCACCCTGGACCCTTCACTGCTGCAGGACCTTAGAGAAGTGGGCAGGGAGAGGGGGGCATTTCTGTTGCTCCGAAGTGCCAGCACCCTTTTGTAGAACTATTATTAACTACCATAAAACACCAAGCTTGCGGGGCAGAGACCTCTGTGTAAACACTGGCTCTAGTGCTTTCATCGGGAGTGGCATGGATGGCTCCGACCCTGAGCCCTACACAGCGCTGCAATGCACACTCTTCACGGAGGAGTGTCCTACTCCTGGTCCGGAGCTTGGCACACAATGCTTCTCTCATTCCTCGTGGTGGTGGTGTGCGTGTTTCATAACCATGTTTCAGAAAGGAAGACACCTTCTGCACGAAGGTGCATGGCTGGCTACATCTTTGGATTACTGGATTCCAGGGCCCCCAGGCCAAACCTTTCAAAGCGGGGCATGACTTTGCTGCTGTTAATGCTGCGGAGAGGAGCAGAGACATGGATTATGGCTCTGCTGGTTTTGACCAGAGTTAAGGTGTCACTGGTTATGCTTAGCAGAGGATCTGAGTAAGGATAACTGCTCGGTCCATAGCCTTGGCAGAGCTGCTCCTGGCCACCCTAAGTCCTGGGCCTCAGTCACATTCCCTACCTGGCGGGGATAAGGGAAAACATGGCTTGTTCACCCAACTCGCCAGCACCCAGCACGGCAGTAGCCGTTGTGGGCTCACGGAGGCAGTTTCCTCACTGGCTGTTCTGTGTGGATATGGAACTAGCGAGGGACCAGAGGATCTGTACCAGGGCTGATGTCACACACTCCTTTTAGAAATGGTGCCCATGTGGGGTCCACTGGAGCCACTATGGAGCAGAATCCTGAGCCCAACTACAGAAATCTGGTCAGGGCCATGGAACCCCTAGCAGATGTGACAGCAGCTCTGTCTCCATTACTGAGTGACAGGTATCACTTTGCTTAGAACAACACTTCTGAGTGTGACTCCTAAGGACCCAGCCCTTCCGAACTGATGTCTTTCATGGCATACGATGTGTGTGTGTGTGTGTGTGTGTGTGTGTGTGTGTGTGTTTGCATGCCTACTGTCCTTTGTCTTCACAGACAAAGACACAAAACTCCAGACAGGGCCCATGACCTCAGGGCTAGGTCTGGGCAGCTCTGAACCACTACATCCCTTGCAGGACAAGGTCCAGGGTTGCCAAGCCCCTCCCCATCCTCTGAGCATGCTCAGCAGGGGCTCATGAAGGTGTTAGTAGGGGCTGGGGACCAGAGGAACACAAGCAAGAACCACTCTTGGGAGAACAAGAGAGAAAAGACCATCTCATCCACGAAGGCAGCTGAAAGCTGTTCTTCCGCCTTGAGGGGTCACCCCGTTAGTGCCATCCTCCCCTGGCAGTGACTCAAGTCAGGTGCCCACAGGCCATGTGCAGGGGAGGGGCCGTTGTTAAAAACAGAGCACAGGAAGGAGTCTGGAGGGGGAGACTGGAGCAGCAGAGACGGCATCCCCTGGGTTAGTGCCCACTGGCATTGTGAGTCTTAGCAGAAGTCACGGAGCTGAGCTGGCGATTAGGAGGAAGGAAGCCCTGAGGCATGCAAGGCAGCCAGGCCTACAACCTACAGACAGAGAAAGAGCAGCGTCAGAACCCGGAGCCTGAAGGAGCCAGGACACAGTGCCTGGCCAGAGCAGCTGCCCAGGGACCCACTGCCTGCAGAGAATAGGATCCTCAACTCCACCCCTCAGAATGGCAGCAGGGTAAGCGTGACGGGATGTGGGCACGAGGAAGCTTTTCCATGTTCCCACAGGGCCGTTCCAGGCACCCTCAGCTCCTTACACAGCTCCTTGTGCTGGTCAAACTGGCTTCCTGGAGATTATTGCTTCTGCTCACTTGATTCTTTTCCTCCCTTCATTATTATTATTATTATTATTATTATTATTATTATTAATGTTAGTAATACTTGTAGTGCTGGGGCCCAGACCCCAGCCTCATATATGCTGAGCAGAGCTCTAACACTGAGTCTCACCCCCAGCAATTCACTGATTCTTTGTTTGTTTGTTTATTGAGACAGGGTCTCTCCTGGCTCTCACCATGTAGCCCAGGCTGGCCTTGAACTCACAGAGACCCACCAGCCTCTGCCTCTGAAATTGGGATTCAAGGTGTGTGCGTCAACATGCCCAGCTGCCATTGGTGCTTTCATTTCTGAGAGTTCACTATGTATCCCAGGCTGGACCCAAACTTAAAATCCCCCTGCCTCATCCTCCTGGATGTTGGGATAACAGGCATGTGCTACCACAACCAGCTCACTGGATTCTCTTCCTCTGAGCTTCACCCAGAAGTGGGATTTGGGGGACCTGGCTCAAAGAGCTCATTCTCCCTCAGCCACATGCTAGCCCATGTGGTGTGGAGAGGGGGCCCTGCCTGCCACATCCCTCTGTGAGAAACACCAGCCCAGTGGCCCCTGCTGGTGGCCATTTCAGCTGCAAGAGGTCACTGTGGATTATGGGAATGAAAGCATGGATGTGAGCAGCTAGCATGCAGAGACAGAATGGGAAGGGTAGGTATGCAATGGGCCAGCCACACACAGGCAGGGCATGAGAGAAGTGATGGAAACACACTATTCCTCCAGAACCGGACAGGAGCTCTTAAAGTCGGGGTGACCATAGCGTCCTCTCCCGTAGCAGCGGCTCTGCCAGCGGCTGGGGGTGCCCAAGACCATTTCACCAACAGTTGAAGAGAGCCGTCCGGTCCAGTCCAGCCAGCCAGGCGGCCCGGTGGGTGATGGCAGCCAGCAGGCAGGGGGAGGAGTCGGGGTGGTGGGGCAGGAAAGATGACAAGGCAGGCCAGTGCATCCGCCACCCCCCGAAAATGAACAGCGACAAAGCCAGGGGAGAAGAAAAGAGAAAGTAAGAGTTAGAGACCCCGAGTCTGGAGAAGCAGAGACCGGGAGCAGACGCTTGGGAGCCGGCGGACTCAGTTTCCCATCTGTGAGATGTGAGGGATGGGCTGACTGGTTTCCAGGACTAGGGGTCATCTTTGAATGCCAGTGCCTGCCCGGTGCAGGCATGCTTTGGGAGAAGAGGAAGCCTGTGTTCAGAGGGCCCAAGACCTCCAGTAGCACAGGGCTCAGCCTTGAGGCCTCATCCCCTCTCCCCGACACACTGTCAATGCCAGCGCCTCACCTGCCAAGCTTATGGGATTTACCTGATACTTCTTGGCAAGGTTTCTTATCTTACCTAAGCCCCACTGTGGAAACTGAGGTAAGTGACAAGGCCCCTGACAAGTAACCTGACACAGGGCTGTGGCTGGAGAGGGGCCTTTGGGGGAGGAAGCCAGAGTAGAAACAGCACAGGACAGATGACAGGGGAGGTGACAGTGGCCCCTGCTGCTCTGTGCCTCAGGGGACAAAGGACCATGACGGGGTGGGGTGAGCCGCAGGGCGGGGGAGGCTTCTGTGGACACCAGCGCTACCCAGCTGAGTGGCATGGCCCATTAAGTGGCAAGATTTCGGAGCTCAACAGCTCAGTGATTAAGTGGGTACCGGCCTAAGCAAAGCTGATGCTGCTTGTTAGGGGCTGTTTTGGGACCCACATGGTCCTGACCTCTGACCCTTTCTCCTCTCAGGCATAACTTCCTCACCCTGGTCTAGCCTGGGCTTGGTGTCAGTGATGGTCTAATACAGTGACATGTAGATTCCCACAGGTGGAAACTGGAGGCGCCTGCCTGTAAAGGGTGCCTCTAGCACAAGCCAGGTAGTTGAGAATCCTTCAACCCCTCTGCTCTGTGGAAGCTCCAGATGGCAGTCTGATGCAGGTCCAGCAGAGGGCGCCCTTAAGCCCTCCAGACAGAGGCTCTCCAGGGTCTGATGGCCCGTCTAGCTTGTGGAGGGAATACTTACTCAGCAGACTTCCAAAAGTGCCCGGGATGGGAGAGCCGCCGGTTCAGCTTGGGCAGCTTCTCCAGCATCTCCATCAACAGGCTGAAGCTGGGTCTCTCCTGCAGGTCAAAAGCCCAGCAGGCAGACAGGATCTCCTGCAAAGAGCACTGTGGTCAGTGGAGTATGGGCAGCTGGGAGGGAGGAGGGAGGCACATGATAGGACACTTCCTAAGGGTCCCTGTGAAGTTCCCAAGTGCCCTGCACAACTATGGATGCAGAGCCTTGGGAAGTAGGTGTTTTAGATGAGCCACCAACCTTCCAGGTCAAAAGGAACTGGCCTGTTCTCCTTCCTCCTCAACTTGTCCTTCCCAAAGTGACCAAGTCAAGCATAATGGAAACAGGAGAGAGGGGGAATGAAGGCAGGTGGCCTTTGCCAGATGGAAAGCACATCCTACGAACATGGAAGTGTCCGGAGGTGAACGCGATGGTCTGGGAATGTATATAGGGTGGGGCTGCCACAAGGGGGCGTCTCAGTGCTACAGAGCGGAGACAAGCTGGACAAGAACACTGGAGCAGCAGCCAATAACCCGCAGAAGCTGCCATGACAGAAGGAAGGCTTTCTCTCAGGGTCCACTCAGCCCCACAGCACCTTCTACAGCCTTGACACCCAGGAGGGTGGCCTGCACACGTGGTCATCTCTACCCCAGGCTAGGCAACACAGGCTTTTGTTCTTAACTACAGTGCCTTAGGAAAGACAGAGCGCCTCCCTGTGGTCCTTCCCCGTTGGGTGAGTGGAGGACAGTCATGTCACCCCCTACCACCACCACCACCACCACCACCACCCCCAACCCCCCCCCCCCACCCCCCACCCCGCTTCCCTCTACTCACGCTGACTTCCTTCCCCAGGCTGACGGATGCCAGGACGCGCCTCACTCCTTCCCCACTTCCAATCTGCCAGATCAAGGCCTCTGCAGGCTGGTGTTTAAAGGGCCAGTCTCTTGCCTGTAGCTCATACCACACAGTCCTACCGAGACACACCACAGTGTGAGGTATCGGAGCTTCACAAAACCCTACAGGAGGTTCTAGGAGTTGCCCACATTAGGGGCCAGAGGTCAAAGACATGGTCACCCTGCCATCAAGGAGCACAGCCATCACTTCCCAGGGTACACTTCCTAGCCCAGTGGCCACCACTGTCCACAGTGCCGATGGCCTACTCACCCGAACGCATAGACATCAGCAGCTTTGGAGAAGGGCAGCTGGTCCTCATCCCTCCCGGGTGTCATTTCTCGAACGATCTCGGGGGCCAGGTAGCACAGCCAGTCATGGGAAAGCTTCAGCTGGTTCTCACGCCTGGAGGCGGGGACAAGGACACAGGCCCTCAGTGGGGAGCAGGTGGCCTGACTGTACACATCCGTGCCCACTCACATGTGGTAGAGAAAGCCCAGAGAGGAACACGGAGCTCTCCCTTGCCCTTGAACGGGCTGAGCACTTCTAGACAGGGAGGGCACAGTTGGGGATGTCAGGGAGCTGCTGGGGACAGTGTTTGGTTCCCTGTTCTGAGAGAGTGGCTGGTCTGTCGAGGACCCCCGGCCTGTCCACAGGTGTCAAACCTGCACGCTGACGCTCTGGCCTGTCAATCTTCCTTGAGATACCACCCACTCTAATGGAGGAGGAGCTTTTCTTACCACCCAGCCCTCTACGGTCACAGGAAGTAAAATGCTCTTTCTCATCAAGGGGATATAAGGCGGGTCCCTCGCCCATCACTGGGTAGCCAAGCTGAATGTGCCAGGGGACTCAGCCTCCATGGGTGCCCAGTTGGAAGTCAAGTACCACGAGGGACCTAAACATGGACTGAAACCACATGAACCAGGAACCGAGGCAGTCTGGCCTGTGCAGGGAAGGCTCTTGCCAGCAATGCAGCCAGGGGTCTTCCACACCCATGCAATGCTGCAGCTCCCCCTGACCCATGCAGACACCCATGGCCAACTCACCGTTCCTCCCGGACCACGCCTGAGATACCCGAACAGTCCGAAGTCTGTGATGACCACTTTGCCATTGTCATAAAAGACATTCTTGGACTTGAGGTCTTTGTGCACGATGCCCTTGGCATGAAGATAGCCCATCCCCTGCAAGACAGCCAGCCTTGTATCAGAGGGTGGGGGATGCTAAGAGATGGAGGCTGAACCGTATTATTCAGGGCAAGACACATTACTTTCACCCCTCATCCTATATTCATATAGACAGTAGGCAGGATACTGTCCTCACCTTACTGATGATGTAACTGAGGCTCAGAGAGGGTAAGTGACTTGCCCCAACCCACACAGCAGTTAAACATGGAGCCCAGATCTGACCTCAGTGAGTTCATGCTCTTTCTATGCCATTCTGCTGCCTAATAGCCACCTCAGACTTGGGTAAGGTGTGAGGGATGGACACGGTGACCGACAGTGAGCAGAGGTCAAGGAGAGTAAAGACCAGTGATACACGGGCTGGAGGTGTAGCTCAGCAGTCAAGTGTGTGCTTAGCATGCTCACAGCCCTGTGTTCAGGACTCAGCACTACCAATTTTAAATAATCAGGGCTGGGAGTAATGGCTCAGTGGTTAGGAGCAGAGAACCAGAGTTCGGTTTCCAGCACCCTCATAGGTGGCTCTCAGCCATCTGTATGTAACTCTAGTTCCAAGGAATTCAGTGCCCATTTCCGGTCTCTGTGGGTATCAGGTACACACCTGTACATTCAGTCACACAGACACACAGACACACATACACAGACACACACACGCACACACATACACACACAGCGAGAGAGAGAGAGAGAGAGAGAGAGAGAGAGAGAGAGAGAGAGAGAGAGAGAGAGAATCTTAGAAATGAATTTGGAGGTTTGGGATTTAGCTCAGCATGCAAGGCCCTGGGGTTAGTCCTTAGCTCTGGGAAGAAAAAAAAAGAAAGAAACAGATTTGATCACTATACTATCCAGACTCAGGCAAAGGGTCCCAAGTGAGCAGGCTCTCAGGAATTCCCTAGCTGGCCTCTTCTCTTAGGAAGGGTGACACTCAGGGCAGGTGAAAGAGACATTCCTAGGATGCTACCTCGCCATGGTAGCAGGGGCCCCAGATGAAGCCTGAAGTCTGCGTTCCATGCTCCATCTGTGCTCGGCTAGCACTGTGTGGCTTGGGCACAGTGCTGGCCCCTCTAAGACTCTGCCTCTTTATCCATCAGGTGAAATGTGGTGGGTGATTCCCAGCAGCAAGGGTAAGGGGCACAGAGCCCATGGCCCAGGTGCTGGAGTGACAGGCTCCACTGTGGGCTAAGGACAAGTGGCTGTCCCACTCTGAGGCTTACTCCCACCACAGGCACTGTGTAGGGGTCAGTGGGTTACATTTGTAATCCCAGCACTTGAGAGGTGGAGGCAGGGGTTTAGAGTCATCCTCAGCTACACAGTGAATATGAGGGTAGCCTAGGCTACATGAGTCCCTGTAACAAAACAAAATAAAACCACCCAGATACACAAAACCCAGGTGTGATGGCTGGAAAGGCTCCAGTTAAAGAGACAGGCTCTAGAGCTGAGCCTGAATCAATCCTTCCCCAGGATTGCCCGGGGTCTCCATGGCAACCCTCAAAGTTGCAAACCATCTCACTGGAGGTCAGGTCCCTCTGCTCAGCTTTAGACTCACAGGGCATCTCAGATCACTCCAAAAAAAGGAAGTAAGCAGGGTGGGGGTGGGTGGGCAGGAAAGACATAGAAGGTGACAAGAAGCGGCTCCAGAACCTTGAGTCACTTTCTTCCTGGGTCCTGGAAGTGACCAGCCTGGATGCCTTGTGACTCAGAGGGCAGCTCCCAGTTCTGAGGGAGGAGAGGGAGTGGGGAGGTCTGGGGAAGGGTAGGATTCAAGTGGAGGGGGCGTGGAACAGAGTCCTTGGTGAAAGATCACACCTGAGGCAGGGGTGATACCCTGGGGTTCTGGTCTGAGGTTAATTTCTAAGGTGGCCACGGGAAAGAAAGGGGCAGGATGAAATCCTGGGATCTAGGCCTTTGACACACAGCTGCAAGAGGCAGCGCTTCTCTTCTGAGACAGGGGTTTATGTAGCTCAGGCTAGCCTTGAACTTGCTTGGTAGCCAAGGACGACCTTGAACTTATGATTCTCCTGCTTCCATCTCCCAAGGCCTGGGATTACAGGTGTGTGCCACTGTGCCATGCTATGGTGCTGGGGACTGAACACACGGCTTTGTGCACGCTAGGCAAGCACTGGACCAACTGAGTCACCTCCCTAATCTTAAAGGCTGCAGCTTTTCAACACAGCTTTGGGGCTGTTTTTGTTTTAAAGAGAGGAAGTCTTATTCAGTATTCTGGGTTTTCTGTTTTGTAGATAACAGTCTCCCTGCCCTGTGTGGTGCAGGCTGGTTTCAAACTCTCAATCCTCCTGCCTCAGCCTTCCTAGCTCTAGTATTTAGATTCACGATACTTGGCTTTCTTTTTTCCTTCTATTTTTTTCAATTAGGTTTATTCATTTTATGTGTGCTTTGTCTGAATGCATGTATGTGCATCTTGTGTGTGCTCGGTGCACACGGAGATCAGAGGAGGGTGTCGGGTCCCCTGGAACTGGAGTTAAGGATGGTTATGAACCACCATGTGGGTGCTGGGAATCAACCCAGGTTCTCTGCAAGAACAAGTGCTCTTCACCACTGAGCCCCCTCTCCAGCCCTCTTAATAGTCCAGATAAGCAATGAGTGAGCAGCTCACTTGAATTACTTTTCAAGTGAGGAAGGAACGGAAAAGAGCTGAGTGCACTGGACAAAAGGGTCTGCTTCCCAGAGCCGAGATTTGGATAACTGCAAATTTGCAAAAAGTGTGGGGCTCTTTAAATTTTTTTTTTATCTATTTATATATTTTTAACCATTTATTTTTACTTTATGTGCACTGGTGTTTTGCCTGCATGTGTATCTGTGTGAGGGACCCCCTGGAACTGGAGTTAGAGACAATTGGGAGTTGCCATGTGCATGCTGGGAACTGAACCCGGGTACTCTGGAAGAGCAGCCAGTGCTCTTAACCCCTGAGCCATCTCTCCAGTCCAAGCTGGGTCTTTTGATGTGAAACACTCTGTTCCCCACCAATGATGCTAAGAAACCCTCACCACGCACTAGCTCCGTGCCAACTGTTCTCTGTACGGATGACTTCTGTTTCTGCTCTGACCGAATCAAGGCTGTGTGTATCTGCAGGGGAGGAAGCTGAGCCTCAGAAAGGCTAAACAAGCCCCTGAGGTCACACAGCTAGGGTGACACTGTCTTTAGAATACGCAGTTTCTTCAGAGCAAATTCAGTTCTATTAATGCCAACTGAGTGGCGAGCTCCGGGTTTGATTGGGTAAGACAGGGGGCCAGGCTGAGGTGCCCCAGCTAGGGGACAGAGGAGCCACAAACCACCTGGTACAGGCAGATATGGCCTGGGGACGGACCAAGAGCTCTAGAGGCAGCTGGGACCCCCATCCCATCTTTACCTTGATGATCTCCTGGGCGATCTGCCTCGTCTTGTTGATGTCCAGAGACGTCTTGGGGTCCCTCACGAATGAGTGCAATGTCCGCCCCTTGCAGAAACTGTTGAAGGTAGTGGGGTTGGAAAGAGATCTAGCGCTGCTACAGGCTGATCCCCACCCCCACAGATCCTGCGAGGGGACCTGGGCCACCTCTTCCTAGAAGGTTCTCCATCCTAACCAACACAAGCCAAGTGTCCTTTAACTAAGACTCCAGCTGGAGCCCAGTTAGACACACTTACACATACATGCACACATGCCATCCCTGGAGGTGAACGGCCTGCCAGCTCTCCCTGCACAAGGAAACAGCTCATCCACACCCACAGCCATTGAGGGCAGCCCATCTTCACAGGGTCACGGAGGGACAGGGGCTGAGCGGTAGAACTCAGATAGAGAAGACCTCAGCCTACATGGAGCCTCTTGTGCTTATCACAAAGATGATCATTTTCATTACATGCAGACCCCAGGGCATCACATCCTGATGCTAATTGAGTATTATGCCTTTCCTCTCTGTGAGGCCCCTTCCACTAAGTCTAAGCTCCTCAGGAATTGGAGGATTGTGACAGAGGAGGTTGGATGGCTGGCTGAGGAGGCTGCAGAGCTGGGGCACCCACAAGTGGACTCCCTGGGGACTGCTGGTCCTGCTTTGAGCTGGACTTTTATAGACTGGGTCAGGGGACTCTAGTGACGTGACACTGTTCAGGAGTTCTTTATCTCTGAGAAAAATGGCAAATTTTATTCATTCATCATGTTAAGGAAAACACCAGTTGTTTGTTTAGGGTGGGTCACTTGCTTCCCCCCAAAGCACAGGGTCCAGGTCCAGGACACCCCATGTTCTCTTGGCTTCATGTAGTGGAAGTCATGAATACCTGAGTTTGGTTCCAATACCACTTAAAAAGCAAAGTGTAAAACTGGGCATAATGGGATACGCCTTTATTCTCAGCACCCAGGAGGCAGGAGCAGGTGAATCTGAGTTCGAGGCCAGCCTGGCCTACATAGTGAGTTTCAGGACAGCCAAGGCTCTATCAAGGGGCCATATCTGTGCGTGTTTGGCAACACACACATTTGTAAACCCCAGGTCCTCATGCTTACACGGGTGTTCTTACCCGCCAAGCTTATCCCCAGCCCCTTTGATTGTAAAGTCAATGGTTTCTTAAGTGGCACAGGCAACTGTTTCTGTAACTAGGCCTGCTGCTTGTGGGGAGAACACTGTTTTCCACAGAGAATGATAGTGAGTCCCAGAATGCTTGCTGAAGTACAAACAAGCGATACGCATCAAGATACCAAAATGTGAGGACTGGGGCACAACTCAGCACAGCACTAGCCGAATGCACAAGGCACTGGGCTCACCCCACGGCAGCACATGGACCCCAAAGTAGACCCCAGGCCTAAGTCAACCAACGGAAGTAAAGTGTGAACCAGCACAATCTTAGTTACGTGGGTTTTTTTTTTTTTTTTTTGGTTTTTTAAAAAGATTTATTTATTTATTATGTATACAGTGTTCTATCTGCACATATCCCCACAGGCCAGAAGAGGGCACCAGATCTCATTACAGATGGTTGTGAGCCACCATGTGGTTGCTGGGAATTGAACTCAGGACCTTTGGAAGAGCAAGCAGTGCTCTTAACCTCTGAGCTATCTCTCCAGCCCAGTAACATGTTTTTAAATTAAATTACTGATTTATGTTTTGTGTATGTCCATGTGTGCGTGTGTGCACACACCACAGCGTGCCTGCGGAGGTCAGAGGACAACTGATGGGCATCTGTTCCCTCTCATCAGTCCCAGGAATCGAAATCAGGCTGCTAGGTTTGTGCAACAAGCGCCCTTCCCAGCTGAGCCATCTCGCTGGCCCCAATCTGCTTCATTTTAATGAAAGGAATATTGAGGTTAAACCACACTCACTTCTGTGGGGAAAAGTATCCAGGCAAGGCAGTGTAAGTCTTTTATAAAACACTGGGATTTTCTTTATGCTCAGAGAGAGGGGTCTCTTTATTTATGTCTTTTTTTTTTGAGGAGAGACAAGGTCTTGCTGTGCAGCCCTGGCTATCATAAACTCAAGATCCCCCTGCCTCAGCCTCCAAGGGCTAGCACTACAGGTGTATGATGCCACACCCAGCTCTGATGTTTAAACATCGGTGGGCAGTGTGCGTGGGGACATGATTCCTTATCTTTGGTTTCCTTCTTCCTCTCTCTGATCACCCTTCCACATCCTCCAGGGCATCCACAGAAGCAGCAGGCTGCAGGGACAGGGAGGCTGTGGCACTCAGGGGCCCAGGTGGGGTGGCTTACCTGGTGATAATGGCCAGGTGGGGTGGGTTCATGCAGGCCCCCATGAAGAGCACCACGTTCTCATGCCTGGTCTGCCTGTAGTTCATCACCTCTTTCTTGAACAGCTTCAGGTGGTCCTGGTTGTGGCCGTCCATCTCCAGCAGCCGAATGGCCACCTCGCCATGCCATCGGCCTCGATGCACCCGGCCCCAGCGGCCCTGCCCAATGGGCTCGCCTAGTTCCACCTGTTCAAAGGGGATGTCCCACTCCTGCAGGTACACGCTAGTCTGGCTGGCTTTTCGAGAGATGGGGCCCCGCCAAGGCCGGCGGGAGCTGGGGAGGTCGTCCACCTCATCCTCATCGTCTTCTGCCTCGGACTTGCCAGCCTCAGGCTCCTCAGCCTGAGGAGAATTGAACAGAGAGGGGAGTGAGTCTGAATCTTCTCTTCCTGGAGTGCTGGTCAGGCACCACCAAGCCTGGCACCCTGGCCTCCTTCTGGCAGTCTCCTGTCTGAACACACACCTTCTGATTCCTATGCCCCACCCCCTCAACAGCAATAACATTTTAAGCCATGCTGCTCTGTAGAGACCCAGGCTTAGTTCATATGTCTGTTTGAAGGTCAACATGGCGGCTTCTTTCTGGGTCTCCTGTAGCCCAGGCTAGCTTCCAACCTGCTACGTAGCTGAGGAGGGCTTTGAACTTCTGATCCTCCTACCTCCATCTCTTCAAGGGCTGGGATTACAGACATGCACTACCATGCCTCTTTAAGATGAAGATGGCGGTCCCTGACACTGATCAGAACCGCCTGTCAAGCTCTGAGAAGATAGAGATGCCTACCCCCATTCCAGGCTGACTGACTTAGCTCCCAGGTCAGGGCCTGGGTCTATGGATTGGGAGTCAGGCCAGGAGAATAAAGAGGTTCTTCCAGCTAGCACTTTCCATTATTCTTCCCTGCCGTGTACATCTACCCACACCTGCTGCAGCAGGTTCTGCACCCTCATCCCCCTTGGCCCTCACCAACCCTGTGCACCCCAAAAAAAGAGGAGAGGCTTTAGGTCTCATGCATGTGACTCCCTCTCACCTCTGCTTCTTGAACACCCAGCACATCTGCTTTGGGCTGGTCATTGAGCCTAAGAGAGAAATGGACTTTGTTAAGGAGATTCCCGGCTGGGCCAGGGTGGCCCTGGGAGAGGCAATATGGAAGCTGTGGACACAGGAGGGAAGCTGACTGGAGGGGGTGGGCAGTTACCTATCACCCTGGCCCTTGCAGCACAGGGGCAGGGCCCCAGCTCCTGCCTTTGAGGCCTGGCTATCACCTCTTTGCGGTGTGAACTTATGTAATTTAATTCCTCTAAGTGGTTCCACTTAGAGGCCTACTTTACTGGCTGAGAACTGAAAGACCAGGAGCCAAGTGCTCAAGGCAACCTAATGGCAGCAGCAGGGGTGGGGGTGGGGTGGGTGGGAGAGTTGGGGGGGGGGGGGGGGATCCAGAGACAGGGGTTATGTTTAGCAGGTCCTTCTCTGTTCACCTATACTTCCTCCTGGGCCACAAGCCTGCTGCTGCTGTATACACAGCCCCATATAGTGTTCACTGGACCGACAGGAGGCAGGTCAACCCCCAGGCTCCAAGGATGAAACAGCCCCGCTCCCCATCGTGCTGGCCCAGAACTGGAGAGTCAGATAGGTAGGGGTGGGTTGGGAGGTGGCTGCAGGGGGTCCATACCGTGTACTGTCGGCTGTGCTGGAGAGCGGGGCTGCCTGAGGACAGGTGGAAATGTCTGTGGGAAAGAGAACAGGAACAAAGTGTGAGTGCACTTTCCGCCATCCCCAAAGACCAGCACATGGAGGACACCCCTTCTCTCCTGAGCTGCCACTTCCACGAGGATCAGTTCATGCTTTGCAGGCTGACACAAACTCAGTCCCTACAGCCTTTGGTCTACATGGCTGCCCCAGGCAGAGGCCCTGAATGAGTGGCTGTATAAAGAGACCCCAACAATGAACACCGCTGCCGTGGGCCCGAATGACCCCACAAGGGGCAAAAGGTAACCCTGTGACTTCTGCAGAGGGTCCTTCTGGTAGGAAGCAGGGCTGGCTGTCATTTTCAAAGTAGGGACAGCTAGTGGCAGGGCTGGCAGCTATGCAGCACCCGGTAACAGCTGTGATACCTGACACAGGGTGTAGCTGCTCCCCCCCCCCCAACTCCCGACTCTGGGATTGGGTGGCTGGTATCACAGCTCTCCGCAGGAAGAGGAAATCCAGTGTGTGCACCAGGAGCTCCAGACTGACAGCTGAGGCCCACCACAGGCCCCCAGGTGGTCTGCCCAGCTGTAGCACAAAGGCTCAGCTCTAGGCCACCAGGAAGAGACACCCCCCAACCCCCGCTGTGTGGAACCAAGTGAAAAGTAGTGGCAGTGATCAGGGGTCCCCTCTCTCAACAAAGAGAATCAGGAAATGGCAACAGCTCAAGCTATTAGCAGCCCCTTTCCTGCCTTGGACAAAGACCTTCCCCTCAGCCCTCAGTTAATTGCCTTCACTGGAAGGTTTTCTCCACAGTGGAACCCAACTCTGAAGTCGGGCCTTCTGATGGGGCAATGCCCACATGTGCGCAACATCCTGGGCCGTGTTGGGGTCCATGGACCTCAGAAGCATCTGCTCTGGCCTCTTCAGCCACCTCCATATGGCCTTCAGACTGCCAGGCTAGCATTTTCACACATGTTCAGGCCACTCCAGAAGCTACACGTCTTGGGTGAGGTGTGGGGGTAGGGGCAAATGTCTGGGAAAGCCTCACACTTGCCCTTGAAAGAGTATATTGTGCGCTCTGTTTTCGTGTATTCCTGTTTCAGTTAGTACATGGAGCCCCACCCCCAACTGTGGGCAAAATAGACCACTCAAGAAGAAGTACTGTGGATCTCTAGCTGAGGGGCACTAATGTACATACATACCCTAGAGCTGTAACCCAGAAGGCCCCTGGAATAGGGCACCATACAAAAGGGGCAGCCCCCCCCTCCAACATCTAAGTGGATTACAGGGATACTGGTTACCAAATGCTCCAACTCGATTCTAGAAAAGCCTGGAATAACCAAAATACCGGGGCTTCCAGCCTTGGCAAGGCAGAGAAAAGACTATTAGAGTTTTCTGAAGCACACAGGCCCTAGTGTTGGGTACTTCCAGTGGGAGGAGAAAAGCATCGATCTTTTACAGCCTAAGGGGGAAGGAATGGGCAAACACAGAAGTGTGCAAAGTAGTTTTTGGAGAGGAAATCCAAGGGTTGCCTTATTGAATGGAAAGTCTTTCCTTCCAGCTTTCTGCAATGAGGTAGTTCCACTGACAACCAGCAGGTGGCACTGTGTGAAAAGGCTGGGAAAGGCAAAGCCAGCTGACAGAGGATGAGGATGCCTGTAAGACTTTCCCAATTGTCACTCATTTTCCACCAGGCACCAGCAAGTAGCCCCCTCCCTTCGTTCTGCAAACCAGGGTTCTGGGTTCTCATCCTCCTGTCACTTCTGGGCAGTGTGACCTTGATCCAGTTCCCGGCAGTCTATGCAAGAGGCTGCACAGGATGGACTCCAGCCTGCGGTCCCATCCAGCAGGGTACTGCCCACCTTAGGGTTCACACCGGCTGCAGTGAACTCAAGCCCACGGGGAAAAGGCACCAGGCGGGATAGACAGAGGGTGACAGCAAGGGGCAGTTAGTGGGCCCATGCAGAAGACTCACCTGGAAAGATAAACTGCTGTCTATGATGGATGAAGTAGGCAGCTTAAAACAGAAGAGGAGGTGAGTCACACAGTGCAAAGGCAGCGTGGGAGGAGGGGTGCGTGGACTTGCAGGGGGGCAGGTGCTGGTTATTGGCTTAGGTGGCTCTGCCCCAGGGGGCTCTGGTGAGGAAAGGTGGAGCCATGCAGGAAGAAGGAACCACACTATAAAAGAATTGGGCCGTGGTGAGCCCAGGAGCGGAGGGCCGCACTGCAGGTGAGGTGACAGACCCTCTCTGTGGGTGCTTTGCTGCACAGCCCCGGCCAGTGAGCACTGGGAAAAGTTGGGGCCTGTTTTGTTCCAGAAAATGCACATGAGCCAAGAGGCAAAGGTAGAGAAGGGAGAACAGCGGCTCTGACAACGTCTTGCAGTGTGTGCAGAACAGCCTCCTTCCCCCCAGTCTATCCTGACTCAGAAGCACCTTGACCTCACTGCTTGAGCTCCAGATCCTCCTAAGGGCTGTGAGTCCAGACAGAGAACCATCGCAAGCCAACTGCTTTCCGTTTCTGAGATGCTCGCTATCTTGCCTGGGCTGGTTCCAAACACACGCACTCTATTCTCCTACTGTGGCCTTGCGCGTAGTTGGGACTCAGGGCGATCCTAACCTTGGCTCTCCTCCGTGATAAGGCCCTGGGACCTGGGGAGGCAGCTAGCCCCCAGGGCCTTCTGTCTGTAGGGGAGTATACAGGCTTGCCTAGGCTCTCCTGTGAAGGGCCACTGTGAGGCTCCTTCCTGGACAGCACAGGGCAGGCAGCACAGCACCATGGCAGGAGGGATTCCAGGCCCTTCCCTGGGGGCTCATCCCCCCCCCCCCAGGATTTGTTCATGAGTCCACTAAGATCACAGAGAAAGTAAGGTTTCTGTGCAGGGACAATGGGCCCATTTCTCTTATGGGTCGTCTGTATAAGTGGACAGGGTCTGATCAATATCATAAAAAGGACTTTTTCTATGTCCCTTGTCTTTGCAAACCAGCCCTTCTTAGAAAAGTAGATGGTTTAGCAAGAGACTTGGTCAGCGAGTCAAGGCAGATCAGACCTGGACAGGAAGCTAATCCAGGGGCCACTGCTCAGCCGCAGGGTGGGACATCACTGTTAAGAGCACTCCAGCCACGTGCATATTAAGGCCGGTACAAGAACAAGAGACAGAAGACTCCCACCCTCTGGTCCCTCACCACCCCTAAAAGAAGTCCCAAAGTCCCTGGTGGGTCCAGAGGCTGCTTGGCCAACTGCTGGCTGTGTATAGGGTCAGTGTGGGTCCTGCTAGCCAGGTGAGAGGCTGAGAGGCCTGGTGGCACTCTGTCTTTCCGGGTTTACAATGCCAGGGGGACTGATCTGACCCTGCAGGTGACAGCAAACAGGAGCATCTGAGCTACAACTCTCTCCCCTAGGACTGCAAACTGGGTAAGCCATGGCTGACCGACAGCGGAGCTGCCCTTGCCAAGGATGCCAAGGCAACAGGTCAGTGCCATGTGGGTGAGTGGGCTTTGCTGTGCTCCCTGGAGACAGGGCAGACTTGTGTGGCTGACCAGAACTGAGGGCCAGAGAGGATGCAGTCCTGGCCTCTTCCTGCAGTTCCAGGGCACCACACCCGAGGGCAGCCGGGCTCGGCTCTGCCCCTCCAGGGTTGGCCCAGGACTCGCCGTCTTCACTTGTTCTGTGGAGACCACCACATTCTAATTCCTCAAGGTCTCTGGGTGGCACACAAAGGAACCGTGAGGTCTTATCTGAGCAGCCAGCTCCAATCAAAGGACTGCATATGTCACAGAAGCCCTTCTGTAGGCTTATCTGCTCCTCATTGTGCCTGTCACAACTGAACTCAGAAGGCAGCCCTGAGAGAGGGTGATGCTGGGCAGAAGCCACCACAAGCACAGGCAGGCAGCCTGGGGTTACCCCAGGAACCCAGGCTCTGTGTTAGGCAGACGTGGGTTTGGCCCTCGCTCTGCCACTGTACAGCGCAGCGCCAGCCACTCCTTTCTGAAGCCCAGCAAACTCATCTGGAAGGTCGCACCAGCATTAATCCCATGCTCAACAAATGCTCCGCAGACACAGCTCTCAGGGGAGACTAGGAGAGGGTCGGAGGCCACCCCTAAGGACCCAGAAGAGCCCAGAGGTGTGGTACCTGGGAAGCTGAACCTGCTGTCCCGCTGGCCAGGCGAGGGGTTGGGGGGCGTGGTTGCACTTGAGGGGTTGGATGAGGTCAGGAAGGGCGCTGGTGATGATGGTGTGGAGGACGTGGTGGAGGATGGGTTGCTGCTGGAGTCCAGGTTCATGGCTGAAGGATGTTCCTGCAGGACCAGAGATGCCAGGATGGGGCAGGGCTGCAAGCTCAACTCAGCAGCTGCAAACCTGTTGGAGACCTCCTTGTCTGCCCCCTCCTCCCACCTCCATAGGTGGAGGTCAATCCAGGAGATCCTTGGGGCCCACTCTATAGCCCCAAAACTTTCTGGGACTAATATATGCTAAAAAAGACACTTGGAGGCCTCCCCCTTACAACAGTTCCTACTTCCCCCTAGGAGCCCATCTGAACCCTAGCTAGACTATGTGTGTTCTTCTTCTTTACCCTTCCATAGATCCCAGCATTCCTGCACCCAGGCACCTTAACACACACTTTGCCAGCTGCAGACAGCTATAATTGGTTTGCTGACGACCATCTCTCACACCCCAGCACCCGCCTGGGCACCTGGTTTCTTAACGAATTGAATTCATACTCCGATCAACATTTTTGCAGCTTCTGCTAATGGGCCCTGCCCTCTGCAGAGTCTTTGGTTTTGTGATCTTGTCCTAAAAGTATAAGGCCTCTCAGAGAACCCACAAAATTCCAGAAGAGACAACAGCTTGGGCCAGTGTTGTCTGCCATCTTGAAAGGTTAAGAATTCCAGGGCTGGGGGCTGGGAGCTGGGGCTATGGCTCAGCTGGTGTGATGCTTGCTTAGCACTTAAAGACCTGGTTTTGGTCCCAGTACTGCAAAAACTGGGCATAGTGTAAGAGGCCTGTAATCCCAGCACTCAGGAGGCAGAAGCAGGAGGATCAGAAGTTCAAAGCCAGCCTTGGCTAAAAAGTGAGTTAGAGACCAGCCTGGGATACATGTAAACTTGTCTCAAAAGTGGGGTGGGGGATTCTAAGAGACTCCAGGAACTGACTGCCGGGGCAGGTCTGGTTAACTACAACACTGCAGCTCCAATACCTGTCCAGCCTCACCTTGTAAAATGCAGGTGACAGGCTCAAGCCTTGGACAGACATGATTTCTAGACAGAATGAAATGGCTTCTGGATTTTAAAGACATTTGAGTATCCTTTGTATGTGCACGTATGTGAACACACATGTGTGGAGGCCAGAGGTTGAGATGCTGGATATCTTTCCTTCACTTTCCACCTTGTTTTCCGAGGCAGGCTCCCTCACAGATCTGGCCCAGCTGGCTGGCCAGCAACGACCTTCCTGTGTCTACTTGCTTGGCAGGTACACCACTTTCTGTTTTTCCATTTTAAGACAGGGGCTCCCTATATAGTCCTGGCTGACTTGAAACTTGCTATGCAGACCAGGCTGGCCATGAACTCACAGAGATCCACCTGCCTCTGCCTCCTGGGTGCTGGGATTAAAGGTGTGAGCTTTGTGGCTCTCATGCCTGGCTTTGTATATGGTGCTGGGCATCAGAATCCAGATCTTAACAACCTACTTTATGGACTGAGCTGTCTCCTTAGTGCCAGAGACATCAGTTTATCAATCACCTTCTACCTACGGGAGGTGATTTTCTTCTCTTCTCTCTCTCTCTTTTTTTTTTTAAAGATTTATTTATTTATTATGTATACAGTGTTCCACCTGCATGCCAAAAGAGGGCACCAGATCTCTTTACAGATGGTTGTGAACCACCATGTGGGTGCTGGGAATTGGACTCAGGACCTCTGGATGAGCAGCCAGTGCTCTTGACCTCTGAGCCATCTCTCCTGCCCTCGGGGAGATGGTTTTCGAATGATGATGATGATGATGATGATGAATAAAAATGGGGCTTTTCTAGTTGTGATGATGAGGACTACACACCAGATTCTGGTTAGTAAATATGAGTCCGGGCTGTGCCTGTTAGGACAGAGCGGGGCCGATGGCTTGCAACTCAGGGCCTGGCCACCCAGGGAACCCTGGGATCAGGGGGTGCAGCCTGCAAAGGAGGCCAGTGTGGCAGGGATTGGGGGAGGCCCAGGCTTGCTCTTTCGCCTGCAGCTTCATGCAATAGAACCAGGTATGACGCAGGCTGACTGAGATTCCCACCAGGGTTCTACTACTTCTTAGCTGGGTGGCTCTGGGCAACTTCCTTGACCTCTCTGAACTTCCATTTTCTTAGCTGCACATTGTCACTCATGCCAGAGTATGTGCTGTGTGGATCTGTAGCAGAACGGAAGCCAGGTATGTAGTACACAGTAGGTGTCTAGTATTTGCTCAGCTCTTTTGTAGACCTGGACCTGCTGTCTTGACCAAACAGTGCTTGGGATCATACTTTTGAGACTTAACCAGGCCAAAAGGTCAAAAGGCCATGAGGGGTCCAGGTGCACTTTGGGTTGGGTGGACTGCCGATCTCGTTCAGTACCTTTATTCCCTAGGGCAGAAAAACTCCTCAGACTAAACAGGGCCAAACCTATTAGTGCCACATATAACAAGTTTCTTTCTTGCACAACCTGAAGGCTGAGGGTGTACTGCTGTGGGTATCTGTATGCTGTGAATGTGTTGCTCTGATTGGTTAATAAATAAAGTGCTGACTGGCCAGTAGCCAGGAAGGAAGTACAGGTGGGACAAAGAGAGAGGAGAATGCTGGGAAGAGGAAGGCTGAGTCAGGAGTCGCCAGCCAGAGACAGAGGAAGCAAGATGTGAAAGTACCGGTAAGCCACAAGCCACGTGGCAACTTACAGATGAATAGAAATGGGTTAATTTAAGGTATAAGAAGTGGATAGCAAGAAGCCTGAGCCATTAGGCCAAATAGTTTAAATAACATAAGCATCTGTGGGTTTATTTGGGTCTGAGTGGCTGCAGCCCCGGGCAGGACTGGAGATATCTCCAGCTACAGTGTACAGTATACTCCGAAGCTCACGGAGCTGAGGTTGGCCTTGCTTGCCAGGATGGCTGGCCCAATATGGCACCAACTAAATGGCTCCCTCATCTTTTTGCTCCCATTCCAAAGCTGCAGACTCCCCCGACCCCCAGTCCCCATAAGCAGGAACTGGCCTGAGCAGGGGTAGCAGCACGCGGGCCACAAGAGCAGGCTGAGCCTCTCTCTGCACCTGGGCAGCTCTGAAATCGGTCTAACCTGAGCTGCAGGGTCACCCACAGACGGGTCACAGCGGCTGCACTGCTCATTTACTCAGTGACCCACGCAAATGCTTCCGACTGTTTGGGCCTGTGCCGGGGGACAATGTGGATGTAAGGGATGTGTGGAGGGGACAGCATTGCCTGGGTCTCTGGGGACATCTGTGACAATGGGAAGGGGGCAGGGGAGAGGGAGGGGCTAAAGAAGGAGCTAGAGAGGAACAGGACAGATATTACATCCCCCCCCCCCAGTAACAGTGGCCCCACCCCAGCCTGTGTAGGAAGCACTGTTATCCTCGTTCAGAACGATCAGATCCGTGAGTAGAGCTCAGAGAGACCTAGTCACTCATTTAAGGTCACAGAAGCACAAAAGGGACCAGAGGAGACCGACAGCCAGGGCTGAGGACCCGAGTGTCTGTGCTCACCCAAAAGTCAGCATGTTGAAACCCAGCCCCCACCCATGCTGCTAGTGTTAGCGGGTGGGGTCTGTGGAGCTGTTCAGACCATGAGGATGGGGTCTCCACAAACAGGGTCACTGCCCATATCAAAGAGGCCGGGGGACCTCGCTGGGCTCTTCTGTTATGTGAGGACACAGCGAGGGACCACGAGAAACGGGCTCTGGGAAGCCTGGGACTCAGTTTCTGCATCTGTAACATGGAGCATGTCCGTGCCCCTCAGATCTAGGTTTTTGGCACAAAGTAGGTGCCCAGGAAATGCTGGCTCACAGATGTTGGAGGTAGGGGGCCATGGGAATCACCGCACACAATTCCAACATGGACAGAACCACACCTGCTATGTGGCTAAGCCAGGAGACTGGAGCGCCCCAACCCTCTCTGTGCCACAGATCCTCAACTGCTGTGTGGTGTCCCCCTTCCCCAGTGAGGCTGATAAGGGGGTGCTTTGTGCAAGGGAATCCAGGGCTGGGGGTGGTAGTGTTCCCCAACACATATGCAGGCCACAGGACACTGACAGTTTACCTTTTTCGTCAGGGCCTTGGGAAGGGTTCCAAAATGGGGCTCTGATGCTCTGTCCACCGGGTTGTTGATGTCTGAGGGGACAGACTCTGTCCTCCGAAGCCTGGCTACTGCTTGGAAAAGAGGGAATCTGTTAGCGGGAACAGATGCCACAAAGATGCACCTGAATCCCGGAAGCGGGAGAGGGGAAGCGTGGGCACTCACGTGGGAGGAAGGATATTCTGCAGGCGGGGGCTTCCTTTGTGCACTTGTTATGACATTTCAACCTACAAGGAGGAAGAGTCAGTACCCCACACAACATCCCAGAATTGCCCAGATGACCTGATACAGCCTCAGTTTCCCCAAAGCTCTCAACAAGTGTTAGCTCCAAGGTGTGGGGGCACCCTGCGTGCTATAGCCACTGTCTTATGTGTCCCCACAAACCCCTGCCCTGCTTTTAAAGGGGAACCCCCTCCACTTTAGAAAGCATGGGAAAATCTGACCTAAAAGAACCATTCCGGAGAGGCCACCAGCATCAGCAAGGGCCCCGGGCCCCCAAGGGTGTCCTCATTCAGGCACTGGCCAGTGTGATGAGCAGTCCCCTGCCAGGAATGGAAAGAGCTAGGTTCCCCTTTGGGTCTAGCCAGCGTGTCCCACAGGTCTTGGTGTTCCTGCTAATGCCATGGGCCGTGGGGTTGTTCTATTGTAAGGGCAGGACAGTGTGTGGCTCAGGGGCCACCATGTGCTGGCCACACCTGCATGGGAGCTGAGGATCTCATTTATTGCCAGTTTCCTCAGAGGTCAGGGAGTCATCAGGATACAATTCATCAGGCTGACTTGCATGAGACCCTGTTGCCTGGGTCCTGATGACAGCCCCGGAGCTTCATTTATGGCAGCTCAGATGATCTGAGTGGTTCAGCTCCCTGGATGTCTAAATGGTAAACATAAAGCCCAGAAAGGGCAAGTGCCTTGCCCCATGTCATACATCAGGGCAAGGGCAGCTAGGAACCAAGACTCCAGGCCGCCCTCTGTAAGGTGTGTGGGCAACCAGACAGCACATGCCAGACTGTTGGTCCTCACTGTTCCCTACTCATGTCCCTCCCACTGGAAACCATGCTATGATACAGCAAAGCTGGGTTGGTATAAAGTCTCCACCTCTCCTCGCTCTGCCCGGGTACAAGGCAACTCTGCGGTCATCGCTCAACCCTGCAGCCTGTCTCTCAACTTGAGACCTCCTTCTGGATCCCAGTAGGGTTCTCAATTTCTTCCTTGCCTTTACATTCATCTTTCCTCACTCTATCTAGTAAACTTCTCTTCATTCTTCAAAACCCACTTCAAATGTTCCTTTCTTCCAAGAGTACCTCACTTCACCTGGCTAAGGAGTCCCAAGCACCTGGTGTGCCCAGTGGCATTGTGAACAGCTGGTTAAACAACGTCCTTCAGGTCTGACAGGACAGGAGGCCAAGAATGAAGTACTGGGGCTGTTATAAGGGACAAGCGTCTGCTCCCTCCCCCAGCCCATCACCTGCAGTGTTTGCATTTGACCCCGAACATCATGCTCTTCTGGCACACGTTGCAGACCTGTGACAGCCATGACTTTGTGGAGAACCTGCAGGGAGTAGAAATGTGTGGAGACCAGAGCCTGGCCTCTGGAGGACTCCCGGGAAAAGGAGACTTGGCCTGACCCCAGAACCCCAGGCGTTCCATACTTGGATTTCCCAGCTGCCGCCAGTATCTTAAAGCTGGTGTGGCCAATGGCACCAAGTGTGGCACCAGCAGGCCAAGCACCGGTGTGCATGCCCTCAGACCCAGCAGTTCCAGCCCTCGGTATTTACTCAGCATATCAGTCCCTGGGATGCGATGTCACATGACATTCGGACACAGTGCTGCTGCAGCCACACACCACAGTAAAGCTGGAAATAGCATGTCCACCAGCAGGTGACCACAGTGCCACCCTCTATACACAGGAACACACGCAGCTCGGCACACACAGGTGTGGCCACCTCCAAATCTCACTACCAGATGAGCAAGTTAAGTCGACTAGGACATGATGCCGTGGCTGTGAAGGTCAAGCATCGGAAAAGCCCATCTGTGATGACAGACTGGGAGATTAATGGCAGGTGGCAGCATAAACAAGCAGGAAGAGCCCAAGATGACTCTCAGGGTGCTGGAATGTTCTGTATCTTGCTCGGCACGTACACAGGGCCACAGCTATAAGCTCCTATGTATGTTTTGCTCTGTGTAAATCACATGGATTTAAAGAGGGGAATAAAGCTGAGCACGAAGCTGTAATACGTGTAGTTTTATGTGAGAAAGGAAACAGAACACACACACACACACACACACACACACACACACACACACACACACACACTTTCCTGTGTAAAACACCCCCAGATGGGTAAATGTGTAAATGACCTATCTGCAGGCACACTGAGAAGCCAGGGGCAAGCCTGAGAGGGACTTTTCTCTCTACCCTTTGAAACCGCTTCTATTTTAAGAATATGTATTTTCAGTCTGAAATCTACCTAAACAAAACCAAAAACAAACCAGAAGACAGGCCGGAAGGAGAAGTGGGATTTCAGGAGAGCGGTATCCTCCAGCACAAAAGCACGGCCAGCCCAGGGAAGTGCAGACAGCCTTTCGTTCTCAGAGGAAGGCACTTTTGTTTTTTTTCTTCTTTTTTTCGAAACAGGGTTTCTCTGTAGCTTTGGAGCCTGTCCTGGACTAGCTCTGTAGACCAGGCTGGCCTCGAACTCACACAGATCTGCCTGCCTCTGCCTCCCGAGGGCTGGGATTACAGGCGTGCACTACCACCACCCGGCAAGGAAGGCACTTTTTGAAAACAGAGTCCATCACAGTGACAGCAGATTAACTGGCAACAGTGTTTGTGGAGCAGTCTGCAACACACCCACAAACATTATCTCACTTGAGGATCACAACCACCCCATTGAGTTAGGCGGGGCCAGGAGTCTTGAAAACCAACTCAGAGAAGTGGGCAGTGGTCCATCCTAGCTGTGTGTGCCCCAGAGCCTCTTCCCTGCGACAGCGGCTGAAGGGTTCTGCCATGGACAAGACTCCAAGCAGAGGTCCCTGTGCACCAGGGCTCAGGCTCCGCCCCTGTGGCAGTGACCTCAGGTGCACTGCTCAACCCTTGGGAGTTAGAACTCTCCCTTGGGTGAGAATTTGAGGCCAGCATCAGCACAGCTGGAATATAGCCCACAGTTTCCATGGAAACCACAGGCCCTAGCAAGTTGCAATGCCCTTGAGTCCCTGACAGTGTCCCCTGCTGTGATCACAACAGACTTTAGCAGGGACAGAGCCTGGGCAACCCAAGGCACTGTCCTGCAATCCATCCACAACACTGTGGCCAGCACACTTCAGTCTTGTGAGCATTGAGGCCAGATCTCTGGATGGTCCTTGCCACAGGTCTCCAGTGGTCCTCTTTCACATGTACAAACACCAGCCAGTCTCTGGGATTGTTAAAATCCAGATCGTTGCTGGGTGAAGGTGGTGCACACATTTAATCCCAGCAGTTGTGAGGCAGAGGCAGGAGAATCTATGTGAGTCTGAGACCAGCCTGGTCTATACAGCAAGTCCAGGCCAGTAAGGGCTACACAGTGAGTGAAATCTTGTCTTAAAAAACAAAACAAAACAAAACAAAACAAAACAAAACAAGGGGGCTAGAAAGATGGCTCAGAGGTTAAGAGCACTGGCTACTCTTCCAGAGGTGCTGAGTTCAATTCCCAGCAACCACATGGTGGTCACAACCATCTATAATGAGATCTGGTGCCCTCTTCTGGCATGTGTATACATAATAAGTAAATAAATGCTTTAAAAAAACAAAAATAAACAAAAAACCAAACCAAAACAAAACAACAAAACAAAAAACTGATGACCAGGTGGAGAAGCATATGGGCAGGATCTGGAAACATGGATTTTCAACATGCTCCATAGAGGACCCTGATGGTCTCAGGACCTGCATGACATGGAAGCCATGACTGTGGCCCTATTTCTCTGGAACCTGGAGAAGGCTGGAGTGTTTTCCCTCAGCAGGATGAGAACAAGACCCAAGGATGGGTAGGTGAGGGACCAGAAGGACCAAAAGGTATCTGGTTCAATAAGTCAAGAGTTCAAAGTGGGTTGAGTCTTGTTACCACAAGACAAGCAGGTAGGCCAGAGGCAAAGGGCAACCAGCACAGAACCCAGCAGAACCCTGTGGAGCCCAGGCCAGCTCTGTACTTCCCACAACTGAACCTACCTGTGTGTCACTGAGAGCCCGATATCCCTTCGTACCAGCTGTGGGGATCCATGAGGGAGGTCTGTGGGAAAGAACAGGCTGGGTAAACTGAGGAGGCTCTGAAGGGGGCTCAGAGATCACAGGCTAGATGGGGCATGATGCTGTGTTGCACAGCATGGCATTGCTTCACTGAACCAACATCCATCAAAGAGGGAAGGGCCGGAGCCAGCTAGACAAGGACAATGGGTATCACCCTCAGCCTGAATTGCTCTCTAGCACACATCTCTGCCCAGCTCTACAGTTGGCACACTTGTCTACCTATGATGGGTCTGCTTTGGTGGGAGGTAGGCTGGGGGCACAGCAGGAATGCAAAGGCAAGAAAGAGAAGTTCAGATGCATGCCAGCCTCTTGCCCCCTTTCAGGGGCATTCGCCTTTAGGGTTCAGTTTTGGCTAATTCTGGTTAAACAGAGGGCACAGGGCTGGTCAGCCATGCAACTCCACCTGCACCCTTGCAGGCAGCAGCACTTTGGAGATAGTCCTTGTTGATCTAGGCAGGAAGAGCAAGGAGGAGGCATGCTTCTTCTGGGCCATCCTTGCCCCCTCTTTCTCTGCCAAGGAGGACCACAGGCTTGGAGGGTCCCCTCTGCTTACCTTCTGTAGGCCCCCTGGGGTCTCCCTCTCCTGACATGGGTTCCTCTAAGGGCAGGCATCCCAGCGTTTCTGGTAAGGCTGGCTTTGCAGTGCAACTGTGCTGGATACTGTCCATCACCCATATCCTATTCTTGAGCCCCATCCTCTGAGCCCAAAGAAAAGATTCGGGGCCTCAGGACTCCTCAGTGCTGATCAGTAGACTATAGCAAAATTTTTCCTTGATACACAGGGAGGGTCTGGATTTTTATCCAATGTGTCAAAGGTCTCTACAACCCAGAAAAATCAGGAGCATTGTGCTCAGGTGACTAATGTCCCTAGAGTCAGCGCACGCGCACTCACGCGCACACACACACCCAGGGGAGCTACTGCCCCTCTCTCCTAATGTTCACACCGCTGGTGCTCCCAACACACTGACTCATCTATGGCCACAGATTCAGTGGCACAAGGTGGGATGGAGGTCCTCCCCACCCTCCTGATGACTGGGAACCCACAACCCGACCACCTGCAGCCCTCTGGCACTACCCCCAAGAGGCTGTTGCCCCTCAACTTCCTCCTAGGGCACCACACTTCAGTCAGCAGCCAAGGCCATCAGAACACACCACTCGGAGAGGTGTGAGCTGCCAGCTACAGAGAAATAGTGGGAAGGTGAGAGGCCAGTAATCAGGCTCTGAGCCTGACCTTTATTAGTCATGTTGGCCACAAGTATGCAACCATGTGTGCCAGCTAGCACTGATCTGGATCCGGATGGAATACTGGCCCTCACAGCTGTGGCCCCAACAACATCACAGCCACAGAAGAATGAGTGGTGACGGTCGGGGACATCCTAGGGTCAGAGGTTCGGGCCTAGAGAGAAATGCAGGGATTCTCCTCTCCTTACCCATGCCTTCCTGGGACCCTGCAGCAGCTCCCCAAGGACCTTCACTGCTGGCCAAGCCCTGCCTCCCCTCTCCCCTGGGCCTTACCACTGTTATCAGCTAGCTCGTAGAAAAACACGATTTCACTTAGAAAACCCCAGACATTGCTGCTTTCACACTCAGACCACCCCAAGCAGACTCAGAGGTCCAGCTGACCCCTTGGCCCCTCTGCAGTTTTTAAGTATGTGTGAGAGCCCGATCACAGCTGGAGATAGAGGGGAAGGGAAGGGGCTCCAGGGTTGCCTGGGCCTCCTTTTTCTCCTCCAGGAACTAACACCCTCAGATCTGGAGCCGCCTCTGGGAATGCCTGTCTCCTAGAGAGGGGAGTCCTGAGACATCAGCAGAGTGCTAGGTGGATGACATCTCCCACCCAGAGCACAGCTCAGAAGAAAGGCGTCATCTCAGGGGTCACTACAGTGAGGGCCAGGTGGAGACACTTTCAAAGTCTCTACTTCCCAGGGGCTGGGCTAAGGCCAGCCTGTCATTTAAGGCCAGCTGTCTTAGAGCTATTTCACGAAGCGGTTGCCAGAACTTCTGCTTCTGGACTATGGAACAGCCAGCCAACAGGGCTAAGGTGGGGTCAGAGAAATCCACCCTAGACATGGACAGTGACTCGAACATGACTTCCGGTGGCAGGAGGGATGCAAATGAATTGTCCTTACCAAACCTGGAAGACACAAAGGAGAGCAAGGGGGTGATGTCACTACACCGATTCAGCCTGTGCCTGGAAAACTACCTGGGAATAGAGCAGGCCAAGGGCTGGGACAAGGGACGGAGACCTGGCTCTGTGTGAGCCTTGCTAGCCACCCAGCACGGCATATTCACCCCTTTGAGGAAACAGGATCTTCCTCGGTCACATGACCCATGGGGGTGGGTGCCCAAGGTCCAGGAAGAAGGGGTGTGTGTTGCTATATTAGAGAGGCAGAGAATTGGGTAGGAGAGCAGGGAATCAGCCATGCAGAGCTGAAAGGTGGATTCCAGGAAGGGTCAAGTGGGGACATGCTCTGAGCAAGCCTGTCTTCTCCTCTGGAACTCCCCACTCCCAAAGGAGGCAGGGGGCTGGGGAGAATGAGGACTTTCTGCTGCCCTTAGAGCTCACCAGGGAGCCTCTGCCAGGGCTGAATCAGGTGGCAGGGTTTGGGGGGAGTGGACTCAGAATCTGTTCCCTACAGGGACAAAGCCTACTGCTCTTCTCAGGAGAGAATGAGAAACAAGGCCATCAGCTTCAGGTCACCGTGAGGTCCTCTCCGAGGGACCCATAAGCTTACGGCAATTCTCCCCTATCCTCCAGCTGCTCTTGGAGGAGCCGGGGCTTGGTGGCACAGCTGGGTAAGAAGGGTAGCACAGGGGTTTTCTGGGTTTCTGCTCCACGGTCAATAAGGCAAAGCCACCTCAGCCACCCAGCGTCTGGCACGTCACGGGCCCAAGACAGGCTTCACGTGAACAGAAAAGCAAGAGGGACGTCAAGGCCCTGGGAACCCTCTAGAAAAGGAGTGCCATGTCACGGAAAAGAGCCAGGTGCCTGACCGCTCAGGGAAGAAGAAAAAGAACCGTAAGAAAACAGCAAAACCCACAATATCTAAACGCCCCCCGGAAGGGTCATGGCAGCATGCCACGAGCGGAGTTTAAGTCAGGCTGCTCTGACTATCGTGGATATTAAGAACCCTCCTATCTCGCTTGGCTTCAGGAGGGGGTGAGGAGACAGGCACTCTTTATGGTGTACCTCTACAGAGACCTACATGAGCCACCATACTCCTCCTGCCTTTGGACCATGTGTAAATGCCATTTAAATAGCTGTTATACTGTATTGTCAAGAAGTAAAGATAAGAGAAAAACTATACGTACACAACATTCTTTTTCCCAAATGTTTTCTTTGTGTGTGCTGGAGATGGGAAGTGTTCTATCACAAAATCATATCCCCAGCTCCTTCCCGACATTTTTAGTCCCTCAATGGTGGGTCCTCGGAAGTAACCCATGAACACAGAGAAGGAACTCATTTAACTGCCAGTGCACAACATCTGGAATTCCATTTGGTCTGTCAGTGACCAGTCATGTTCCAGACAGGAGCTGCTCTGCTAGCCGATGAGAATGAAGTCTTTGGGTTTTAAGCACTGGAGATACAGGGCCTGCTTGTTACTGTGGCCTAGTCTAGCCTATCCTGACTGATACATGGCATCATTTTATATATTTATGAATGTATAGAAAGAGATCTGTTGGGATTCTGTCCAACTGCATCAGAAGGATGGACACCCATTTTTTTTCCTCCATACTTCTATGTGGGTTGACTTTATCAGTCCTTTGTGTGTGCCTAAGAGGACGTCATGGGCCAAACTTACCTCATTGGAGAGACTTCATCAATTCGGTTTCCCAGCTGGGACTCGTGGGACTTGCTGCGTGTGAGTGTGGGGAAGTTGGGGAGCAGCTGGAAGACCTTGCGGCTTGGCGGTGGGGGTGTCCTCGGTGGCTTCAGCTTGGCGTGCCGTCGCAGCTGGGGTGTGGTTGGGGGTGTGATGAAGCTGTGCAGGGCCCGGGGGGTCAGTCGGCCACTGGTGTGCAAGGGGATACAGGTGTCCGAGAGGCCTTCACTGAGGCCAGGGCCTGGCGAGTCCGAGGCCGGCAGGGCTGACACGGAGATGGAACGAGGACCCTGAGTGCCGGCACCCACTCTGCCCAGTGGGGAGAGCATGTCCATCAAAGGCCCCGAACTACTTTCCCGTTGTGCATCTGCCGAGCTCCAACCAGGGTCTTCTTTGTGCTCCCCTCCTGTGGGCCAAGGGCTCAGTCAGAAACACAAGGGACTCAGGGTGTCGCTATTATCCGAAAGCATGGCGCTTTGGCTGAGGTGAGACTGTCCTCAGCAGCAGTGGGCTCTGGCCCCAGCTTCGCCTGGCTCTAGTGCACTCAACAGTGCCTTCCACGGTACTCAGCTGACACCAGGGGGAATGTTGGGACACCCACCCCAAAGTGGGACATCAGAAGAGGAAGAGGTGACAGGTCCTGTAGAGAGCTGAGGTATGTGAGGCAGGGCAAATTCTGCTTCAGGACATTAGCTGGGTGGGGATGGGAGGTGGCACACACCTGTGATCCCAGGGAGGTAAAGGTGGACGGATCGGAAGTTCAAGACCAGTCTAGGCTACAAGAGACCCTGTTTCAAAAACCAAAAAGGAAAAAAGAAAAAAAAAAAAAAAGCCCTCAAACATCTGCGGGGTGTGGTGGTTACGTGCCTGTGAGAGACCGTGCTTATAGAGTAAGACCCTGTCTCAAAAACAAAGCGGAACCAATATAAAACAAAAACCAGGAATCAGCCAGGCTTGGTGGCACACATCTGCATCCCAGCACGCAGGGAGCTGACACAGGAGGATGGTGAGCTCACAGCCAACACAGACTACACGGGAAGAAGAGACCGGAAGGGGAAATAATGGCAGCATGTCCCATCCTCCACAGCCTAACACTGAAGAGCACACCTGACCTTTAGTGACCCTTAGAGTTCATTTCGCCTTCGCGACAATCCTGTCAGAGGGGCAGCTATTCCCCTATTGTGTGGATGAGGAACTGAGGCACAGGGCGGCTGAGCTCTCACTAGGTCCTGCTGGGGTGCAAGCAGGATGCTCTGACATCTTGTGACCCTGGTGACCAGTGAAGAAGTCATGTGGGACAATGGGAAGCCAAGACCTGCCGGAGCCTCACAGCTGGGAGGGAACAACAAAGGGAGTGTGAATGTTCTTGTCCCCAGGACTGTGTCCTGGCACAGTGGACCCCAGGCATATCTAGTACCACACACACTCGGGTGCTGTGAGTGAGGAGCTTAAGCCTTGTCCTTTTGGGGATAAAATAAATTAGCTGAGCACGGTGGTGCACTTGAAAGGCAGAAAGGCGGATCCCTGTGAGTTTGAGGCCAGCTTGGTCTACACAGGGAGTTCTAGTCCAGCCAGTATTACACAGTGAGACCCTGCCTTTAAAAAAAAACTTATATATAAATATAAAATGGGGAGCCTCCCTTTTCAGCCTCGGGAGGATGGAGATGAAGTAGGCAGCTCAGATCTTGTAAACCTTTTAAACGAGGCCTGCTTCCATTCCTTAGGCTCATTTCAATGCCTTCTCTGGGCGGTGGAGGGAACGCTAAGAGTTGGAAACTGTTTCCAAGGGAAGACACAAAATGCCTGTGAACAATCCCTGAGGAGATTGTGGTAATGGCAGGATTATACAAGGCCTGGGACAGCCCTGGGCACACTCCTGGATAAGTCTACTCGGATACCGAAGGGGCCTTGTGAGCAGACAGCCGAAGCAGTCCATGAGGACAGGAGCCACTGGGGAAAGTGTTTGGCGGAGGGAGGCTGGAATGTAGGAAGGGAGTGGAGGGGTTGGAGCAACACAGATGCCTTCCCGGATGTGTGGGAGGCCTGACAGACAGGGCCCGTCCTGAAGGCCAACTCGGATTCCTAACAATGGCTGAAGCTTCCTAGGTCAGACTGGCCAGAGCAACTGGACTCCAAGGCCCTGGACACTCTGGGAGGGCTCCCTCAGGGCCAAAGCCTAGCATACTTTTTCTCAACAGCCACACCAAAGCTGCCTCAGAAACCCTGAAGCTCACCTGCTCCCTGTCCCAAGGCCTACTTCAGCAGAAGTTCCACCTCCCAAGGGACTGGCCAGGGCGGCCTGGGAGCACAGGCAGGAACAGAGTCCTAGGGAGGGAAGCAAGCCTTTCTTACCCAGGCCAGTCACCTTCCGAAGGCAGGTGAGGGCTTGCTGAAGCTGGCTACACTCCTCAGCGCTGGCCCCCCAGCGCCGCAGCATCTCCTTGGCCTTGGACTCATCCATCTCCAGCAAGGCCTCCAGGGTTAGCTCTTGGGGAATCTCCTGGGGGCACAGAAGGGACAGGAAGAAGGCTGGGGGAGCAGTGAGGCAGTCTGACAGGCCTCCCAGCTGAGTGGCAGGAGCCAGCTGCTGGCTGGGGCCTCTGACTAGAAGCCACCACTTGTCAGGGACGCAGGCAGAGTACTCTCACCCCCACCCTCAGTATCCCAGAAGCAGCAGCTGAAGGCGAGTGCCACCTTTGGGCTGGGGTAGAGGCGGGGGTGGGGAGGACAACAGAAAGGAAGGTCTGGATAGGAACTTGCAGCCCTCTCTCTTTTAATTCTTTGACCCTTCCCAACTTGACTGTATCTGAATCATACAAGAGAGATCTCAAACTAAATTGTCTTTAACAAGGATACAACAACACAAAGAGTGGGCAGTGGTGGCGCACACCTTTAATCCCAGCACTCGGGAGGCAGAGGCAGGCAGATCTCTGTGAGTTCGAGGCCAGCCTGGACTACGGAGCGAGTTCCAGGAAAGGCACAAAGCTACACAGAGAAACCCTGTCTCGAAAAAACAAAATAAAACAAACAAAAAACCCACCACCAACAACAACAGAAAGAGCCCTTGCCAACAACTGCAGAGGCACTCAACAACTTGTATTTAAATCAGTCAAAGTAGGTCAGCTGGATGGGCCATAGCCTGTTAATCCCATATACTCCAGAGGCTGAAGCAGGAAGATCCCAAATTCAAAGCCTACCTGGATTAGAAAGCGAATTCAAGGCCAGCTAAGACAACTCTGTGAGACCGTGAAGGCTGAGGTGGCTGTTGTAGCTCAGCTGGCAGCGTGTTTGTCTGCCCTGCAAAGCCCCGGGTTCTAGCCCCGGCACTGCGTAAACCAGGCATGGTGGTACATGCCTATAATTCTAGCTCTTAGAAGGTAGAGGCAGAAGGATCACACGCTCAAGGTCATCCTTGCCTGCACAGGAAGTCTGAGGCCAGCCTGGGTTACATAAGACTGACTACAAGGGGTGTGGGGTTGGGGAAGCAGGGCTGGATATGTAGCTCAGTGGCAGAGTATTTGCAGACCATGGTCTCATATTACATCTGGAGAACGAGCCTCAAAGAGCTACACTGCTGGACAAAATCCCGGGGTGGGGGGGAGGCGCCCCAAGATGGAGCTTGCCTTGCCTGCAAACTTGATGACCCAAGTTCAAGCCCTGGAACCCACAAAAGGTAGGAGAGAACTGACTCCACAATGATGTCCTCTGACCCTGTACATACACACTGTAGCATGCATATACGCACACACCATATGCATACAAACATCAATACTAAAATGAACTTGTTTTTAAAAAGCTATTATTGGGGGGCCAGGCGGTGGTGGCGCACGCCTGTAATCCCAGCACTCGGGAGGCAGAGGAAGGTGGATCTCTGTGAGTTCGAAGCCAGCCTGGTCTACAGAGCTAGTCCAGGACAGGCTCCAAGGCTACAGAGAAACCCTGTCTCAAAAAACCAAAAAAAAAAAAAAAAAAAAAGCTATTATTGGGACAGCAAGATGGTTCAGCAGGCAAGAGTAACTTGAGGTCAAGCACAACAACATGAATTTTATTCTGTGTGTGTCTGTGTGTCTGTGGTTTTTTTTTTTTTTTTTCTGAGACTGGGTTTCTCTGCATAGCACTGGCTGTCCTAGAACTTACTTTGTAGACCAGGCTGGCTTTGAACTCACAAAGATCTATCTCTGCCTCCTAAGTGCTGAGATTAAAGGTGTGTGCTACCATGCCCAGCCTTAGAAAGGGTTTTTTGTTTTTGTTTTTTAAGTATTAATTTTTATTTTATGTGTATGGGTATTTTGCCTGCATGTATGTCTGTGCATCACGTGTGAGTAGTGCCCACAGAGGTAAGAAGACACAGGACCCCCCAAAACTGGAGTTACAGACAACTGTGAGCTGCCGTGTGGGTGCTGGGAATGGAACCCGGGTCCTCTGGAAGAGCAGCTAGTGCTCTTAACCAGTGAGCCATCTCCAGGCCTGTGAGCCCCACCTCCTGGTGCCATTCCTGACTACATGATATGGCAGCACTCAAAAGCCCTTCAAAGGCAAAAGGCTTTCTCTGGTTAACCTGAGGAAGTCAGTTTCAGAAGAATTCACGTAGACCTTGGAGATGGAGGGTCACCTGAGAAGGAATGAGCGAGGCCTCTCCAGTGGCCTGTAGGTCGCTGACACCCAGAGAGAAACCAGAAACTCAAGCCTGAATGACATTCCTCAAATGCAATGCTTTGGTTAGGCAATTAGATGGACATGAACTAAAGGGCCTCAGAAGCCCAGCTCAGAATCCAGGGCCCTCTCACCTGGTCTTGCTCAGCTGCATGAGCCACAGGTAACACCACCACTGCCTCTGTCCCACCTATAAGCCCACCATCCACCTCAGAAAGGTGACCAGGGATGGAGGACACCTCTCTTCCTCTCTCTGCAGGTCCCTTGGGCTCACTTAAACTCCAAAAAGCATCATTTAACATGCAGTTGTTTTCTGCCCCAGATCATTCATTGCCCTAACAATCAGCAAGGGCCTCTCAAAATTACCCACCTCCCTCCCTCCCTCCCTCTGCAGAAACAGAGGGTAACTTCCAGGTCTTTTGGCCACCGGGGGCAATTGGACAGCATCTGTGCATATAATATGTTCTTGTGGTTTTTCTCCCATTTCTCCTTTACCAGTTTATTCCAAGGGACTGTTAAAGGGCAGAGGGGAAATTTCCTTCTGCCTCTAAAGAAACTGGATTCTGCCACCAACCTAAATATATTTGGAAAATGGATTCTTTCCCCCAAAGCTTCTAGAAAAGAGGTCAGCTTGTCTGGCTGCCTTCTTACTTGGCTTTGTAAGAGCCTCTGCAAGGAAGGTTGCAGCACTGGCCTGGGGCTGGGCTCCTCACCACCCTCCCTTACAGAGCTCTGACGTTACACACAGTGAGCCTGAAGTTGCTACGTGGGACCCAGCATTAGAAAGCTAATACAAAGCATGAACACTGAGTTAGACTTCATCTCAAAGACGGACTTTTCCTCCCACCACAGACTCCACAGACAACACGGAACAGTGGAGCACATCTCTGCCTCTAGGAGCTTAGAGTCCAGGATCTCTCCCTCTTCCCCTCTCCCTCCCACTTGGGTGGTGGTGGTGGTGGTGGTGGTGTGTGTGTGTGTGGGGGGGGGGTTTGAGCAAATAAGGAATTATTATGCACAAAGATACAAACAAGTACACCAACTACCTGACTGGACGGGCCCTCTGCACCCTCACTGCCTTCCTCGTCCTCCTTCATGCCTTGTAGGACTATTCACGTTTGCAGTGACTGAGATGGCCACACATCCCGTATCAAGCAAGTCTAGAAAGCTTGAAGTGATTTTCAATGATGCTGAAGGCAAGTTGTATTTCGTTTTTGATTGTTTTCTTGAGACAGGGGCTTACACTGTATCTCAGCTGGGCTGGAATTCATTTTGTAGCTCAGGCTGGCCTCCCAACTCCAGGTGATCCTCCTGCCTCAGACTCCCAAGTGCTGGATTACAGGCCTGTACCACTACACTCAGTTCAAATTTTATTTCAAGAGAGTGATTTCACCGCCAGGCCACTTATGGAGTGGCAAATCTTAGATTCAAGTGTCACACTGGACTTGGGCCGCACCCCTCCTCCACAGCACCTGTGGCAGGTCCTTACGTCTCAGCAGGTGGCGACTCCACCCCCAAGGCTCCAGCAAGACTCTCAGTACAGTTTACAACAACCCCTGCCACAATGAGAAAGAGACGCACAATACCAAGAAAGATCACCATCACTGGTCAGAACAACTCTCGGCTGCCAGAAATCCTTCCTCGCTATCACGTGAAAACCCACAGGAAGCCACTGCTCAGAGCAGCAGCGGGAGGGGAGGTTGATTAGAAGCCGGTTCCCACACGGGAGCTGTTCCCCCTGACCACCAGCCTTTCTTATTTCCCCAGCAAGTGTTCTTCACCTCAGTGCATCTCGGGCATCCTTCCCGTTCATTTTGCCCTGGAAAGAAATCTGACGATTCTGTTGTGACAGGGACAGGGGACCTTCACCTCCACACCAGCCGCGTGGGACACAGCACACACCTGCAATCCCAGTCCAGAACTGCATACAAGAGGATCTTAAATTTGAGGCCAGCCAAACCCCAAACACAAAGCAACATTCTACTTTGGATGGGATGTCCTTGGTTGGTCTCCCACGGACACCCATGCACGGGCACACACCCACACGCACACATACTGTCTACAACGCTGACTTGGCAGCTTCCTGGAAGATGAGAGATGGCGTCAGGCACGGGAGCCCCAACCTCCAACCTAACTCGAAAGCTAACAGGAAGGGTTTGTTCCCCCTTTCATTTTTATCCCTTTTTCATCAACCACGACTTTCAATTTTCAAACAAAATAATTATGTTCATTACTCTCACCCATTTGCCAGTACAACCGCCCACCTCTTTGTGTATGTTCTCTCCAATGGAGCCGACTCAGGAGGTCCGTGCCACCCATGTCCAGGAATTGAAGAGCTCACTTGACGTAAATGGCAGCCCGTCAGATGCCAGAGCTCCTGCCACCGCCCCACACTGTCGACTGCTAACCTGGAACTCAGAAGCTCCCGTCTGGGGGAGTGGGCTACTTCAAAACAGCCAATTTCTATGTACGTTCCACCAGAACCACCCAGTAACATGGAAGGTCCTTTGCTCTTTAGCCAAGCAAGTTAACTTTCCTGGAAAGAGAGATAATATGTTCAAATCGCTCTCCTAAATACATTTTAAAAAATGTAAAAAGAAAAGAAAAAAAGGATTTTTTCAAATTAGCTAGAAGTGTCTCACTTCTCTGAAGCCCAAAGATCAATCTGCTTCCCTTGCCTGTACTCTTCATGATTTGATTTTAAAAAGTGCTGGAAAATGGGTAAGGCCAAGGTGGGGCAGCAGGGATGCTAGAGAAGAAAGCCACCTTAGAACCCGCCCTACACTGGTGTCCCCACCCCTCCAGCATGGGCCAGCCACTCAGTGTTTCTACCTGGCTTCCAGGGGTGTGAACATTTACCCTCACATGGTGGCAGTCACACAGCTTAGCACACCATTATTCTTGAATGACAGTTCTTTCTACCACTTAGATCCCACTGGCATGAGGAGGCAGATCGGGAACTTGAGGGGGGAGGTGGCAATGGAGTTAGCTCTATACCTATCTTTTTATGATAACATGTTTTCTGCCACAATGGGCAAGGCTAACCAGAAGCCCACCCACTGCTCTCAGCATTATGGGGGATGGAGAAATCCAGGAAGTGTGCCAGGACTTCTGGCATTAAAAAAAAATAAAAATAAAATAAAAACTCAGCTGGGCTTGGTATGCCATGCTTGTTACCCAAACCTTGGGAGGCTGAGGCAGAGGGGATAGCAGTTCAAGTCAGGCGTGGCTGCATAATAAGGTTGAGGCTGCCTGGGCTGCATAAGAACCTGTTTTTTTTTTTTTTTTTTTTTTTGGTTTTTTGAGACAGGGTTTCTCTGTAGCTTTGGAGCCTGTCCTGGATTAGCTCTGTAGACCAGGCTGGCATCGAACTCACAGAGATCCGCCTGCCTCTGCCTCCCGAGTGCTGGGATTACACGCGTGCTGGGATTACACCACCACCGCCCAGCTAAGCACATAGTTGTGGTTTGTTTTTTTTTTGTTTTTTTTTTTTAGATTTTATTTATTTATTATGTACATAGTGTCCTGCCTGCATGTAACCCTGCAGGCCAGAAGAGGGCACCAGATCTCATTACAGATGTTTGTGAGCCACCATGTGGTTGCTGGGAATTGAACTCCGGGACCTCTGGAAGACCAGTCAGTACGCTTAACCTCTGAGCCATCTCTCCAGCCCTTGTTTTTAAACAGTAATGACAACCTGGGTTATCTTTGAATGGTTGGTTTTACTTGGTGGCATCTAATCCAGATGTGTTAGTGGATATGGAGTCTAGGGCCTGAGGATGGAGGCTGCTGGAAGAATGTGATCCTGCCCAGATTGCATCTGATCAGTAACTTCTAAAGCCTTCCTTCTGTGGGCACAAACGGTCTGTCACCCAGCAGTGACAATGAGCCACCCACCCTGCACATAAAGTGTGGGGTCTTCCCACTCTTATGACTGATTAGTGACCCAACGTTAAACAAGAAGAGAAGTCCCATGAGGCAGGCATGCTTGAATCAGGAGGACTAAGAGAAGAAAGGTGCCCAGACCCCAAAGTGAGATGAGCCTCCCTGACCCCTAGGAGTGGTCCTGGTATCATACCTCAACCCAAACAACTCAAAGCCCCCAGACCTCACACACAGATATGACTCACCCACCCATCAAGTCTGGCACAGCACAGGGGAGTCTGTGTTAGGAAGTGAGGTCAAATCACAGTCATTCCTTTGTATGCTAGAGAACCAGAAGCAGATTAGTGATCAGCTTGCCTCCTGCTGAAGAAACTCACCAGGAGAGTCATTGGGAAACCCTCTCTAGCTTGAGAGGACCCTGGCTGCCCAGCCACTTGGAGGCCCTAGAGAAGACAGTCATTGGTCATCTAAGAACCACATCTGTCTCCCTCTGTCATGCCCTGGAGAGCTGCAGAAGGGATGGAGGCTGGGAAGCTACACTGATTCTAAAAGAACTGCTGCTCACTCCAGCTGCTGAGCCAGGATGAAATGTGTTCACTAGAAGCTGAGAGAAGCCATATGCCCCGCCACGGACCCAATATGCCTCAGGGTTCACATGGATCATGAGTGGGGCATCAGGAACACTGCATCCCTGACTCTGCCTTCTCCCCCCAAACACCATGACTTATGTTTTCCAGTGAGTGACTTAAGTTATCCTTTCTGGTGACAAGGAGGAAGCAGGGCCAGTTGCAAACTGAGGTCATCCTAGCCTGTGACAATTAAGCCATGCCATTAACAGGAGCCTGCTGGTCTCTGTTCTCTGTAGCCGAAGGCAGGGAAGGGTTTGGCCGAACATGCCCCCGCCCCCAGTCTCTAGCAGCTGGCAGTGGCTGGGGTCACAGGTCATACTGAGTATCAGATGGTATCCTGGGACTTACCAGCAGCCACGGGGCAGCCTGGGTCTATACTTAGAAACTGTGCCGGCTGACACAGGGAGCCATCCGCACACATGTGGGCCAGGGGGAGAGCAGTAGTTATGCCAGGGGCCATGCTGCCTGGTATGGGTCACATACACACAAATGCTCTGTAACTCTGGCCAGAATTGAGGGGACAGTTGGAGTGAGGGCCTAGTTAGGGTGAGCTCTTAGCAGTGGGGATGAAAGCAGCTGTGAGGAGCTCCCAGGAGGCTTCCTTCCCACACACCCCTTTAGGCTCACCCCTGCTTCAGGCTCCTCAGCAATGCACGCTCGTCCCTTTCCTGGCACTTTCCACTACTGACTGGTGTAGCTCTCTGGCTCTGGATGGCACCAGGTCTCACTGCCCAGCATCAGTGCCACCTACCAGGGCCTGCCTCCTAGCAGTCACCCTGCTCCACTTCCCCACATGGGCATAAGAAAGGACCCTTCCACTTTGCCATGGCCAAACCCACATATCCCAATGTCAACATGTAAATGAGTAGGTGTGGCCACCTTCAAATGATACTCAGGCACACTCAAACTTGAATTTTACATCATTTTCATCTGTCACAGGATATTTTGTGACTCCCCCCACCCCCAGACAAGTTTGAAAAAAAAAATAACTTCATTCTTTAAACAGTGGTGGGCAGATCTGGCCTGTGGACCAGAGCTCTTTGGTCCTGACCAAGTGAGTTTATTCTGTCACTCCATACATACTTGCCAGCTCTGCTGGGCTTCATCTCCCAGAGGCCCTGGGCCTCACTGTCCCTCCCTTCCTGCTTCCCCTTGCGGTGGCATCCTGGTCCCACCCCAGTACAACATCACTAGGAAGAGTCATCCAGGACAGGCTTCTGGCCAGGCCCACGCCTGCAGCTCAAAACACAGCCTGTGCTCATCAGCTTCTACGTCATCGGCACAAATGTACAAAAACACCTGTTTTGCGGCCAATGGCATGTACCCAAGCTTGGGGGGAACTGGTGTTTCCCTTACTCCACATCCTCCAAAATAAAGAGAGGGCTGCTAGCTTAGGCTACAGAGGGAGACCCTGTCTCAATAAATAAACACCATCATCCACAAGACCCCACAGTAAAGCGCAAGTCTGTAATAGTCTGTTCAAGACTTGGGGTTCCGTCTCCCACACAAAACCAAACAGTAGACAACAGGACAACTGGAAATACTCTTTTCAAAGCAGGGGCCAGTTAAGGCACCTGCTGCTCTTGCACTGGACCAGAGTTCAGTTCTAGGTCCTCCGTCTGACAGTTCATAACCACCTATAACTCCAGCTCTGGGGCACTCTGACACCTCTGGCCTCTGTAGACACCTGCATTCGTGAGTATGACTGTGTGTGTGTTTGTGCGTGTGCACTCACATAGGCTTAAAAATAATAAAAATCTTAAAAAAAAAAAAAAAAGAAAGAAATTAAGATGGTTTGAAGGGAAGTCTTGGAGTTAGGGAAGATAGTTGGACTACAGCCAAAAAGCTAGGGAAACTCTTGAGTGACACTTTGCTTCTGGAGAACCAGCAAATGAGAAACCCCCACCCTTGACCACACAGGGCTCTGCAGAGGGGCCGAACCTGAGTAAGCAGGTTCAGAGGCTCTTAGCTGACCCTGCTCAGCTCTAGGGCACAGCTCCCCAGATCTTCAGGCTTCCCTGCCTCCTTTGTTGATGCAGCAGGTGACAGCTGGGTGACAAATGGCCATATGACATGCCACTACACCACGCCATTTCTTGAAGCAAATGGGGAGGCGTGAGAACAGGCCTAAGTTGGGGCTGCCCCAGCAGTTCGGGACACCACAGAGCCAAGAGCTAGTCTGAAACATTAGGGACAACCCAGCCTTTCTAAGGGACAACTAAGTCTCAGATATAGCACAGGGACATGGCCATGCCTCCAGCCTTCTTTACTGTTTGCTGGTCCCTGATATCTTCCCAACCCAAGTTCCTCCCCCATTTTCTCAGTACTAAGGACTAAACCCAGAGTCTTGCATACGCTAAGCAAGCACTTTACCAATGACCTATATCCCCAGCCCCAATCTCCTCCTCCTCCTACCTACATCTGCCTCCTCCAGGTTTGCAGGACAAGAACTCTGAGTACCGGTGGTGAATCCTGCTGCACCAGGGTGTACCCAGTGTATCACAGCTGCATGTCTGACCCCCAGCAACAGTCCTGAAGGACCAGGAGCTAGTCCCAGACCCCTGAAGCAGGGAACCACATCAGTGGTCAGCACAGGAGGTTTGTCTTCTGGGTAGTTTGTCTGTCTGACTCAGCAGGGAAGGAACTAGGTTTTCGGCAGGAGCCCAGGGCTGGAGACCTGAGAAGCAGATTCTTCTGTCTACAGACAAGGGATGCATTGTTTCAGAGCTCCCCGTGGGCATCCAAAGAGGAGGCACTGGAGATCTCTCAGGAGACCCCGGGGGCAGGCAGCCTTCTCTGTAGTTTTCCAGGGCCACTGAATACCACCAACCCCACAGCAGCATTGGGCCCCAAAGCTATGGAAGCCCAAAAGCTTCTGAGAGGATGGCTAGGACCTGAGCCAGGGGACTATCACCATAGCCACCAGGTTCTGAGGACATGAAAAAAGCTATTGGATACCCAAGAAAATGAGGAGAAACCCATTGCCTGCCAAAGTCAGAAGCAGAATTCAAAGGAACTTTAGAGATAATCTAGTCCAATGGCGAATTTACAGAGGGAAAAAAAATACAAGACCTAGGGAAGAGGAAACCTGCTGTGTCATCCAAACAACAGAACTGGGACAAGGCCCTGGCGACCTGCATGCATCCCACAGGAACCAATACCAGAATAGGCTGTGCCTTAGGAAGGTCCCCGGCTTCCATGGCGGCTGCACCATGTCCACACACTGACTGGGGACTGCAAGAGAATGAGAGAAAGACAGAGGTGGACGCAGACAGGAAGGCTGGGGTTGGCTGGCCTGGCTCTGGGATGGAGAAACTAACTGCAGGACTCATTCCAGATAGCTGGACAGGGAGGCGGGTCACTGCACACAGCTGGACAGGGAGGCAGGTCACTGCACACAGCTGGACAGGGAGGCGGGGTCACTGCATACAGCTGGACAGGGAGGCGGGGTCACTGCATACAGCTGGACAGGGAGGCGGGGTCACTGCACATAGCTGGACAGGGAGGCGGGGTCACTGCACATAGCTGGACAGGGAGGCGGGGTCACTACATACAGCTGGACAGGGAGGTGGGGTCACTGCACATAGCTGGACAGGGAGGCGGGGTCACTGCACACAGCTGGACAGGGAGGCGGGGTCACTGCATACAGCTGGACAGGGAGGCGGGGTCATTACACACAGATACAAAAGGAGGCGGGGTCATTACACACAGATACAAAAGGAGGCGGGGTCATTACACACAGATCCAAAAGGAGGCGGGGTCATTACACACAGATCCAAAAGGAGGTGGGGTCATTACACACAGATACAAAAGGAGGCAGGGTTTATGGTATACAGGTGGACCGAGGAGACAACAGGTCTAGCTTATCTTGGTTGGAGTGGCGTCTATAGGGAAGCAGTAAACATGGGGGAGAGGTTATGGCAGGCATTCTCTCCACACATACACTACTAATACACTTGATTCCCCAAGGAAGGCTTTGCCATTTTCCTTTGAACCTCACCCTGTGGGGAAGGCTTTCTGCTTTCCCAGGACCCCTGAGGCTCTGGGGTCCTTGACATGGCTGTGCGCACATCAACAGCACATGGGGTCACTCAGTACTTCACCCCCTCAGGGCTCTCTCTGCTCCCGGCAAGCCTAAGTCCTCCCAAATCCTCCCAACCCAGGTGTCAAGGCCCAGTTCCTTCCAGGTCTTCTGAACTGGGGCAACCCAGAAGCTGAGGGGAAGTCCCTGACCTCTGCCCTGAGCCTCACCTCCAAAGACAACTGCCAAGGTGGTGCCAAACCACATGCTGGCCTCGTGGGATGAGAGCCCTATGTAATCCAAAGCAACGAGTTCTGGGATGTCGCTCCAGAACAGATGATGACAGCAGGCAACAAATCTTGCCCACCCTATCCACCCCCACTTTGGTGACAGGTACTTTTTTTTTTTTTTTTTTTTTTTTTTTGAGACAGGGTTTCTCTACATAGTTTTGGTGCCTGTCCTGGATCTCACTCTGTAGATCAGGCTGGCCTCGAACTCACAGAGATCCACCTGGCTCTGTCTCCCGAGGGCTGGGATTAAAGGTGTGCACCACCACTGCCCAGCTGACAGGTACACTTTTTGTAACAGAAGATGGAAATCTCAGAGTGCCAGCTATACCCAACACCTGGCTTCTGAGACAAGGCCTAAAATCTACAGAGGCCCATGACCCACTGATTCTTACTCAGCTTCTCCACATGCTTCCTCCTTTCCAACCAGTTTAACCACGAAAATAACAATTATGGGCACTGCCACCATTCAGTAAGCGGCCCAGGCATAAATGTTTGCTAGCTAAGGAAACCGAGGCTCGGAATGATTCAGTCAGTCATCTTCTTGGGCCATGGCAGGTAAGTGCTGGACCTTGGCCCCTCCTCTCCACGGTCAGCACTTACATTCTCTATGTGGCCCAGCTTCCCTGTCCTGACCGACCAGAAGACTAAGGAGCAGGCTCAATCCCTCACAGCAGTTACAGGTCAGCTCCTGAGGACACAGCAGGCTCAAAGCATGAAAGCAGCCAACGCCTTCATTATAAAGATGGGGACAGTTAGTTTCTAAGATTGCTCCCTAGCCATTCTCTGTCATAAGACAGAGAGAATATGAAATGATAGTCACCTCCCCTAAAGTGCACACTCCTCTGATACCAGTTGGTAAAGCATGGACTCAGAGTCCAGCTGAAGGGACCCGTTCTGAGGACCCCTGCAAAGGCTCTCCACCGCCTACCTCACAACTCTCATCTGGTGCAGGCTGGCTTGAGCCTTGGGTTTCTCTCGGCAAGGTGGGTGGTGGGGTTCCTGGGTCTCCTGAAGCCTTTGCCATTACCCAGCTCCACAGGCAATGCATGGTGAGGGGGCCCGAACACGGCAGCCCTGGCCCCCAGTGCCCTGTCCCTCGGAAGAACAAGGCAGGGAGAGGGGTTTCTGTTTTCATTACTAGCGAACTGTGGCCAAAAATAGTCTGTGCTTGGGAGCCGGGAGTCAGCACATACTTCCCAGAGCAGGTGCTGGGCGTGAGGCACATAGGCTCTTGGCGGCCTCATGGCAGGGGGTGGGGACCCAGTTTTCCCTGCCCCACTAGCTCCCTCCAAAAGGCAAGGACTGAGTCAGGGTGAGTACTGTTATCTCTTACCTCCCGTGAGTCATCTGGGGACTCCCCACCTCCACATGAACTACAGCCACCCTTCAGCCCCCACAGCCCCTCACACATTTAGGGCACACAAAAGCCCTAAGAGTCACAGCATGACCTGGACAGCAGACAAGACACTGGCAAAGGAGCATGTACAGCTGTCACACAGTAGAAGCGACCCCAGGACCAGTGGCCCTTCCTCTCTCAAAATAAGAAAATAATAAGAAAGAAGTCAGGGTGGATTGCCAGCGTCTGGGGGCAATTTCGTTTTCTTTTTGAAGCTTGTCTACTTTCTAGTTCCCTTGCAATGAACAGGGTTAGATTTGGGGGATGTTTCTTTAAAGCAATACATAACTGGTTTTTGTTTGTTTGTTTTGGTTTTCTGTTTGTTTGGTTTGGTTTTTATTTTGTTTTGTTTTGTTTTTTTGAGACAAGGCTTCTCTGTGTAGCTTTGGAGCCTGTCCTGGAACTCACTCTGTAGACCAGGTTGGCCTTGAACTCACAGAGATCCACCTGGCTCTGCATCCCGAGTGCTGGGATTAAAGGCGTGCGCCACCACCGCCCAGCCATAACTGTTTTAAAATAAATAAAATTAAGGGGACTAAGGGGAAGGGTTAGTTGGTGAAGTGCTGGCCACACAGGGAAAAGACCCGAGCTCACATCCCTAGAACCCGAGAAAAGGAATCCAGGAGAGGTGGCCCACATCTGTGACCTCAGGGTTGGGGAGATGGGCACCTGAAGATCCCTCAGGCTTGGTGGCCAGCCAGTCTAGCCAGTCGGTGAGTTCCAGGCTCGGTGAGAGACTCTGTCTTAAAATATAAGGCGACAAGCAACTGAGGAAGGTACTGATGCTGACTTCTGACCTCCACATACACATGCACACATGCACATATGAACACACTATAAACAAATTAAATAAACGCAAACATCTCAGGCATTAGAGAGGGAAAGGTAGGACAAGGACCCATCCATGAGAACTGAGAGAGAAAAAAGGAGAAAGAGAAAGAGAAGTTTGAGCCCCAGTTTTCCAGTCAGACTTCCTGGAGATGCCTGGCTCTGCCACTTTTCACCTGTGAGGCCTCATAGGTGACATGTTAGTTTTTCTTCCTTTGCTGTACCCTGAGCATCACAGCATGCTTTCTTGAAGGTGGCCGAGAGGACCAGATGGGACATCTAGGTACAGCTCACATTAGTAACAAGAGCAACGGGCATCCTCGATAAATAAAAGAAGAATCGTAACACAGGTCTGCCCAGAAGGAAACAGCCACCTTCACGGTGTCTGTTCCCGGCAGCAGTAAGACCATGAGGTCAACCATTAGTAACCAGAACTACTATTACTCCCTAGACTTTGCACATTTTGAACATGAACATATGAATAAGCACTGAAGAGCAGGGAAAATCTAACCTGGGCATTGTAGTGGAAACCCATAATCCCAGTACTTGGGGTGTGGCGGCATGAGGGTCACAAGATCAAGGCTAGTGTTGGCTACGTAGTGAGTTCAAGGCCAGCCTGGGATTGTAAGATGCTGTCACAGAACTTGGGGGGTAGAACCAATGATCATCTCTGAATGTGATTACAGGTCTTATTTTCTTTGCTCATCTGTATTTTATAAAATAAGCATTTATTGCTTTCTTAGAGAAATGTTAATTAAAAAAGCCCAAACCATCACCACCGACAAAAATTGCCTCACCAATTATATTCTAGGAACAGGGTCTCAGCAGAACCACAGGGGAGCTCAGAAGCCAGGCTAGGCCATCTCTGAGCCAGAGGCCTGTGGCTCCTCCGTGAGCACAGGAGTCCTGTCTGCTGATGGTCACATGAGGCCTCCCGGTGACCCTCTCCTATGGGGGCTGAGGGGCACAGATGCCATGAAAGCTACAACAGTAACAGTTATCACACCAAGATGTGTCCACAGCCTTCTTTCCTGATGCTGGCAGGGCTCGAGGACCCCCTCTGGAAACCCCACCGCCCTGTAAAGTACTGAAGATTACCAGGTGGAGCTCTGCCTTCTTTTTCCTTTGAAACACTCAGGAAGACTTGAACTTGCTATCCTCCTGCCTCAGCTTCCTGAGTAGCTTGTATTGCAGAGCTGCATCCCTGTACCTGGTCAGGAACCTGTTTCTGAATGCAGGTGGCCCTCGGTGCTTCAGGCTCCTCCACCCAGGCTGGGGACCCAGCTCTCATCTTCCTAACCTGTTACTGAGCACAGTATGTGACCATGTGACCAAAGCTGATCCAATCAGAGCCCTGCCTGAGGTTTGGCCACTACAGGTCCAAGAGAAATGGCCCTTTTGACAGGCACACGCAGTGGGAAGGAGTGAGGTTGAACTGTCCATTTCCTGCATGCCTGCCACACAGGGCTGCTCATCCAGAGGGCAACTTCCGAACAGCATCAATCCCTGTACACATACTTCTCCAGGCTTGTGTCCTAAATCTACTGGTAGCTTCATTTACTACAGAAAAGCCTCAGTTAGTGGGAGGAGCATACAACAGCTTTACCTGTTTTTACTCTGTCCCTGATACCCTGCCCTTTTTCTATCTGGCCATCCTCCATTCAACCAGTCAACAAAGAGCACTGGGGATATTAGACTGAGCACAATACAGTCTTTCCCAGCAAGAACCCAAATAAAGAACAAATTCAAAACTAACAAAAATGTGTGTTTGAAATTTGTAAGCACTGGAAAGGAAACTGTGCCGAGTGAATTTGTGGTGGGTATGAGAGGCATCTGATTTAGACAGGGCAGCTTCACTAGGGCCCTGCAGAGGAAGAGGAGGCATTAGGCCGAGGACAAGAAACCACGTGGGCAGAAGAAATGAATATACAAGGGCCTGTGGCTGCAACAGGAAATAGCCTTGTTCCAGTGCCTGGGCAAGGGGAGAAGAGGTGGGAGGTGAGGAAGGAGATGGATCCTGATACTTCAGGGTCTTGAAGGGATGGTGACAAGGCTGAGTATGACCAGGCATCAATGAAGGCCTGAGCTCAGAAAAGCCAGATTTCTGGATGTGCAAAGCAAAACCAAGTGGAGGGAGGGGGAAGTGGAGATGGGAGTGGCGGAGGTGAGGTGTTACGAGGGAAAAGACCTGGATGGATCTGGGCCGTGCATGGAAACAGGGCCTGGGGAGCTGCGAACCGACTGGGTGCGGGGGCGGAGGAGGCGGAAGGTACCAGACATGACTCCACGCTTCTCACCAGAACAACCAGCAGATGAGAAAACAGGCGCAGAGAAGGTAAGGAACCTGTCCACGCACACAGCTGGTGGATGGCAACTCTGGATTCTGTCTGCCTCCCTGGGCAGGCCTCGGCTCACCTCTGCAGAGGTCACTCTCTCAACAATCTTCCTTTCCAAGATGGCTAAGCTTCTGGGAACAGGGGACCCTAGAACTCACCTGCTGCTAGTTGTTCAAAAGAAGGGTGACAGTCTAGGGATAGATGGCTCAGTGGTTACGAGTGTTTGTACAAGGATGAGGACCTGAGTTCAAATCCCCAGAACCCCACAAAGAATTCAGCATGGCTCATGCACAGGAGGAACCCTATGCATGTGGGGGTAGAGATAGTTGGGGATTGCAGGCTACCAGCCAAGTTCCCAGTTCAGTGAGAGACACTATCTCTAAGGAAAAAGGTGGAGAGTGACAGAGGACACCCAACATCCTCCTCTGGCCTCCACACATGCACACACCTGCATACACACACACACACACACACACACACACACACACACACACACACAAGATAGTAAAGGAGGAAGTTTTGCTTTGCAGGGCAGCGTTGACACAATCTGCTTCATCAGATCTCTTTGTGAGCAATCCTGTCTTCGTGGCGGCCCTCCCAGAGGAGGGCACACACATGCAAGCTAGCAGCTTGGAAGCTAGCAGTGTCCAGCGGGTGCTCAGTACACACCACTCCAAAACCACGCGCCACAGGCACGTGCTGTTGTTCAAGTCCAGCCTGGAGCCTTCGGACACAACAGCCCACAAATGGTTGCTATGGTGATTCAAGGCCTCCCCAGAGTTCGCTGGCTTGCCGCTGCTTTCACCGGTTCAGATGACAGAGCTCCTGTGACATCTCAGCCCAAGGGGCAGGAGAGCTTTGGATACTTGAACTCAAGCATTCCAAACGCACAGCAGTGTGTAGACACTGGGGACAGAGCCCTGACTGAAGCAGCCAGATCCCTGTCCTCATGGCACATCCAGTCTGGTCACTTTGTACTCCAAAGAGCTAGGGGTTGGGCTTGTAGACCAAAGGACCACACAACACAGGCTTATCAGGTACACTCTCACCCGAGACTCTTTGCAGACTGTCAGAGCCCAGTGGCACCCTTGCCCTGGAAACCTAAAAGATACCTTGGCCCAGGATCAGAAAAAATACATTACTCCATCAACTGGAAGGTGGCATATACCTAGAATGGTAACCAGTGTACAGCCAGGGGTAAATCTATACTCACAATAATGGCTAAACACACGCTCACTGAGACGGTGAATTAACCAGAGAAAGAGTGATGTACACACCTCCACTTGGGATCTGTGGCCCTCAGTCACTTGCTTTGTATTGTGGCTGTCTGTAACCAGTGTATTCTCCAGCTGTAAGCCCTCGGGACACATTATCGTATTCATCAATGAATCCCCAAGAGAATTCATTTGGGTGCCCAGCAAAGAATAACTGACTGATGACTGTGTCATGAATGGACAGGAAGAAGAAGGTGGGGAGAGGGAGGCAAAGGAGGGGAGGGGTGTAAGAGCAAGGCAGCCAACTCTGTCACACTACCACAGTGTGCCGCTGCCTGGTAGAACTGATCCCAGCAGGCCCTTCCCCACTTCCTTTTAACAACTTCCTACAGGGGAGTTGCTGAAGGGGAGGTGGAAATGGCTCCTGGCCAGCAGGCTCTGAAATCATTTCCCCAGTTGCAGCCAGGAACCAAAGCTGTGATGTGTAGATTTAACCTGTGGGGCAGGAATGGCTGGAAATGGTTATGGAAATGGGAATGGTTAGTGTGGGAGCCAGGGGGAGGGGCCCGGCCTCTGGATTTGCCTCCAGGCCCTTTCCCAACCCCTGCCCCCAGGCAGGTGGCTGCTCCCTCCTGTGCTCCTCTCCAGCAAGCCCATGATGAACTCTGCCTCCCTTCCTCCCTTGCTCCCTCACAAGCTTCAATCACCCCCCTCAAGACAAACCCACTCTCTGTGCTCCACACACACGGAGTTCCTGAACTGGCCGAGGTTCCTTACCAGCCTCCTCCCAGACCCCTATCTAGAGTATCCCGTGAGCATAGCCCTGGCTTTTTCAGCCACGTGGGAGCACGCAGAAGTTTCCTAGTGAAATCTAAGCTTGCTTTACCCAGCAGGACTGCATAAGAGAATGACTGGACCACAGGCCTGGGTGCCAGGTGTTTGGAACTGTCTACACTTGGCTGTAAGGGAGAGGGTCTTTTGCCCCGCCTCTTGGCATTGTTATAAAAAGCCCTTTGAAATAAAGTTCTGGGCCTGCTGGTGGATAAGGATCCAGGCCCTCTCGAGGCTCTCCTGTGTTTCTATTTGTTTCTCTCTCCTCTTTATTTCTGTCTAAATCTCTTATCCCTCACTCCTCAAGAGTATCCAGGAAAAGGTGGGGGCTGGTCCCCCCACACACAGCCATTGGGGCCCCACAGATCCTGTTCCCTTGTCTGGGTGGTCTTCCTAGTTAGGGGCTGAAAAGTCACTTCCCTGGTAGTGTCTGATGTCTTTCCTGGTATGATCTTTCCTTGACTGTCTAGGATGAGTCTGTTTGCTAGCCTCATACATACCATGCTGGCTTCCATCAGAGCACATCATGTCAGCTCTCAATTTGTGTTTTATCCAAGTCTGGAGCTAATGGGGCAGAGAGTGTCAGAGCAACTAAGCTCTTGGCACAGGCCCTCTTAGGCACACTCAAGACCTGCACAGCTCAAGTGCAAAGACAGCCCAACATCCACATAATTTAAAGCTCATGTTGATACAGAACCATGCAGAGTTCAGGCTGCCAGTGTATCTAACACATCATTTCCTGGGCTACCACCGTGGAAGGAGTAGAGCATCCCCACCACTGAGGTCCCATTAGGCAAAGATTCTGCCCAGGGTCTGCATTGGGCATCCCCAGGTGTGGGGAGAGAGGAGGAACCCAAGATTTCCAGGCAAGAAGAGCCACTGCAGGCTCTGAGCTGTGCAGGGCTGGGATCCACTCAAGTGATGTGCATAGCTAATTTTATGTCAACTTGATCCAAGCTAGAGTCATCTGAGAGGAGGAAGCCTCAGTGGAGAAAATGCCTCCAGAAGACTGGGCTGTAGGCAAGACTGTGAGCCATTTTCTTAATGATTGGTGTGGGAAGGCTCAGTCCATCGTGTTTGGGGCCACTCCTGGGCTGGTGGTCCTGGGCACGTACGTATAGGAAAGCAGGCTGAGCAAGCCAGAAGGCAGCACTCCTCCATGGCCTCTGCGCCAGCTCTCCAGGCTCCTTCCCTGGCATCTTTAGTGATGAACAGTAAAGTGGAAGTGGAAGACAAATGAACCCTTTCCTCCCCAAGTTGCTGTTGGTCCTGGTGTTTCCTCACTGCAATAGCAATCCTATGTAAGACAGGTAAGGGCAAATGGAAAGAGTGTGGTCATCTCAGCTTACCAGGAGCCTGGGGATGGAGCTGTTACTCCACAATCATGTCAACTCATAAGTAATTAATTTCTTTTGAGGTAGTGTCTGGTTGTGTAGCCCAGGTTACCTTCAGACTAGGTAGCCCAGGCTAGACTCAAACTCACAACCTTCCTGCCTCATCTTCCTGAATGCTGGGAATCAGGGTGTGTGCCACCACATGGGCCTGGCTTGGCATCCCTCTTTCTTCTGTTGCCTGGCAAGTGACCGTGAACACTGTCCAACCTGCAGCATAGAGCTGAGGTGATGGTTAGCCACCCCTAGGAAGGCGATGTTGTAAAGGAGGGCCTGTCTTCAGACAGCTTCCTGTGTATGTGATTCACGCATGCGTCCTCCTCAGCCGTGAAGAGCCAAGGTCAGCACAAGCTTCAAGAGGTGGAAGGTACAAATCCTACCACATAAATATCACCCCGAGACACACACACACACACACACACACACACACACACACACACACACCCACACACACACCCACACACCCACACAGGCTTCAGGAGCAACCCTAAGACACATCATCCTCTGGTGAGATGCCAAGGCTGGACCCTTCAGCTGCCAGGCATCTTGGATCTGGTATAGTACTGAGAGATGGAGAGATACTGAGAAGAACCCCAACACCCCCAACCTCTGTCTCCACTGATGCCAGGCACCCTGGGGCTAGGTAAGTGGCTTCTGTGGGCACAGACTCAGCCTCACTCAGATGCTGATGTCACTGTGAACACCTGTTGTAAGCAAGCAGTCCCATCCAAACACCATCATTCATGACAACAGATTCCTTCTTTCCTTCCTCACTCCCTTCCTCCTGGTGCTGAGGATAGAACCCAAAGGCTCAGAGTGTGTGTGTGTGTGTGTGTGTGTGTGTGTGTGTGTGTGTGTGTGTGTGTGTGTACACGGATGGGGAGGTCTTCCTTTTCCTCTTCAGCTCCCAGGGATGTCCCTGCTCCCGCACAGTGGGCTAGTCATCACTTGAGCTCCCTAGCAGGCTGGGAAGTGTTCATGGTCTCCCTCAAGGCAGCAGCACTCTGAGCTGTATCCCCAGCCCTTTGTCAGACATCCTGAAGAGTTCTCTCACTATTGTGCTATAAAAGAATGAAGTGGATTTTCTGGATTTACACAAAGGCGGGAATAAGACTAACATCACGCAGAATTCATACCGCACGATCCCATTATAGCAAACAAAAGACAGGAAGGGAACAAACAACGTGAACTGTCAGTTTCAATGACTGCAGCGTGCATGGAGAGGTCTGGCCAGGGTACCCGCCAACTGTGAACGAGGCGGTTATCTCAGAGTACAGGAAGAGGGAGGCCTCTGCTTGCTCACTTCATAACAACCCCTGCCGTTGGGTTGTGTGAAAGCAGCTTAAAGGCACCCATCGGTACCCATGGGTCTCTATTTGTTCCCTGATCACTTCTTGCAAGTGTGTGGGAGTGCAACTGTTAACATTCAAGGAGCCTGTCGGACAAAGCAGTCTCCCTCAGTCTTACTCCGGCCCTCCCTTTCTACTTACTACGTGGACCACATTGCACATGAGGGTAACTCTGGCCAGTCGGGCTGGGATCCACTCGCTCCCCAACCCTATGATGGGACAAGGCACGCTTTACGCTGGTGCCATTTCCCACTCAGGAATGTCTGCTAGGGAAAATTACCGAGTATTTACAAAGACTGCCACATTAAGAGCCAATGGCTGGAATTCACCTTTGTCTGATAACTGATCACACCTACTCTGAAAAACAGTAATCAAGAAACAATAAAGACAGCCATTGCAGGACATTGAGTTCCATAGAGACAGCACCGGGGCAAGCGAGAGCCGGACGGGCACTGGGCGACTCTGTGCCTGGCGGAGGAAAATCAACCAAACATGGGCAAAGGAGATCCTAAGATGTCAAAATGTCCTCATATGCATTCTTTGTGCAAACTTGCTGGGAGGAACACAAGAAGAAGCACCCGGATGCAGCTTATACGAAGATAATTGTTCTGTTAACTGAATACCACCAGACGTCTGAGGCCATCTGCTGGTCTAGGTAGAGTTCCTATATAGCAAGATCCTGTCTTCAACCAACCAGCCAACCAACCAACCAACCAACCAACCAACCAACCAACCAACCAACCACACCAAATGGCAGAGGAGATTAATTTTAGTAGTGTTATAAAACCCCATATGTCCAAAAAAGACTGCTCCTTCAACATGTGGCAGACAGGAAACGACACACACAGGTAATTTTATACTTTCTTTGGTATCCAGGCTTCAGATTACAGCTCTCATCTCAAAAGGCATAGCTAGAGCCACATGAGACCAACAACTCCCTGACTGGCTGGCCGGTCCTAACTAACCCCTGACAATGTTATAGAGATTTTTACATTGGGGGAAAGGGTCAGAATGGCAAAGGGTTGTTTCGTTTTTTGTTTTGTTTTGTTGTGAGTGGCAGGATGTGCAGGATACTCTTCCCCCGTTCTCTTTCCTCAGTGCCCTCGCAGAATGGACTTGACTTTAAGCACTACCGAGGGTCCATCTTTTACATTTTAGAACAGATGTAGGAGATTTTACGAGACTTGACCTGTTGAAGCCCAGCTTCCACATGGTTGCTTATGATGGCTCCCTGAGTGCTGCCCTGTACCCCGATACAGTCTTCAAGTACACTGGCTGGTTACGTGATAAGCTGCGGGTGGGTTAGGTGGACGGATGGAAAGACGGATGGGTTAGGTGGACGGATGGAAAGACGGACTGAAGGAGAAAAGCAACACAGCTCAGCAGAGTGGAGAGTACACTGAGCTCGGAGCCTCGTTCCCCAGTCCCGACTGCCACTTGCCAGCTGTGTGTCCCTGAATATAAGCAATGACAAAACCCTCTTCCAAGAACTCTGACAGAGTAAGATAACAATGCCATTTTCTTTTAATGTGTGGATGAGTGTTTTGTTTGCATGTATGTGTGTGTACCACGTGCATGCTTGGTGACTGTGGAGGCCAGAAGAGGGCATTTGATCCCCTGGAACTGAAGTTATGGATGGTTGTGAGCCACTCCGTGGGTACTGGGTCCTGGTACTGAACCCGGGTCCTCTGTAAGAGCAATAAGTAAGTGCTCTTAACCTCTGAGCCATCTCTCTAGCTCCAAGGTTACAATGTCAGTGTTAAATACAATGCCTGCCATAGAGTCAAGGATTCCAGAAAAGAAGGTCATTGTCATGATCAAATGAATGACTAGTATGGTGAGGCTGCCCCAGTTTATGAGGCAATGGCACCCGGGGCACATGCTGTAGCCACAGGTACCCTGGGTTCCTACTGGATGCTGCAGTTCCCCAAGTCCCACACCACCCTCTCTCCGCTCCCAAGAGCAGAGCACGTAGCCCCTGTATCTTAGCCACGTGAGCCTCATTCTCAGGCTTGGATGGGGCTCCTGCTCGTCCCCTCTTGCCTGTCCCTGGCCTGGGTCCTGCTGCATACCTGCACCACTTCGGGGCTCACGTTGAAGATGTACAGCCAGTCACTGAAGCGCGGGTAGCTGTTGAGCTCGGCCGTCCTGTCACTTGGGGTCACGCTCAGCTTACACTGCCGCTGCTTGCAGATGTATCGCACCAGCTTTGCCTGTGGGAAGCCCAGCAAAGAGGAGGTCACCTTTATGGGTAGCAAAAGCAAGTGGCAGCCATGTGCCCTCTGGGAGGGAGAGCTCAGGAGACGCCAGGGATGAGCTGAGAACTGGGGCCAGCGGGGGTCGAGGGTGGGGGGGGGGGGGTGAGAGAGGGACCCTTTGCTGTCATTCATGGTGCAGAAAGGCTACCAATGAGGAGAGGAGTTAGGATGGTCTGTCTGGTCCAGCCAGCTGCTGGCCTTGAAACCAGCTCCTCAGCAGTAGAGGTTACAACCATTCTGCTACACAGAAGCCCCGCCTTCCTGCTTGGGGCACAAATATGGGTAAACTGATAACAAGGAAAGTGGGGAGGCCTGCAAAGATGGGGCATCCTTCCAGCTGTGATTCAGACAGCTTGGGTAGGGGCAGAAGGTGTCCCCTGGCTCGGTGATGCTGGACAAGTTACTTATCCTTCTCCTCTGAGACACACACACACACACACACACACACACACACACAGAGAGAGAGAGAGAGAGAGAGAGAGAGAGAGAGAGAGAGAGAGAGAAAGAATAAAAGATGCTCCCTCAGAGAGTTTAGGAGACAAGCAGTCAGCTCATCACTGCACAGAGCACCCAACGAGATAGCTGTGACTACTGGGTGGAGACAGTATTGGTGACAGCCCTTGACACAGGCTATCAGGGATACACACCCCAAGATGTCAGCAAATTCCAGACCCTAGGGGAAAATGTCCAAAGCTTTCAAAAGACTCAAGCAAGATAAGCTTGAACAAGGACAGACTGACCCCGGTCAAGCACAGAGCTGATGACCAGCACTGAGGAACACTGAGGGCAGAGGCAAGCCACACACGGAGAGCACAGCTGGGATAAGCTTGGAAAGGAGGCTCCTTGAGCTCAGGCTACCCAGCAGGCTCCAATAGAGGGGAATATGCCACCACCCAGAGAACCAAGGAGAGCAGCTACCTGGTTTGGCTAAGCACCCAGTGCCTATGAGACTATCTGAGACCAGATTCAAGTCTTATTGTAACTCTGTGTCCCCAAAAGGCAAGTACCACCAAAAAGCCAGACCCTGACACTTAGAAACTCAGGCCCAGGAGAGTTCGGCTGTCTAGGTAACGCATCCCCTTTCTCCATCACCTATAAAAGATCTGTGTGTTTCTCAAGAGTTTGATGACATTTGTGACCTTATTAACATACATCCTAAAAAACTAGTAATTATCAGTTGGTCAGATGGCACAGCCAGTAAAAGTACTTTTGTCAAGACCGATAAACTAACCCTGAGTCTGACCTCTGGATCCCACATGAAGGACGGAGGGAACCAACTCATCCTTTGACCCTCACATGTATGCTATGGAGTATGCACGATTACACACACACACACACACACACACACACACACACACACACACACGAGAGAGAATACATGGTTTTTTTTTTAAGATAGAGAACAATTGAGGGAAATATCTGACATCAACTCTCACTTCCACAGGCCCACGTGAACACATACATACACATGCAAAACACACAGATAAATTTTTTTTTAAAGTATAACTTGGCTCCACTCATAATCTAAAAAGAACGCTCTCCTCAGCCCATCCGAGAGCTAGTGGTCCTCTCACAAGGGCCCAAATCATGCTAACCAGTGTCAAGAGGGTTAGTTGTAACTGGAATCATTGGTAGTGGGGAAACAAAATCAAATTAATTCACTCAGGTGAACAGGATGTTTGGCGAAAGTGCTATCATAAGTGAATCCAAGATATTCTGCACCCTGTTCTGATGCCCAGGGCAGACATTACTAATCACATTTTTCATTGAGTCCAGGATATTCTGCACCCTGTTCTGATGCCCAGGGCAGACATTACTAATCACATTTTTCATTGAGTCCAGGATATTCTGCACCCTGTTCTGATGCGCAGGGCAGACATCACTAATCACACTCTATGTGGATTAGCCTCCCAACCCACAGTGTATTTGTTATTCTACCAGGAAACCTAAGATCCTGAAAACATCTTCAGGGCACAGATGCCACTTTTACTGTACAGACCTAAGTACAGACACACCCATCCTTCCCTAAGGCTCGGATCGATTCTTTACAGTATGAGCAGAGGCAAACTCTAAAGCCAGAGACCCAAACCCCTTCCCTAGCTCGTCCCCATATCATCTACCATGCCCTACTACCCTCATGACTTCCTCACCCAGCAGCTGAATACCTACCTGCCTTCCAGATGAACAGGTCCCAGTTCAAATCTGCCACTTACTGGTTGGGAACCTCGAGGAAGTCCCTTCCTATCCAAGACTTACTTCACTCCTCTACACCCCCCAAGAAGTAGCTTCTGCTGAACGAGAATATGGAACCCCCACAAGTAACACATTAGGTCCCCTCCTCTCCATGAAGGCAGAACCTGTGTCTCTCTCACTTATTTCTGCCCCCTCATGTCTGGTACTGCACCTGGGTGTGATGTGTGCTCACAAATGGCCGAGGATGGAAGGAGGAAGGAAACACCAGAGCCCTATCCTCAGGATTTCCCCTCTTTCCCTGCCTCCCTACCTCCCTGTAGCCCTCCCTGCCTGCCTCCCTCCCTCCACAGCAAATGGCTTGCACACCACAGCTTCAGAGGGTTGGCCAGAGCAGGCCCACCCACCAGATAGCAGTATGAACTCAAAACTACCCTTTTCCACATTAATGAAAGAGGCTAGGCTCCTAAGGTTAACAATAGCGTCAGTGATGACCATCCATCACAGTGTGGGGTTCACACTGGGCCTCTGGGGATGATTTGTAACATATCTGTTTTACACAGGACTTTGGCCATGGCCAGCTAATGCAGGGAAGCACCACCCTAGCCTAGGCCTGAGCCAGCCTGTGGGTCTCCAGTTCCGCCTAGCCACCCTCCCCAGTCCTGTTCAGCCACTCACTCATCTTTGTGCCAGTGAACCTCTTGCCAAGAATCCTTGGACCTAGGCTGGGTTTCCACACCCCTTCCTCCAGGAAGCCTCTAGGCCCTTGCCCAAATGAATCTCGTTCCTTCCAGCTTGTCTGCCTCTCTTCCTTTGGTATGAGTTCTGCAGAGCCAGAGGTCTAGTCTGTATCTCTGATCACCACTAGATGCCCAGAAGCTTGGCACTCAGTTTGCTATTTAAAAAAAAAAAAAAAAAAAAAAAATGGTGGTGCACATCTTTAATTCCAGCACACAGGAGGCAGAGGCAAGTGGATTTCTGAGTTCGAGGCCAGCCTGGTCTACAAACTGAGTTTCAGTACAGCAAGGGCTACACAGAAAAACTAAACCAAACCACAACAAACCAAATCAAACCAAAGCCAAAACAACTTTTTCCCAGTGTGGCATGGGCCTCACAGCGACATTCACTCCACACTCTACCACTGAGGTAATACCTTAGTCTCATCTTTTTATAAAAGCTGTTGGAGATCTGGGCTAAACATCTCAAAGCAGCCACGGGCAGGACTGTGTAGAACTTGAAGTGACTCCTCATTACACCCAGATCACAGCTCACACTGCCAGTCTGAGGAACAAGCCCCTGGGGTACTGTGACTGCTGGCAGCTGGGGTCCCGGAGCCGCTGTCCCCTGTGAACTCACTCTATTACGGAGCAGTGCTCGTTCCCACCCATGCATAGGAAAGCAGCAGCGCCTGGCCCATGAGGGCTCCTATCACAGGGAAACAGGGCTGCTCTCACTTTTTCTGAAAGTCAGGGCAACTACGGAAGCGCCGAATGGCCACTTTCTGAGACAAACCGCAGGAAGGCCTGCGCGCCAGCCCAGGGGGTGTGCCAGGGGACCTCTCACTGGTGGTGTCATTTCCTCTTTATCACAAACCCCACAAGGTCTACGTTTTCCGGAATTTAAAAGCACCTGAGGTTCCTGTGAAGTGACCAACAGTGCCCAGAGTCATGAGGATGCTGGCCACAGGAGAGGGCCTCGGTCTGCCCACCCCAACACCCCGACAGTCATTTGCGTCAAGCGTGTGGGCCCCGCTGTGCTCTGACACACGGGTAGGTTTACAGAGTGTCAAAGAGCTTTGGTGAGCCCACAAACAAGTTGGTAGGTACTGTATACTGCAAGCATATATACTGAAAGGTCTACTTTCTGCTCAGAGTTTTTAAAGTGAAGAGTAAAGATAGAGAAAGCCCAAGGACTCTGCTTCCACCTGGAGAGGACAGGGACACCTGGAGGCTGAGGCCAGTGAGCTTCTACCCACAAAAACACTTAGAACTGGCAGGAAAAAGTCCCACAGCTTTATTGCTAGCTACCTGGGCCATGCTTGGAGATGCCAGTGACACCAGAAAGGACTTGCACAGGGCGGCTGGCTGCAGACCAGCCGCTGTCATTGGACTGGCTGGTGTCAGGCAAACATACCCACGTGCAAGGATGCTCAAGCCCCATGTTTATCTCTAACACCTGGTCTACCTGGTGAGCTCCATCCCCTGAGGGAGAGAGGCACTGGGTCAGGCAGACCTTAGCCCCATGCTAAGGTGGCAGGAACTAGATTACTTCACTACAGTTTTCCCGGCTGTCTGCTGTGCTCCCTGGGGACTCCAACGCCCAGGACACAAGTGCTTGGGAAACAGGACCCTGTGAGTGTTACTTCAGCTTTGCCAGCAAGACCACCTCCGTGGGAAGAGGCACACAGACCTCTGGTGGATGTCGTCTGAGCCACACCTCATACCTCCAAAAAAAGCACCTTTGTCCAGACAGCTGACTCTGCAAAGGACATCAGTTCCACCCTAAAGTTGCAGGGCCAAGCTTGTGAGGGCCCTTCTGCAGGAGACTTATAAACCAGAGATCTGGGCTAGGAAAGTGGCCAGATGCCAAGACGTTTGCCATCCTGACCCTGACTCAGGTGTTGACGATGGCAGGGTCCTCCCTGTGGCCCAGGTCTCCATGTCCAAATGTAGGGCAGGGAGTTATGTCGATGGTAGCAGACGTGCAATGTTGGGGTACACAGGGGCCAACGGATGCCAGGAGCAGGCTGAGGCCGACACCAGAGTCTCTCTCATACAGAGGCAAGCTCCCTGGATTATGAAAATCGCGAAATTGTGTTGGTACTCAATCATGAACCTAGAGGTAGGAACCACCTCCCCATTTACACAGGGCCTAACTCTCTTTCTCTTCCTGGTTCTCAATGGCAAGTCGAGGAAGTAGGGATTTTTGTAGATCCCCTATAAGCACCAAGGGAACATCCAGTAGTCACACAGCTCCAGACCTAGCCACATCCCTGGCGCATCCTTCTCCTACAAAATAAGCACACACAACCCCAAACATTCCAGGCTCGTATACACTTAAGGTTCTATTTATTTTTACTTTATTTTTTTTTTTTGAGACAGGGTCTCACTGTGTAGCCCTGGTTGTCCTGGAACTCACTCTGTAGCCCAGGCTGGCTTGGAACTCACAGAGATCCTCCTGCCTCTGCCTCCCGAGTGCTGGGATAAAGTGCTTGTGCCACCGCACCTGGCCTTATTTTTATGTATGTGTTCATGTTTATATCTGTGTACATGTATGGGCATGGGGGTTTCTGTGAAGATCAGGACACAGTGTCAGGTTCCCTGAAGCTAGAGTGATAACAGGTGGTTATGAACCGCCCTACACTGGTACCTGGAACAAAGGTCCTCTGCAAGTGCAGCCAACGCTCCCAACCACTGCACCATCCCTCCAGCCCCCTTTACATGCTTTGGACGGGATGTTCGTTTATTCAAAACTAAGAAGAGAACAACAAAGCTCTGCTGAGAGGGGTGTTGAGTGCTTGGCTCACTCACCGGCTAAGGGACACCTCCTCATCAGCCTTAGCACAGCAACAAGCTCATCACAGCCGCTCAACATATGCTAAGCCCATGAGACACGTAGCTGTACTTTATTATTCCCAGCCTACAAATGAGGACACTGAGAACTTCATTGGAATTTTTTAATCACATAATTAAAGAAATGATCTAGTCTGATGCTCTGCCCCTGAGTCCCACATAGTCTCCCCAAACACTGATACTTCCTCAGCCTGGCTGGGCTGTGTTGACCACTATACACAGGATGGCACTGGGAAAGAGTTACCTCTCTTGTGACCCAAATCCAGCAGTTCCTGGTCTGTATCAGGCAACAGACCTCTGCATAAAAGCCACAGCATCCGCACACCCCCTAAATGGGTCTATTCATACAAGCAGGCCACCATCTCTGCATCTCTGGTCTGGTTTGCAATAACCCTTGAGCTAAACCTGATCCCTAGTTTCAAATCAGCTCCAAATTTATTGAAAGCCTGTCACTCCCCTGCCTGGCACCTGTGGACACCCCTGAACATTCTGAAGTCCTAGTAAGTTCTGCAGTCTGAACAAAGCAGCTGGATGGCCACTCACTTGTCGCCATCCTCTGGACCCACAGACTCTAGCCAATAGACATTGGCTTTGGACTCGGTCCCAGCTCACCAGCACCCTGTGACTTTCCTCCCACACCTGCAGCACCACACACACTATGAAATGGATGCCACAGCAGTCCTTGCTAGAGCCAGATCCCTGTCTATCTCTTTCCAGCCGCTGGAAGTCACTGAAACTCTCATGACCCACTACACCCAGAACGGCCTCAATGGTTCCTAAAGCCACTGTCTCCCCCGACTACTCCTCTGCCCAGCCCTGGGGATACTCCCTTCCAGCTTCCATCTCCTCTCCAAAGCTGGATGCTTCTGGAGACTTCCTGCCAACCTGGCTGGCTAAGCACTCTGGCCTGGCTACCACGGCCAACGTGTTGCAAAACAGTTTCTGGGAATGCAAGGGGGGCTCTGGGGGGCTGCCACACCGCTGCTGGCTCCACTCAGAGGCATGGGCTGACCACAGCACTTGGCCCTAGAAGTGGCCCCTTGGCTCTCATCAAACCCTTCAGGGTCTCAGAAGGGCTGACATTAGCAGTAAAGGGGTAGAGTGAGATACCACCAGCCAGGAACCAAGGGATAGGCAGAAGAGCAAACACCAGTGGCCCCACACCGAGCATTTTGTAATAACCTTCCCTGGCTGGCTCCTCAGGGAAGCTGCCAGCCCGTGCATTTTTGCAGAGACAACCTCCCTGCAAGCCTCCCAACTAGCAATCCTGCCTTGACGTCAAACTCCAAGTTGGGGAACTTCAAACACAAACAAACAAGTCTGCCCCAGACCACAAGTGGAGATGTTCCCAAGGAGGCCACAGCTGCTGCCCTGTCCTCATCTATCGCGATTGAACTCTGTGACCTGATCCCAAGCTGCAAATGCAAGGGTCTACCCTAGCCTGCTCCCTGGCCTCGCTGGCAGGTGTGACTGCCCACTGAGGTGCAGTGATGGGTGCAAGAGACCCTGCCCTTGAAGCGCTCACAAGCCAGCTAGCTTCTCTGCGCAAGCTGCCCTGCGGTCAGATAATGTCACAGGCTCTGACCACGCTGAGACTATGTACTGCAGCCAGGAAGAGCAGCTTGGTCAACAGCCCCAGTGGGGCTTGCTGAGAAACTCCAAGTGCCAAGCCAGGCAAGACTGACAGACAGCCAAGGATCCGAGTTCTCAGTGATACCTGCTGAGGCTGTGAGCCTCAGCAAAGTCTGTCTGACCTAAACATCCTAAGACAGCATCCACCCAAGCAGCCCAGAGTGAGCCAAACACACTGCCCTTCGGAAAGCAGCCTTTGCCTCGAAAAGTCTGCGGGCGATCTGCCTCAAGACTGTTTTTTTCAAGGTTTGCTTCCTGTCCCGACTCATCACCCCTAAGCCCTACCCTGTGTGCTCTTAGTGCCAGTGCCCCTGAGGTGCCTCAGAGACAAGCTGGGCTAAACCAGGAGAGAGCAAACATCCACTTTATACGCAGGCTCCCCATCCTGAAGTGACTGCCCAGGGGCAAGAAGAAAAGTGTGTCTATCCATCACTCAGTTATCCAATCGTCCAACTGCATCATCCCGGAGTCAGGTATGGTGTTTGTCACAGCAGCATGGTTCCCAGGATCCAGCTGAGACAACAGATGTGTCCACAGGCATGCCTGGCTGGGGAACACAAGGGACAGAGAGGCAGCAAGCAGGCATGCCACCCTCTGAACATCCACGGCACAGCAGCCTCAGTGGACACAGGTATGGCACCCTCCGAGGGTCACTGACAGAGGTCCCTGGTGCTTTGTACTTCTGTTGGGAAACTGAGAGGGGGGACAACAGGTTAGGGACTATGCACACATCAAGGCCTTCAGACACACCTGTGCTCTGGTTCAAACGCCCCCGCCTACTTGCCCCGATGTTCATCAGACAAACACGGCTAAAACATGAGTTTGCTTCTCAACTTCGCTGTCACAGAAGTTGGTGCTCACACTATGGTAGCTCCAAGAGACTGGCCCAACCGTGAGGTGCAGGCGTGTCTGGGGCCTTCCCAAGACGTCAGAGAGGAGCCAGGGGTGTGGCATGCACCGAGGGAAAATGTGGGGAGGGCATGCCAGGTGGGGGCACTCTGAGAGCAAAGATGAGCCTCGTGAAAGATTTAAAACTGAGGGGTGGGGGGGGGGGAGATAGTCAGAGACTAGAAAGGCCAAGAAGAGAGAGGTTAGGTCAAGACTGGTTCATATAGGACATGAGGACAATAGCTGGCTTGTAGGACAATACTGGCTTTAGCGGTCCTAGAAAGTTCTGGAAACTTCTAGAAGGTCTTGAAAGATCACAGTACTAGAACAGATGTAATCATGCAGGTATGGGGAAGGAGGCACTAGGAGAAATGGAATCATGTTTGCATTTCTGAATGATCATCATTTTGGAAACCAAGCAGAGAGCAGATTGAAGTGGGTGTGGAGAAACCAGAGACAGGAAAACCAGCGAAGATGACACAGCGATGCAGCAAAAGATGAGAACAAATGGTAATCTAGCGGCTGTCGGTGTGGGTGGAATGAAGGAGCAGATCCAAGAGATGTTTTATTGGCATTTTTACTATAAAGATAAGACTTCCTTCTGGCTTGTCCCGGGCATTTCTGGCATACCGGCACTCTGGAATGCAGGAAGCTGCTGCTGCCGCGCTGAGGCTCACAGCAAACGAGCTAACCACGCGGAGCCCAGCTGCCTGGTTGATTTCCTAGAGCCTGGCACTTGGTGTGTGTTGGGGTGGGGAGGCCTTCTGCTGAAGGACCAACCAGGCAGGGCACACCCTACAAACTCAACAGCCCAGGTTCCCCCCACTTCTGAACACAGCACCTGCGTCGCCTCCCAGGCAGAGGGGACCTGTGCTTGCCCAAAGTAAAAGGTGCAGTTTCCCAGTGCTCTGGGGGAAGCCAGACAGAGACTGCTTGGACAGCACCTGTGAGCTGGCCCAGGCCTGAGGGAACCCTTTCCAGCCAGCCTGTCACTGGCTCTGCCCACTCCTCTTTGCAGAGGGAGAGCTTCGTTCCCATCTTAACTGCAAAGGCCAACAGAGTTCACAGCCACAAAGAGCATCTCACTTCCACCTGCTTGCTACCTATGGCTTCAGGCAACAAACAGATTGACCCTTTTCTTCCTCTGTCTTAAGTGAGGGAAGAGATCTCTGGGCAAACACAATGTCACTGTGAGTTCTGAGCATGCGGTGGGCCCCACGGGTACTTGGTCATGTCTTCCCTCTCTGCAGCCTTCATCCCGGGAAAGGCCCGATGGGGAGACCAGGCGATGGGAGGGAGGCAGGGTAGACTTCCAAAGACTAGAGTCCAGGCGCAGGATCTGGCTTACTGATCTGTGGACACTCATGGCTCTTTGTGGGACAAGGCTCGGTGCACAAATGCAGATGAGGACCAACCTGTACTCTATTTACAATCCACTGTGCACCCCAAGGCCCGAGCAGCACCTCTGAGTCTGACTTACAGTGAGGCCAAAGTAGACCGCCCTGCTTCTACCAGTGATATCACCAACCACTGTGCTGACAGCGTTTATGGTGGCACGTCACACCCCTGGCGCTGAGATGAATTTAACCCTCATGCCATTTGTCAGCTCCACTGCCACACTTCCCTGCAGCCCCAAAAGAAAGCATGGCTTTAACATGAGAGACTAAAAACACCGACTCCCAAGCAGGGTCACTAGAAGGCAGGCTGGGGTGGCCCGATAAAAAGCACCACCCCTCTTTTCAGAAGGGACGCTGTGAAAGCCACTCAGCTAGTTGAGGTCTTCTCCATTAGCAAAGTCATGAGCGCTCTCCCCGTGGGGGCCATTTTATCAGGCCGCTAAGAGGAAGGTGAAGGTGATGTAAAAAGTACACAGAGGTCCATGGAAAGGAACTGCAAGGGCGTGTGATGTCAGCTGTGGGAAGGGAGAGAAAGCAAGGCCCCCTGCTCCAACAAGCAGAAGCCGGAAGGCTGCAGGCCCATCTTCCAGCCCTGAGCACCTGCAACTGTGCTCAGCAACCAGGCATCAGTGGAGCCTCAGTAGGGCTCAGGTAACCATGGATTGCAGACAGAGCTCCAGCTGGTGGTGTTCAGGGGAACCCTTGATTCTGGGAGGCCTGCAGGCCTGGGCTCACATGATCACTCTTCTGCTATTGGTCAGTTACCTAAGCACACTCAGTTTTCTTACCTACAAAAATAAAGGGGGGCAGGGGCAGAGGGAGCCTGCTTAGCGCTGGGCTATGCAGCCTGAACGCCCATTGTTCAGCCATCTTTATCAAGAAAATCCAAAAGGCCTGGGATCTCTGAAGGCAGTTTGAGACTGACTTGATCACTGCCTTAAGATTCTTAAACATTCTCCTGCATATTTCCAAACCTCGAGCTATCTTTGAGCATTCCTTGACAGTGGGTAATTGCAGGGGAGGCCGGGCCCAGCTGACTCACACTTAGCCTGAAAGATGATGACTTCTCTGGGTCTCACTCTCTTCCCAGGAGGTCAAGAGCAGTTCACCAGCCAAGCTAGATTGTATAAAGCAGAGTCCTGGGCAGAAAAGTCCAACAAACCATGAGAGTTACCCAGCTATAGGTAGCCTGAAGGAGCAAGGCAAAGTGGCCTTGCTCCAGGCAGGAACAGGGGCTGTTCTCCAGGCTTAGGCCAGGGTGACACACATCGAAAAGACAGACACACAGACACATAAGCACACATAAACACAGACATGGACATTCACCTGCTACCCCAGAGGAAAGGGGTACATTTGAAAGTAAATGATATGGGCCGTCCAAATAGCCAGTGGGCTCCATGTACCCACAGAACTGGATCCTCACAGTGCCGTTTTCTCTGCATCCCAGAGTGAACTGTGATCCTCCCTACAAAGCTGACAGCCCCCATTTCCCAGAGAAATGAACCAGAGACAAGCAACCATAAACCACGCAGGTCATGAAGACAAAGGGGACCTGCACAAAGGCGGTGTGACTGCACGGCCACTCTCTTTACCACAGGACAGTTAGGGTTTCTACCGATAAAACACCGTAACCAAAAAGAACCTGGGAAGGAAGAGGTTAACTTCTGCTTACACTTTTAGGTAAGGGTCCATCAAAGAGGCAAGTCAGGGCAGGACCTCAAGGAGGATCCTGGAGGCAGATGCTGATGCAGAGGCCATGGAGGAGCGCTTCTTACTGGCTTGCTCCCCATGGCTTGCTCAACTTGCTTTCTTATAGAAACCAGGACCACCAGCTCAGGGGCGACACCACTCAGTGAACTGGGCCCTACCACATCAATCATCAATCAAGAAAAAAAAATGTACCACAGGCTTGCCCATGGGCTAGTCTGGTGGAGGCAGCTTCTCAACTGAAGGTCCCTCTTCCCAAATGTTTTACGTCATCTTGCCATAAAACTGGTCGGTACAACGTTGATGGCAGAATTTGGGGTACCTGCTGGTTGGTGGGAACATGATAGGTATCTTGGTATGAGGACCACTTGCAAATGAGGACTCAGAGGTCAAGAAGCTAACCCAACACCCCTCAGTTGGTTCCCTGACACAGCAAATACCCTCAGCATATGCCTAAGAAATCTTCTGCACTGTCCTGCCCATCTTTGACCTAGCAGGCCACCCAGCTGTAAACCCCTGCCTCGAGGGCAGACCCTTTAGGCCACACTCCACTCACACTCACTGACACATCACTGACAATACACAAACCCAGGGAGGGAACTAACAGCTGCTCTGCTGTGTGACCAGGAGTGGCCAGAACTTTCCAGAAGGCCTGTCTTCTACCTTAGAGAGCACTTATCAGCTTCAACCTCCCTCATCAGCACAGTGTCCTCCCCTCGGGGGCTTGTAAGCCACAATTTACTCCTCCTCACCCATGGGTAGAAAGAACCAGATTGAGGGCCTCCTGCCCCATGCCAATTGCAGGAGCTTCATGTACTCGGCCTTCTGGAGTCACCGGCTGAGGTAGACACATGCACATGCACACAGTCTTGCCTAAGATCCAGTCTCATCCACATACAGACCTCAGGCTAAGCAGGCAGCCAGCACTGTGGGCTGTGACACGCCATGGCCTGTTTGGTGAAGGGACGCATACCTCAGGTTTCACTCCTTCAGACAAGACAGTGCTCCAGCCTCACCTAGCCAGGGCCATTCCCAGGTGACCCAGATCCAAACCCTAATGACTGCGTCAGCCAGAGAATAGCTCGCCTGTATAAAGGGGATGCTGCTGGACCACAAAGATCACTGGGGTCCTGTCCTCCTCCTGTCTGTGCCACTGGCCCCAACAAGGATCTGTCAGCCAGCAGGACCTACTGTCAGGACTGGACCCATCCATAACCCTGGGAATTACCTCAACACCCCCAGCTCTTATGAGTTTCTAAAATGAGAATGGCCTTCCAGGTAACAAGCTATGAGGTCCACGGGAGAACAGTGACTTAGTCATAATTACAGTTCAGCATATCCCTCTTACTGGACATCAGAAAGCCTGGTTTCCACCTGCTGTATGAGCCACTGGTCAGCCACTCTGCCAGCTGCCAGTGTGTGTGAGTGTGCGTGCTTGTGGAGGTCAGAAGTCAATGCTGAGTGCCTTTACCTATTGCTCTTCACCTTCTCTTTTGAGACAGGAATGCTCAAAGGTCCTAGAATTCACCGACTGCCTAGGCTGGCTAGCCGGCGAGATTGCAGGATACTCTTCCCTTGGCCTCCCCCCGCGCTGGTATCTGGGCTTTTTATGTGGGCACTGGGGATCTGAACTCAGACCTCGTGATTGCGTGGCAAGCATTTTACTGACTGATGCATCTCCCCAGCCCTGCCAGCTATTGTTTAAGACAGAGCCTCACTATGTAGCCTACCTAGGCTGGTCTCAAACCCTCAATTCTCCTGCCTCAGCCTTCGAAGTGCTGGGATTACAGGCATGCATGCACCACCATGCCTGGCTCAGCTACTTTTATTTAACAAATCAAGGGCTGATCTATAAAAGTATCCAAGCGCTAATTGCTTTGACCAGACAAGCACTGTAACTGTCTTGTGTGTAGGGATTAAAGTCAGACTCAGAGATGAGGTAACCATCAGGAGGTTAGGAACCCAGATGATTTCACTCCACTCTGCCAGCCAGGCTCCTTAGCTGGGCTGCTGCTGGCTGTCAGCTGACGGATGGACTTGGAGTTCTCAGCCCGCTCTGAGCCGCTCCTCAGAGAGGTGGGGCTGAAGTCAAGCCTAAGGCGACTGCCATCTCAGCAGCCCCAGAGAGTGTCGTCCACCCCCCCCCTACTCCACCCCCCCACCCCGCCCCTGAAAGAATCATCCACAAGACACTGGGAACAGATTTCCCCTAAAGCAGAGGAGGCTGGGAGGAGGCAGAAACTGGAGCCAAGTGTTTACTACCAAAGCCCGGGCCAGAGAGTGTGTAACCAGTGCCTCTAGACCCCTCCAAAGGCTGGGCTTACTCAAGCCTGCAGGGCTGTGCCCTTGAACGTGTGGGGGAAGCAGGGTTGAGGCTCTGACCCTGCAGGGCACGAGGCTTTGCTCATATCTGGCCTCCTGTGGACTCAAACACTTGTGTTTTCTTCCTGAAAAAGGAAGTCATTTCTCAATCTGTTGCTACACAAGATACTAGGAAACCAGAAGCAAGAAGGGCGGGGTGGGGGATGGGGGTTCAGGCATGCACGAGCAGAGAAGAAAGGGCTGCTGCTGTGGCCGGGGCTCCACTGAAGAGCCTGCCTGTCCCCGCTGTTGACAAGGGGACTGGCCCGAGGTCCCGGCCTGGGAGCCACGCTAAGGAAACGACTATAAAACCGGCTTAGTCAACTATGACAAAACCGCCAAACAAGTTTCAACACACAGTTCTGTGTGTAGTTTTATTAAGTGACAGAAGCCTAACAAGAATCAGGACAGATTAGCAAACCATGTCAGCAGCAGCAGCAAAAAAAAAAATTCTGGCTAGAAAGCACACGCAATGGTGGGAACACACCTGAATCCGAAACCTTCACACTCAGGAGTTCAAGGCCAGCCTGGGCTACATGAGACTCGGTCTCACATTAAAGAGAGTGGAGCTTGAAAGATGGCTCAGAGGTTAAGAACACTGGCTGCTCTTCCAGAGCCCTTGGGTTCAATTCTCAGCACCCACAGGGCAGCTCACAACCATCTGCAACTCCGGTTCCAGGGGACGGGAGTCCTCTCCTGGTCTCCATGGGCACCAGGTATGCACAAGGTGCCATTCATGCATGCTGGCAAAACACCTATACACATAAAATAAAATGATAATTTCAAAACTTTTAAAAAAGGTAAGGGAGGGAGGCAGGCAGGCGCAGGGAGCCAGTGGGAAGGAGCGGGCCCTTGTTCTTTTCTCTCGGCCTTTCCATGTTCTGAACACTGTGATTACACAGGCTGATTTTGCAAGGCTGCTCCTGGTAATAATATGTGTTGTCAAACTGTCAACCAAGTCCTGACTGTTTCACAGCATGGCAGGGTGGTTGGTGGGCTGCCTGGGTCCTGTTTGTCGGGGAGCCAGGCCTTGCCACTGAGGCTAGCTCTGGCATTCACTGTGCCAGGCCTGGTGGATACCAGAAAAATGAGTAAGTCCCACCCCACAACTTAAAGACCGTGACTCCAGCTCAGGTCAAAGGTACTGACTTGAATGAGGAAGGACATCTTGACAGGGTGCTACAAAAGCTGTTCTGTGGAAAATCGAGGGCGAACGTTAGAACAGACAGCTTGTGGTTGGGAGGAATATGGTTCAGGGGGTAAAAGTGCTTGCTGCCCAAGCATGAGGACCCAAGGTGACCCCAGCACCCCTGTACAAGCTGAAAAAGGCTGCCCTACGTGGATTAGCTGGACAATCGGAGTGCATTCCTAGCTCCGATTCATGAGACCCTGCCCCAAGGGAGTAAGACAGGGCAGGACACCCAACATCCTCCTTTGCATGTGCATGCGGGCGCTTATACACACCGTTTGAGAAAAGTGAGATATCAGGAGAGAGTTCACAGGAAAAGAAGCTTTGCCCTGGATCTTGGAAAGCCAGGAAAAATCCAGGAGGAATTCTCTCAAAGGGAAGTGATGGGAGGGCCTGCCCAGAAGTGTGGGTCTGTAACCCCAGCTATTTACGAGGGCAGGGAGGAAATTCAGACTTCAGGGACGGCCTCGGCAACTTAGGGAAACAATGACTTAAAACTGAAAAAGAGCTGGGGCTTGGAGCTCAGTGGAAGAGTGCTTGCCTCACACATGTTCCATCCCCATCATCACAGAGAAAGAAAGTTACAGGGTGAGAGACCAGAGTGTGTCCCCCTTACTGATAAGCAAACAGAAAATGAAAACCTGTGCACAGGCTTTGGACAACACTGGCAGAGGGATTTCAAACAGTCCCTAAGCATGGGGAAGTTGTGGCAGGCCACTGAGCCCCTGGAAGGCAGATGGGGAGCTCCACCCTGCAGCATGAGCTTCCTGAGGCAGCTTGGAACCTCTGAACCCCAAACCCACTTCTAGGAATTTCTCTTAAAGCAATAAGTCTGCTGACACGGAGATCGGCAGAAACACAAGAGCCAACCACAGAAAGCAGGTAGCTGTGGTCTGCACGGCTGTGACCCAGACCAGTGAGGCCCCGGCAAAAGGCCTGTCGGAAAGGATCAAAGATGGAGGCCGTACCCAGGGACACACCATAGCAAATTTCCAATTCAAGCTAAGAAGGCTGAACTCACAGAATAATCTCGAGCCATCTTTGCATTTAGACCATCCAGTATCATTTTCCTTTCCTTTAACACTGAGGCCATAAACAAAACAAACATATCACACCATAAATACTGGAGATTGAAGTGGTGCGTATGTAGCCCAGGCTAGCTTCACTAGCATGATGGGATGACAAGCCAGTGTCATCAGACCCAGCTGGAAATGGAGCATATCTTATTTGATGTTTTTACTTTTTTGCATTTTTTCCAAAGAACATGTATGATTTTTCTCGAAATTTTAAAAAGTCTATAATAATAATAATAATAATAATAATAATAATAATAATAATAGTTAAAAGAGTACATGTATATGCCAGGTGCACTCCATGCAAGCTAGGGGAGAGCTTTGTAGGCTGGGCTCTCTTCTTCCATCTTGACATAGATTCTGAGGACCAAACTCTAGCTGCCAAGCTTGCATGGCTAGTGTTTACCTGCTGAGCTGTCTCGCCAACCGTGTGCAAGGCTTAAAATCATGAAGCAATGCCATTCGTTGAGAAGGTAAGAATACCTAGTGGGGTTTCTAATGGGAGGAGAGTGGGCATCCTGAATTTGAAAATACCTGCAGCCAGAGTAAAGAACCCTGTGTCTGCTGTGGAGGAGAAAGGACTGAACTTGAGGTAGATCTTGGCTGGAGTCCTGCCCTCTCTTTATAGAAATCCCAGAGCACTCATCTCCTCTGAAGACTGGACGTGTTAGATTATGCAGAGCCCACTGCCTCTCCGACAAGTTAACCTAGTCAGAACTGTTTCTGCTAATCAGTGAAACCAGATCTAACCTGGATGCACCCATGGGAAGCAGGACACTCATTGGAAAAATGTTCCATCGAGCTAATAAGAGCATCCTCAGAAAGCTCGGTGGAGATGCTGCACCCTGCACCCTAATCCCAGAAATGCTGAGTTATGAAACACACTCAGCTGGAAATCCAGAACTAGGAACCTTTCTAATGATGGTGACAAGCAGGAGAAAGCACCAGTCACAGTGCAACATTAACACGGCTTTCAAAGTTCCTGAAGCCCCAGGATGTATGCCCCAGAGTGGACTCCTCAGAGGGTGAAGGTGCCTAGTGCAAAACCTGATGGCCTGCATTTAATGCCTGGACCCCACAGTGGAAGGAGAGAAACAATTACTGAAAGTTGTGCTTTGACCACCCCCCCCCCACACACTCACATACTACACCTACACCACCACCACCACCACCACCACCACCACCACCACCACCACCATTACCCTCATCACCATCATCATCATCCTCGTCACCATCATCATCATCATCATCCTCACCACAATCACCACCACCAACACCACCATCACTATCATTTCAAATCAAACAAAGCTCTGGAGCAGACCTGTATCAAGCAGGATGATCAGCTCTTCAGCCATGGTGGGGAAATGCTCTGGAATTCACAACCCCCAGGCCAGGGGCTTATTGATTTTGCACCATTTCCAAGAGGAATGTTTGCACAATGGATCCCACCCTTCTCTGCCTTGTAGGACAGGGTTTACTGATGAGTATCATTCAGCCTCCTTGAATCTACCCAGCTTCGTAAGCTGCCCTTCAAAAGCAATCTCAACCCCAGCTCTTGCATGGGCTTCCTGGCTGAGTGAATTATCTTCTGGGCAAAATGGTCATGCAGGTGTGTGAGGCCACTCTGAGCCCAGGCTCACCCACTTGTCACTCAGCGGTTCCCATCTGACCCTTTGCTCTGCCCGGGGCACAAGTGATAGACAGGGCTCTCACTAGTTTAACAAGGCCCTCTGCAGGCTCTAGAGGCCACAGGCCTGACTCCTGCACCCCAACCCCTCTCCTGTCACCTCAGATGTCTGCTGTCCATCAGCCACAGGGCTCGTGTTAGTCTCTTTTCTCCACGGTGACAGACTGAGTGAATTAATGTAAATGGAATGAGGACTGACCTAGGTCACAGTTACAGAAGCTTCTCACTGTGCTTCCCACCCGGAACATCAGGGCAGAAGGACCTGGGAGGTGGGACAAGCAGAAGGGAGGAGGGGTGGGGGAGAGATTGCTCCCACCCATACCTCCTGGTTCCTATCACTTCCAATAACACCATCAGATAGGAATGGTCAACCGGTCAATCCACTGCTGCGGTCAGGGGCCTCAGGGCCCTGCCACATCCCAAACCTGTCAGCTGGATAGCCAAGTCTCTAACTCAAGTGTCGGGCAGCATTTCAACCTGAAGCCAGGCCACCAGCATAAGTAGTCTCTTCCCTTCACCTCCTCGAGGGTCCCTTCTTCTCCCCTAGTGCCCCCCAGCCCCCCAATCTGGGCCTCCTGCTTCTGCCAGCCTTCTGGTACAGAATCCATCTCAGCTTCGTGGGGCCACAGTATAGGCCTCTCCCCCTGCATACAAGCAGACCTAGGGTTTAGCTTTTCTTCCCCTTCTCCAGCCTCCCCACCACCATCTCCAAACACACACCTCCTGAACCAGAAACTCTGCCCAAGTACAGGGCCCAGTGCCAAACTCATCAGGTCTGAACCCAACCCATTCATTACTCCATCTTCCATCATCTACGTGTGATGGGGACCCCTTCTCTTTTTCTTTCCTTTCCTTTGGAGACAGGGTTTCTCTGTACAGCCCTAGCTGTCCTGGAACTCACTCTGTAGACCAGGCTGGCCTCGAACTCACAGTGATCCACCTGCCTGTGCCTCCCGAGTGCTGGGGTTAAAGGTGTGCCCTTTCTTTATAGCAGAATGATACTGTGCTAGTGCCTCACTCCAACCTCCCTCAGCCTGGTGTACCTGTGTGACATTAACATCTGGCCAATGATATACAAATAAGAGCATTTCCAGCCCTTCTCCAGCCCTTCCTCATCTACTGCTGGAGAGCCAATTTGACGGCTGGTGCTCTGGCAACCATTTTGGAAGATAGATACACAAGAGATGGCAGAGAAGGAAACCAGAAGGGATCTGGCTTCTTGGTGACCACACCAACTCTGACCTTCTAACCTCCAAGTTTCCTTCATGTGTGAGAAAAATGAACTTCTTTGAAATGCTGTCATTTAAACATCATTTCCACCCATATTCCATCCAAATGGGTCCTTACCCTGGCTTGGGCAGTAACACCAGTGTTTACTTTCTGGAACCCCTTAGCTGTTTATTTACTAATTTCCTCATTAGTTATAGGCACTTTCTGGAAAGAAGCATGTCTCTCATTTTTTAAGTGAGTATTTCAAACGTAATAAGCAGTGTACCCTTCCTGTCTAGGCTTTTTTATTTATTTAATACACTGTGGTGTGTGTGTGTGTGTGTGTGTGTGTGCATGTGAGAGAGAGAGAGAGAGAGAGAGAGAGAGAGAGAGAGAGAAAGAGAGAGAGAGAGGGAGGGAGAGAGAGAGAGAACAACTTTCAGGAGTCAGTTTGTCTTTCTACGATGTGGGTCCTGGGGATCTAACTCTGGTCCCCAGTCTTTCCAGTGGACACTGTTCCCACTGAGCCACCTCACGGGCTTTCATAGTTTCATACATTGTTTTTGCAGCTGGTGCACCCGTTTGCTCTACCTGACAGGAATATCATTACTACATGCATCCTAAAACTTGACTTCCTCCCATCGTCTCCTTAAGCACAGTCAGGCTGACTCACAAGGAAGGCAGGGCCGCACGGAACAGTGCTCCGCTCCCAATGTGAGCGCACCGCAGTACACTGATAACACCTTCCTACCCACAGGCATGGGGTTGCGCCCAGCTCCCCCTCACCACAGAAAATGCCACCATGCATGTCCCCACCTGTCTCATTCTTGCACCTCCCATCTGCCTGCACAGACACCTGAAGCACGCTTTCTGGTGGTGGGGATCTTGTGCCTTTGGCTAAGTCTTGCTCCACGCCCATACACCCAGGCCTGGAGAAACAAGGACCTCCCCTGGACCAAGCTGCACTGAGCTCTGAACCACCACCCTAGCCACATGCATGATGTGTGGCAGGCTCCTACAGTCTCTTCTTATGATCTAAATAACCATAGCAGAAATACAAATGCGGAAGTCCCCCTGTCTGAGCTCCTCCTCCCAAAATGGCTGCTCCTTGGGGACACACTGTGCTGACCTCAGAGCCAGCACACATGCTAGTCCACACACAGCATCTCCCTGAAAGACCAAAAAAGAGGGAGGGGACTTTCTTTCCCCTGCCAGCAGCCATCTGTACAAGAGACCAGTCCTCTGCATACCCCACCCCTCAAATCAGTTGATGAGCTTTCAAGGTACCCATCCCCACCCTCCCCTAGAGCATGGAGGCTGCAGGACAGACACATCTCAGCTTCTCTCAGAGGCTGTCTCCTGATAAAGGAAAGTCCCAGGCGAGGAGAGGGGCCAATTTGTTTATTTCCAAATGCAGCCACATTCCAGCTGCGACAGGACACGTATGCTGGCTGGCTGGGCTCACTGCGAAAGCCAGCTGGGAGGTAGGGCAGCAGGACGGGGCTGGAGCCTCCGAATGGGTTATTTTTAGGTAAGCCAGTGTTCCCAGGATCATGTTCACAGCCCCAAATCAGTCCTGTGTCCCAACTCTGACCAGCCTCGACTTTTCATCAGAATGTGTCTCAAATACAGACGAGGCCCTCTGCGCCTCACCAAGGGCTCAGGTGAGAGACAGAGAGATGACTGCCCAACTCAAAGCCACAGGCAGCACATGCCCTTCCGTGCCACATTTCCTGGACGCCTGCTCAGTTCAGGCACTGGTGCCTGTGCCCGTGCACAGCATGAGTTGTGCTCTGTAGCGAGGAAAATAAACACTCCGAAGCCACAGAGAAGGTAGGATAATAAACCAGACACGCTCAAATCCCTGCCACTCACCTCTAATCTCAGTTACTCAAAAGGCTGGGGGGGGGGTGTTGTTGAAGAGTTCCAAGACATCCTGGGTAGCTTAATGAGACCCTATCTCAAAATAAAGGGGGGGGGGGGCAAAAGCCTGGGGCTACAGCTAGCTCAGTTGCAGAGCATTTGCCCAAGGTGTGTGAGGTACTGGGTTCCATCCCAGCCATACAGGAGAAGAAAACAGAACCACCATCTAAAACAACACCCCGGGGTGGCAGCTGTCCGGGCTCTAGAAATCCCATTTCACAGACCAACTCAGAACCTGCCCCAGGAAGATGGTCAGGGGCCACTCTGGCAGCCTGTCCCCTCTTCCTAGGGACTTCAGGAAGATCTGGCTAGGAAGGTAGGCAGACTGGGCACTACCCTCCCCAAAGCTCACCTGGATCCTCCAGCTGGCAGCCAGCAGGGTGCACCCTTCTGTGGGTAGGGCTTGCTGGCCCATTAAGAGGGTGGTGACCATGGGGTGCAGGCAGCACCTTCAGATGCCAGACAAGGCTTCTCTCTCGGAAAAAAGCACAGGAGCTGCAGCCACGGAGCCTGGAAACTGCAGTGGCTGCTTGGAGGGAGCCGAGAGGAGAGGAGAGGTGAGGCGAGTTGTTTCTTTGGACAATGGGACAGAAGAACAAAACTGCATTGTGATGCTCACTGGGCAGGGAAAGCCGGCAGGGGTAAAGGGGCTTTGGGGCCTGTGGGTTCATTAATTTATCCAGCCAACAAAAGGCAGTGCAGGGAAGAGGCAGGCAAGGCTAGGAGAGTCCTGAGCCTTTTCAAACTAGGAGGAGCTCAAACCAGGCCTGGCCGCATACCTGACATCTCAGTATTCAGGAGGCTGGGGCAGAGAGATTGTAAGTTCCAGGCCAGCCTGGGCTAAGCAATAAGATCCTGTCTCCAAAGAAAGAGAGGAGGGGGAAAGTAAAGAACAGGAACCAGAGTTTTCCCAAGTTCATGTCCAGGGAGGGATCGGAGATGGTCCCCTCCGCCAGGTGTGTGAGCCATCTGCAGAGGCTGTCACCTGCTGGGGTCTGCTATCAGGCGGTGATTGTCCTTGGAGCCAAGCAACCAGCATCCTGTAGAGTTCAGTGGTATCGCTTGGAAGAGGGTAGTCCTGGGTGGACTTGCTGTTTACATCCCTCTATGGAGTGACTCCAGGGGGACCCTACCTGGGTACCCTGCCGCTTCCCTCTACTGTTGTACACAACTCTGCCCGGACTGCATGTGCCTGGGGTAGGGGCTAGAGTCTATAGACCAGGGAAAACTGGGGTGTGGGGGCACTCGGTCTATGTGGCTACAGGGAAGCCCTCATTCCTGCCGGGTAAAGGCTTACAGGTGCTGCCTGCGAGGGAGGCACACCCACACCCCTGGAAGTCACCTTTCGCCTAGTCTGTAAGGAAGTCCAATAAACTCACTGGTCCCCGGAGTGAACTTTCATGGGACGGTGCCTTGGTTTGTCACTGGGACCCTGGGAGAACCGCTTGTTTACGTTTCCCCTGGGAAGGAATCTTAGCCACAGAATGGACACAAGAGGACCACTTGAGTCTAGGAGTGTGTGTCCAGGGTATGACCTCGACTTCTTACTGTAATTTTCAGTAGGAAGGGGCATTTCCTCCCAGTGAGCTGGGGAGACTGTCAGTGCACAGCTCCGAGAGCCATGTGGACCTCGTGTGTGGAAAATGGAAGCTTGCCTACGGGAGGTGGGAGCAGAGCAGCCTACCTCCAAGGTGCTGTGGTGATGGGAGGCAGCCAGACACAAAGGGGCTGGCGGCAACTGCTGCTGGCAGTGCTCTCCCCCTGCAAAGTACACCACGAGCAACAGAGTAAGCCCTGTGAGGCCCAGCATCAACATCTAGTCCCAGTTGGGGAAACTGAGGCTCAAGTGAATGAAGAGTTTCTGACGCTTTCAGGCGTAGAGGCAAGATTCCAACCCTGTGCCAAAAACCACTCTCCTGGTATCTGACCATCAGTCCTTCACTATTGTGGCCCCACACATGGCTGGGGGTGGCGGTGGAGATGTTGGGTGCTATATTGACTGTAACACAATCATGACTACTCCCGGGTGTAGACGAGGAAACAGAGAGACTAGGCATCTTGCCCAAAGTCACACAGCTACCTTTCCTAACTCTCTCTTTTGAGTTGAGCCTGGGTGTGACAGGTCCCTTACTGAAGGGGGACTTTGTACCAGACACGGGGAATTAAGAAGTAAGTTATTCTGAGTGGAAATGGGAAAAGCAGAAGCAAGTCAGCCTTGGGAACTGGCTGTTCACTGTCACGATTAGGGAATGTTGGAAACTCCCTCCCCTTCTTAAAGAGTGGGTGGAAGGGTGGGTGGATGGGTGGATAGGTGGATGAGCGAGGGGAAGGGTAGGTTGGTGGGAGAGTGGTGGGTGGGTAGAAGGGTGGATGGATGGGTAGGTGGAAGGGAGGTTGGTGGGTGGATGGATGGATAGATGGGTGGAAGGATGGGTGAGTGGGTGAGTGAGTGGGTGAGTGGGTGAGTGGGTGGGTATTACATACTCCCTTACTTAGCAGATCCAAGGAGACTTGAGAAATGAAAAGCCTGATCAAAGGCTGTCACTAACCCAAGGGAACATGTCATTCTTTTCCCCAAGATTTGTCCCGCAATGGTCCAGTCTATTTGGTGACCTGCCCCAACAAAGCACAGCATTTGAAGGGGAAAAGAACCATGGTGTCCATGGTGTCCATGGGACAGGGCCCAGAGAGGCAGCAAGGACAGATGTGGGAGCAGTGTACAGCTGGTGCAAGGTTCAGAAAGCATCATCTCAGCCCAGCATGGTGGCACATGATGGCATCTCAATACTCAGGAGGCTGAGATGGAAGAACAATGAGGTCCAGGCCAGCCTGGGCTGTATAACAGACCTTGCCTCAAAGGGGTGGGGGGACGAGATTTTTGGTTTGAGCATGTATCTCAGTGGTACAATACATGTCTAGCACATGTGAAGTCCCAGGTTCAATTCCCAACGCTACTAAAAATTTACCTTTGGCCGGGTGGTGGTGCATGCCTTAAATCCCAGCACTCAGGAGGCAGAGCCAGGCGGATCTCTGTGAGTTTGAGGCCAGCCTGGGCTACCAAGTGAGTTCCAGGAAAGGCGCAAAGCTATACAGAGAAACCCTGTCTCGAAAAACCAAAAAAAAAAAAAAAAAAAAAAAAAAAAAAAAAAAAAAAAATTGGAAGCATAATTGTCTGGGATCAAAACAATAGTACAAATCACACTTCAACAAGGACTGCAGAGACTTCCAGCCACGAGACATTATTTGGGGTCGGGGCAGGGGAGTCTATGTGCCTTCTTGAACTACTTTAAATTATTTTAAAATACATTCTGGTGACTGCTCCATTACCAAAGAAATTTGATTTAATGTGAAACAATGTGTTCCCTTGTTGATATAACCCAATAAATCAGGGCATCTGCTCTTAGCTGGCCTTCCCCTGCCCACCCTCCCTACTTCCTTAACTCTGGAGAGACCTGATTTTGCTAGGTTAGCAATGTGCTCAGCTTCTGAGGCCCCATGCACCAGTGAAATGGGAGCTACTTCCGGGAAGTTGATTTTTCTCATAGGAAGGGTAACAGACAGGTAAAAACAACATCACACCTGGAACAGACGTACAGCCCAGAGACAAGCAGCTAGTTGGAGAGCATGACGCCCTATGTGGAGGATGGTCGCATAGACACAGGATGGGCAGCACAGCGCAGCACAGAAACCGGGGACTACTGACCTCTGAACTTCCTGTTTCCTAGGAAACCAACCCCTTGCTTTCCCCAGCGTTACTAGGAATTCTGACATTTGGCGCAAAGGAATCCTAACATTTTTATCAAATCCTAATTCCAGGGCAATGAACATGGCTTGTGGTTGCATATTCTGCTCCTGCGAGTAGCCTATGAACTTTAGGGGGTCCTTGGGGTGCCCAATAAGCATAGGCTGCTTAATCCTCACTTACGACTTGATGCCGTAAGGGGCAATGACCATTCATGGGTATTATGTCTGCTGAGCTGGCTTGGTTTTGTAACTTGGAATTTTGCTAGCAAACAAAAAGTGCTTTATGACAGCGGACTGAGGGCCACAATGGGACCTTTCTGCTTTGATTATGAAAACACATTAAGAGCTGAGCTAGCCGTGGCCAGGAGCCTTGGCCCCCTGACCCATACCCTGGAAGGCCTCCAGAGCCACTCGGGAAGAAACACTGAGACAGACCATACTGCAGTGGACACAAGGCTTAAAGAGCCACACACTCAGGTCAGCACTGCACTGTGATGGACCGGCTGAGCCCCCACTGCCCGAAAACCCGCTTCTCCATCTCTGCCGCTCTCACGGCTGCTACAAGGCAGCTCCACCTGCTGACACAGACACAGGCTTCAGTGCTTCAAAGTCCTGGAACATCTGGAAAGCCAGTGTGTCCTCCAAGGAGCTCAGAGAAGAGAGAGGAGAGTGGGAAGAGATCCCTTGGAACCCTGACAGATCCCTCATTCACCTGAGTGATCTTTTCACCTGTGTGTGATGTGAAACTGGAACAAGAGGTAGTGATCCTGTAGCTAGGGGCCCCCAATAGTGTATGTGCATAGGCCCACATACACATGTGCACACACAAACACACACAGATTCACCAGGACATGTCCAATAATAACCGCAGTGGCATTCTGAGCAGCATCTTAGAACTAAACAAACCAGTCACTCATCAGCAGGAAAATGAAAGACATCGAGCTACCTGTGGCTGCATCCATGGCTCAGTGCTTGTCATGCATGCTTGAGGACCTGGGTTCAAGCCCAGCAGCCATGGAAGAGCTGGGCGAGGTGGCACTGGAAGGAGACAAGCAGATCCCTGGTGCTCACCGGCTGGCCAGCCGAGCCAATTGGTGAGCTCCTGGTTCAGTGGACAAGGTGGACAGTGAAAGGGGAGAAGACACCCAGCAACTATCACGGGGGGAACTTTCTTGTAACTGTGCCCATTCACTGGAATACCACACACCAACAAAAGTGAACAAACACAGCTACATGCAACCGAACTGCAGGAACTTCACGAGGCTGAGCCAGACAGACTCCCACGTACCTGGACACTTCTGACAGAAGATCTAAGAAATGAGCAAGGAGAATCCCAGCACCGAAGGGATATAGTTTAGTGGAAAATAAGACTTCGAAGCAGGGACATGATGACTCTGTGAGTTAGGCTGATGTCACTTGTGACAGGAAAGGGTGATGGTCAGAGACTTCTGGGCTCTGGGAGGGCTCCCAGTCATCGACCTAGACAGGTCCCCCAGAATCCACACGCTGTGGCTGTCTCCCATCTGTACAGTAATGTTCTGTGCGCTCCGAGTCTGTGTTATATTGTAAGATAAGCAGTTCCAAAGGAAAAAGGGCAGAAATTCTATCTGGATACAAGCCCTTTCTGTGGACCCTCAAAATGTCTTGACTGGACCGTAAGCTACCCTGGGGAACTCTAGCCAGAAAGTGACAAGGTTATTGGACATGTCCTCTGGCCTTTGGGTTACTTAGATCTAATTAGGGCTCCCTCCGCAGGAACCACACGATCCTCTGGGGGAAGGAATAGTTTGAGACACATGCATTTTTCTCCCTGGATCAGAGATGGACACCTAAGAGAAACCCCTCCCCTCAGTACAATGAAGATGGGCAGGCAGGCAGCGGTCAGCGCCACACAGGCTGCACCCAGGAAGTGGTTGGGAACCTCAGAGAAGAAGACAGGGTGAGACCATTTCTGCCTGCTCCCACCTGAAGTCTCCAGTTGATGCCACAAGGCCATGTCAACTGTTCAGAGGCTCTTCGACATTTTGACGTGGCTTCTGCTCTTCTAGAAGGCCCGCCTACACATTCTCTCCTAGGAGCAGACTCTCACTGAAGCTTTGGTTTCCAGGGGAAACGTCATCACCTGACACCAAACTGCCAGGATATGTGGCATCCGGCTAACAAACCAGGATGCTGGCCATGACCACAGCTATGGCTTTTGCCAGGGAGTGGGAATGTGAGGTGGCCTCTTCCCTGGGGTGCTTGGTGGCACTGCCAAGGCACCTTCAGAACCCTCTTTCCCAAGCTACGGCTCACCAGGCTGCCTTGAACTCACTGCTTCTTTGTTGACTGGAAAACAAGCCACAACTGTGTTCTGGCAATCCAAAGGCCCCCACCCGCCTCGGGTCCTGCAGGAAGCCTGGCCTCTGGGGTTCCAGAAGGCGGACTGTCACCCTGCCTTTCTCAGCTGTGGGTCCCTCGAGGCCATGGAGAGCTCTGAGCTTCTGCCCAGCAGTGCTCGGCCGCAGTGTACCAGCCGCGCCCTCTACTTCCTGGCACAGGGGCGGGGTGGAGGGGGGGTAAGCCGCCTCTCCTCCAGCCTCACCTGTGCCTTCCCCAGAACCTACCAAACACCCAGACACAGGGCTCTGCAGCGTCAGGTTGGGGCAGCTGGTCCCCTAGCTGTGGAACACCGCACTGGTGGCAGCGGCTGCCCCACGCGCATCGTATAGCGAACGCTTCTGCAGTTGGAGTGAAGCCTGGGGAAGTCTCTAACCTGAAGGCTGTTCCCCATCTTCTTGCTTTAGCAAGAGCAATCAGAAAAGAAAACTGAGGGCTTTTTCTTCTATTTAAAAATTATATTTATCTAGTTAAGACGGGCACGTCACATGTGTGGAGGTCAGAGGGTAATTTGCAGATGTCAGCTCTCTCCTTCTATCATTGGGTCTCAGGTATTGAACTTGGGTCATCGGGCTTGGCAGCAAGCACCTTCGCCCACTGTGCCATCTCACAAGCCCAAAGTGCTGTTTCTTAACGCTTCTACGTGGTTTGTTCGGGAGCTGCTTGCTCACCCCCACCTTCTGGGATGCCCTTCTACAACAGGAACAATGATCATGCTACCAGCTCTTGGCTGTGAGCATCATGAAAACACTGTCACTCACAAGCTGTGCATGAGGTCTGGAGGATTGAATCATGCCAGCTGCACAGGGCGGGGGGGGGGGGGGCATCAGGAGCAGCCCCTGCACTTGCAGAGGATGCTGGGCAGACTCCAGGGCTTGGCACACTCTACACCAGCCGATCAAATCACTTGGGAGAAGAAGGTGGAGACTGAACTGCTGCTCTGGACCCACCAGGCACCACGGTCTTGTTCGAACCATTTCAGCAAGCCCATTTTAGAGACAAGAACACCAAGGCAGGGAAGGTCATGTTTAAGTTATCTTAAGCTAAGGCCACTTGCTATTCAGCCTTAAGAGTTTGGATCTTTCTTCCCAGTTCTCCTCTGCCTGACAAAGGACATGGAATTAAGTCAATGATCACCCATACCAGACATGCTTTTCCAGTGGCCATGCCCATGGGATCTGCACGACTTTTCAGGGTATGTCTGAGCCTCGCTAACATCCCTACTTTACAGAGAAGGAAAACTGAGGCTGGGAAGATAAAAGATCTGCTCAGGGTGTCAGAGATAACCTTTGCCAAGAAAGTAGTGGTAGCAGATATTCCTGCTCTCTGCAGGTGAATCAGGGTGGTTTTCCTAGACACCTGGGTTTTATGACCACTCACAGCCCAGAGGAGGCAGGATCAGAAGGCACACACGGGGCTTGCCTCTTTCACAGACACCAGTGGGTGGGTGGGGCTTTCAGACTGGTCCAGGAAGGAGGTTTATAACAAAATGCCTGAAGCTGCGGACACTGGCTTTCCCCACTTACTCCCCATGGGACCTGAGGGGACCTCAGGACAGATGCCAGCACCTGGCTTCTCTGTGCATTTGCCTCAAATCTAAGGTAACTCTCCAGTCCTTTCTAAACCGGCCACTCCACCCTAAGAGAACTCTTGTTCCCAGCATTCTCCAGACATCACCAGGACGGCTGCTCCTGGTGGAGCCAGCTGCCAGGCCCAGGCCCAGCCTCTCCCTGACTCTAGTTCATCCTCTGTGGGGTAGGACAATGGATGCCTGGCCATGCTGTCTAGACAGCTCGGCCTCACAAACATGTAGCAGCAGCTGTGGGGTTTATTCTGCTCCAGGAGCTGGAATAAAAGCTATCATTTATTATGTATTTATTTAGGAGACAACAGCTCAGGAAGCCCTAGCTGGCCTCAGACTCCCCGTGTAGATGACGATGACCCTGAACTTCCAGTCCTCCTGCTTACATCTCCTGAGTGCAGGGAATTACAGGTGTGTGCCATCACACCCAATGTATGCGGTTTGGGGGACTGTATCTCAGAGCCTCACGAAGGCTGGACATGCACTCTACCAACTGAGCTACAGCATCACTAAGGCTAATGCTATATTTTATTTAGCCAAGCATGCCCAAAACATCATGTGAGATCAAATATCTACAACATGCTATAGACAGTATACAATATACAAAAAGTATGCTTTTGTCGCCCTGGTCTTGGAAATCCACCAACCACAGCCCATTCAGCCAGGCCAGCCACACACGCTCATCTTGCCAGCTTCCCAGGGCTAATGGCTACCATCCCGGAGAAGACTCAATGGGTACCTGAATGAGTACCAGAGGCTCTGCTGAATGGTGCCACCGTTCCCCAGTAAATCCTGGGTGCCTGGAAGGAGGCTGACACGGGTGGGGCCCCTCTCTCAATCCCCATAGGGGCAGACTTCTCTGACAGCTGAGGTCTGGCAGGAAATGCCTGTCTGTCTGGCTGTGAACAAGCTTTCCCCTCTTGCTTCCTGGACTTGGGCAGGGCTGGGGGTTTCCCATGACACGTGCAGAGCCCAAAACAGTCTCTGGGGAGCTGAACCAACACCCAGACCAGAACAAATTGAAGCCTGGGGTTTCTGGTAGGGTGGAAAGGGGAGATGAAAGCTGACCCCTGGCAGGACAAGCCCCTACCAATAGCTACAGATGGGGGGGGTAGTGGGGGAGTCACCATACCAGCAAGTCTGTACAGCAGACAAGAAGAATGCCTCTCAAACTGCCGATCTGAGCGGGGGCTTTTATGGAGGATACCGATTTCACTATTGCAATGCCAAGAGTGGGGACAGCATTGTTCCCACACTATGTGAGGCAGTGAGCGTCGTCTCTCCAAAGTGATGCTAATTCGCCCAAGACAGCTGATCGAGCAAGGGACACTGGTCACACTGAACAAAGCTTAGCGTACTCCAGTTCTCTAATGTACTATATTGGTGTCCTGGGTTTTTTGTGGAAAGGGATTTTACCATTAAAAAGTATCTTCTACTCTTTAGCCGCAACATTCTGTACCTGCCAACACACCCCATGTCAGAGAGGAAGTGTGAATACAGGAACACAGTTTGGTTAGGTGGGGAGCCGTGGGCCAATGGCTCTTCACAGTGTTAGATTGATCGTGCAATGTTCCCTTTAAATATGAGTGTTTACCTACCTACCTACCTACCTACCTACACACACACACACACACACACACACACACACACACACACACACACACACACACGGCTACATGCATGCCTACTCTCTGTGGAGGCCGGGAGAAGACATCAGATGCTCTGGAACGGGGGTTCGTTGTGAGTCACCATGTGGGTGCTGGGAACCAGGTCCTCCACAAGAGCAGCAAGTGCTCTCAACCACCGGGATTTCTCCCCAGCCGCTACAATGTATCCTTTAAAATAATTCTTAAAATAGCACATCTTTATTGATTTACTTATTGACTGCTTGTGCGCCTACTCACATACCATGTATGTGCAGAGATCAGAGGGTCAGACAGCCTGTGGGGGGCAGCTTTCTCCTTCCTCTATGTGGGACCCTGCTTGTCAAGGTGGCTGCCGGCACCTCCGCCCACTGAGCCACCTTGCCAGCCCCACCGCACCTCTTTTAGAGGCTACTCTCTTCTGAGAGAGGAAGCATGTGGAAGGTGCCAAGGGGACCAGCTGTGCACGCAACTGTTCGACCCTGGTATCTGGGAGCCAGACTTCTCTAGAGCTGGCAAGATGTTTCAAGGACAACTAGAAACACATCCATAATTTATCTCAAAGGAGCAGGAGCAGGGATCGCTGATGCCAACCCTTTGGTGACACAAATGCCTGGTACCACAAGGGAGAAACACAGAAAACCGAGAACCCTCCTGAAGCAGCCTCTCCAGTCTCAGACCCACTTTACTGATAAGGCAACTGAGTCCCTGAGAGATTAATAACTTGTTCAAGATCACACAGTCAGGGAGTGGCAGGCTGGGATTCAAACTCAGGCACCCAAACTCCAAAGCCACAGCCTATTTTTCTTTTTTTTTTTTTTACTATGTCTGATCATGGCCATAATAAACGTCTGGGGCCTGTAACCCAATGAGTCACTCGCCGAGGCAGAGGTCACTGGCACCTTCCTGGATGAAGAACCAATTGCTCCTGGACTAATGGGGATGGGGGGGGGGGCAGGAGGCAGAGGCAGGCCTGCAGGTGCTGGGGAAAGGTACCAGGCTGGGCAAGTAGGCCACTATAGAGCCTGTGTCCAGTTCACACTAACCTCTGAGGTAAAAAGCACCAAGAGCAGAACCTGTACACTCCTCTCTAAAGACATTTCCATCCTATCTCAGTCAGGGTTTCTAATGCTGTGACGAAACACCATGACCAAAAAGCAAGTTGGGGAGGAAAGGGTTTATTTAGGTTACACTTCCACATTGCTGTTCATCACTGAAGGAAGTCAGGACAGGAATTCAAACAGGGCAGGAACCTGGAGGCAGGGACTGATGCAGAGGCCATGGTGGGGAGCTGCTTACTGCCTTGCTTCCCATGGCTTGATCAGCCTGCTTTCTTATAGAACCCAGGACCAACAGCCCAGGGATGGCACCACCCACCATGGGCTGGGCCTTCCCTCAATGATCACCAAATGAGAAAATGCCTTACAGCTGGATCTCATGGAGGCATTTCCTCAAGAGAGGCTCCTTTCTTTCTGATGATTCTAGCTTGGGTCAATTTGACACACAACCAGCCGGGACACATCCTGTGTTCCCAACGCAGGTATTTTCAGTCATAAAGTCTACTCACAAACTGCTGTGTTACCACGAAGTGCCCGTAGAATCGTGTGCCTACAGAAACAGGCCTTCAAAGGATGGGCTAGTCAAAGGTCTGTTTTTGTCACAGGACTCCAACATCAAGAGCTCCCTAAGCTGGGCGTAGTCTTTTGACCGTGTGTTTCTTCTGTAGATGAAGCCCACTTTGCTTCATGGTGATGAGTTGGACTTTTGGGGAGAGGTACATCCTCTGGGAAGCAGACTGTGAAGGAGGTTATAGTGGTCTTGGTCAATCCCAGCATTGGGGACCCTGCAGTGTGCCACACCCAAGGAGAGTTTTGTCCTTCATACCTTTCAGAGGGTGATGATAATACTTAGCAAGCATTTACTGAACGTCTAATGGGTGTCAGACATTTGGACACAGGTGCCCAGAAGGACATTGCTTCAGGGAGTCCTGACCCCAGAAAGAATTGACTAGTTGATGCAAGATGCCTGCTCTGGGGTATAGAGATGTTACCTGTGAATTCTCTTCCGCTAGGCTGTGACTCTGGCATAGTATCATTGTATGTGGAGTCCCCGGGGACCCTGGTCTGAGCCTGGGAACCACTGTGCCCCCACCCTCCAGTTCCTACCTCTGCCTGCTTGGCTTGCACCCCGGAGGGAGCCCCCTCCTGGGGCTCCGATGGGTGGTCTTTGGCATCTGGAGATGCTGAGTCACAGGCTCCTCTGTCTTGCTTCTGACAAGAGGAAGTACGATACTCTGCAGAGGGAACTCCTTCAGACAGGGTAGTGTCTTGTGAAGTGGGGGCTAGACTGGCCTGTTAGCCATTTGCTAGTTCTGAAACCTAGGATGAGTTATTTTACCCCAGGGTCTCGGTTTCTTCCTCTGTAAAATGGGATCATATAAGATGCTCTCCATGGGCTCCTGGGAGGAGCAAGGAGGTCCTATGTAAGAGGTCCTTAGTGGTACCTGCCTGGCGTGGTATCAGTATGGGCCGTGCTTTCCTAGTAGCAGTCATTCCAATTGTCCCTGGAGCTCCTGCCATGTCTGCCCTCAGTGGGCTAGAGTTTGTTGAAAAGACTATTTGGACTTAGGTTTGTTAGCATTTGCTAACTAGGTCTTGAGTGTTAAGATTTGGACTAAGTTTGTTCTGGCCACCAATAAATGAAGTGGGCATGGTGTACAGGGGAAAACCATCATATTTTCTTAGCTCCCCCTGGCTCTGAGGTTTTATGATCTTCTGCACAGCTCCTCAAGGGTTTTCTTCTGTGTAAACACGCTGACAGGAGTGGTATTTAACAAGGGTGGTTTGGCTCTGGTTGTCCCCACAGACTTGGGTCTGGGATGTGAGACTGTTTAGTTGCCTGGTTGCTGGCATGAAAGGCATCAAGGG